>NC_090935.1:1445827870-1446130900 GCF_040938575.1 Ambystoma mexicanum | reverse complement strand
CGTTCCCTATTGCATATCATAACTCTTATGTATGTAGTTCATCCTGTCCCACTTAGGGATGTAACGGTATAACGGTATACCGTTAAAGATACTGTGAACCACTTAATTGAACAATAATAACCGTCACATTGTTTATACCGTTATACCGTTTATACCGTTAAGTGTGCTTTTCAATCTGATTTGGAAAGGCTGCAGTAAGCACTGTTGGATGTGCCGTCTGCCAAGTAGTTTTAGTTGGAGCAGTTTTTAATGCCATTCCATAAACCACACGTGCCTGACATAAAATCAATATGTTAGCAATAGGAAGAATAAATACAGTGCCAAGAAGGAAAAGGGTTTACTTTGGGATGGCGGCTTTGGGGTTTATATATTTATAATGGATAATGTTTGCTAAACATATGACAATGGGGGATTTCCCTGGTTCCATCATTGAATTTACATATAAGTCACGCTGCTAAATTGACTCAGCTCTCTGGGTATTCCCTGCTGCAATAACAAAGGGTAACATGTCCGTGATTACTGAACACCTTTTGGCCCGCAAGTAAACTAAAGGCTGTAACGTAAAGAGAGAGTGTGTGTGTGTGCGCGTGTGTGTGCGTGTATGCGCACAAGCGTATACTACCATCAGCCTCCATTGATCTGTGGCATGCAGGTTATCAAGATGGTAACATGTGCATCTTCACCAGTGGCCAGTGGGGGAGCTAAAGGCCTAAATGACCACTTAAGAAAAGCTATTCAGTTTGCTTTGCCAGTCGCAGCAGGCCCCCCTCCCTCCTCTCCACATCCACACGTGTGTTTGGTGGAAGCAAGGGTAGGCATTTCAGTGGAAAGTATGTTGAAAAGCCCAATTCTGGTCCTGGGTTCCTGATTTTGTTTGTGATGATAAATCTGACAATTTATGACCTTTTAGAAAATATTTGTTAAGATTAGTTAACTCCACCTGCTATACCGCGATAACCATGATATACCATCATTTGGCAAGAAGGTTATCATACCGTCATAAAACTAATACCAAGACACCCCTAGTCCCACTTTGTGTTCTGGGACTTGAGGTTTTGCATTTAAAATTTAAAGAAAGGGGGGAAAAACAGCTAAAAGAATTCAATAAATCAAAACAGGACTGGATGGAGTGCACCATCCTGACCTGGGTCAAGTTGACAGATGTACATTTACCACCATCTGCAAAGCGTGCATGACGGGTTTAAAATAGAAGCCTTAAAGGTAATATGATATGGCATTTGTAACATGCCTATGCACAAGTGTTTCAAAGTGGGAAGGGGGAACAGAGGGAGGACAGAGACCGCGATCTTACCAGGTCAAGTGACACTGAGATCGTGCAAGGGGAGGGGGACGGGAAGGGGAAAGTGCCAGGGGAAAGGGGAGGGGCAGTGCTGTACATGGGATCAAAACAATAACAAGAAGTGTGGCCAGCAGGTGGCAGGTGCAAGGGTAAGTGCAGACAGCAGGTTTCCAAAAGTGCAGGTAGCGGGACTTTAGGGTTACATATACAAAACCAAGTGTAAGGGTGGCTGGGAGGCAGTGCGGGTGTGCAACTGGGCGGGCAGGGACCTGGGCCCGAAATTTGAGGGTAACCAGGTGACCAGTGCAGTATCAGACAGGGAAGCAGGGGAGAGGAAGAGAGAAGGCAGAATCAGACGGAAGGTCTTGTAGGGGCTCCCTGAAACTGGAGATGGTTCTCCTCAAGTTTCAGAGAGGCAGGGAGGCTGTGCCAGAGGGAGGCCCCAGCAGATGAAGGAGATTTACCACCAACTCTTTGCTTGGAGAAGCGACTGACCCTGAGGGAGTTGGAGGTGGAGGAGTGAAGAGCTCAAGTAGGAAGGTAGTTACGAAGAGAGGGTTGTAGGTATTTAGGACCCAGGCCCCAGAAGGCCTTGTGGACAATGCAGAGGGTCTTGAACTTGATCCTTGCAGCCACCGGGAGCCAATGCAGAGATTTCAGTGCTGGAGAGATATAAAATCCCTGGGCTTGAGCCCAAGGACAAGCCTCGCAGTCCTGTTCTGGATGAGTTGCAGAGGGCAGAGAGAAACAGCAGGCAGATTTATAAAGAGGTTGTTGCAGTAGTCCAGCCTAGAGGGAACCAGAGCTCTAGAGACGGTGAGCTTCTGGGGGAAGGAGAGGAAAGGAAGAATACCTCTGATGAGGTACAGTTGGTAGTTTGACTTCAGAGATGTGAGGAGAAAATGAGTGTGGAGTCGAAGAGTACCAAGGTTCTTAGCCTCACAGGTGGGAGCAGGCAGAGGGCCAAGGGAGGCCAGCCAGAGAGTGATAGGAAAGGAGGGTGCAGGTCTGCCGATGAGAAGAATCTGTCTTACTGGCATTAAGGCAGAGATCGTTGGCGGCACACCACTTCTGGATAGCAGGCAGACAGAGAAGAAGAGGTGGCAGAGGGGAGCCAGGTATTGGTTGAACAGCAAGGGAGAGAGGTTAGACCCCTGGGGAACACCACAGGTAGAGAGTGAGATGGAGGAAAGGAAGGACCCAAGTTGGACCTGGGAGGGTCGATCAGAGAGGAAGGAGGTCAGCCAGACCAGGGCCTGATCAGTGATACCCAGGTTATCACGGAGACGATTGAGCAGGATGGCACGGTTGACTTTGTCAACGGCAGAAGAGAGCTCGAGTAAGATAAGGACAGAGGGGAGATTAGAATCAAGGTTAGAGAGCAGGTGGAATCGGTAGACCAATCCAATATATCTTGCAGGGAACCACCTGCTTAAACCTTCCAGCCATCACCTCTTTTGTTTTAGTTCGAAACCATAGTCCCTTTGAAAAAAATTGGCCCCAAAGATGGAAATATCAATTCCAGCTAGGGACATGACCCATCTAGCCAGTGTAAGACGCTATAAAAGTTAAAAAAAAAAAAAAAAATGTACGCTGTGATTTGATTATTGCAGCATTATACAGTGCAGAGATTTGGGCATGTGAAAAGTCCTCAAGTTTGGGGGGTTCAGAAAACACATTCTTAGTCAATTATGTCACAACCGAGTAGTGCCCCTAATGCTACATTGCACATAGAATGTGACATACGCCCTATAGAGCATGTAATGGCTTCCAAACCTTTATTCCTATGGGTTTTCTTATGGTCAGCACCCGGGCTGCACATGTTCAAGGAGTTTTTGGTTAACTTTCTGGCTCTTGAAGGCCGCCGTACTCCCTGGTTTAGGCATGTTAAAAGCATGTGCATAATCTTGGGCCTCGTACAATATTGGGAGTGACCGCCATGCGTTAGCCCGGAGAGCAAAGATGTGATTAAAGCTGCTTGCACAGAACATTATAGACAGGTTTTGGGGTCATCTTGTGCAAGGCTCTCTAGTGGCCAGATTTACCTGCAGGTAAACGGCAAATTTGGTTTGGAACGTTATTTGGACGTTATCATTCCATGAGAGCAGGTACTTGCTTGTAGCCTCCTTCACGAAAAGTTGGAATAACGTAAGATGTCTTCTTTGTCAGTGCTGTGGCGCAGAGAATGACTGTCCTTCACTTTTTGCTGTTTTGCCCCAGGTATAAAAATCCTAGGACAATGTACTTATTGCCACTATGCACATCAAAAGGCTTTAGGAGGGCGACAGGTTTTGGAATTCTCCAGAGGATGCGAAGACCCCAATATGTTATATTACATTGTCAAATACACTCGTAGGGCGTGGCTTAGGAGGACCATGTTGTGTAGCAGCAGGCAACTTATATAATAAGCCTCTAAAACATTCTACTTGCTGTAATGACCGCAAAGCCCAGGATTTTAGCGATTTTTAAAATCTAATTTGCTGTCTTTTATGGAAATACCAAAATCATTTTTTAAAATGTAATATGTATCCAATAATAAAAGTTTTACATATATAAGCACATAACATCATTAACATTTTCATCTTAAAAACTACACATAAAATCCGCGCTCATTTGACAGTATAAAAATTATCTTTTGATAGCTCTTTTAAGATCTCTAAAGTCATCACAAAGAATGTCATCAAATAAAAAATGTAATTCAAGTCAAGTATACACCAAATAATTTTATCCAAATGGTACTCATATTACAATTATCCATAGAGTTCGCATAGGCCATAAGAAATTTTCGACGGAGTTTGTCAAGACTATCACATATTATGTGGTATGCTGATTCTAGAGTATTTACTCCGCAGAGTCGACAAAACCTCAGTTCTTTCTGAATGCCCACTTTGGGTCCTAATATTTCCATGACATCACAAATATTAAGTTTGAACATCAAATACCATCGGATAGTGGAACAATCTGGGTATGCCAGTTGATATTTGGGTTTAAACTCTCTCACTTCTAAGTGATCTAAAAATACTCCATTGTTGGATTTGGTTGCCAGATTAACTTTGCTCTCGATCAACATCGTATATCAGATTTTTCACTTTACGTTTTATCTGACCAATGGAGTATAACAACCGGCAGGATGTCTCATTGTTAATTTAATTAGGGGCTGATTTTAATTTCATGCACGAGTTATCAGATTTTATGAACTGTTTTTCTGCTTTATGTATGTAGTGTCTTGTAACCACGTATATGTTAATTGATCATTTGCATTGATATTTCATGTATGTTGGTGCTTTTTTGTATTTACACCGAAATAAAGCTGAGAAAGAAGGATTATTGATCCTGAGATCGGCTGAAGCGATTTCATATTGTTTAAAAAATTTAACACCACAGAGTTTCTCTTGTTCTGGAAAGATAGGATAATTAACAGTAGCAGAACCACATTTAGTATGTCAGGTAATAGTCAAGCACAAACCAAATGGCGAAAATGATCTGTTAGTAATATCTAATTCTGTAACATCTGAAACAGAGCATAGTGAGTTTGCCAGACAACTATTTTTAAAGATAAATTTGTTAGTAGGCCATGTATTGAAAAGATTGAACACATTAACATCTCGCAGAACAGTTAATGTAGGACCTGGGGGATGCAACATTTTCATGCCTTTTAAGAAAAGCATTCAGATAGGTGGTTACCTATGGATTACCCATCTAGTAGGACATGCCCAGCTGAAACGGCTGATCTGTAGAGGTTAATAGTGTGAAAAGTTTTGTTTTGGTAAAAAAGAGAATACAAAAAATGTACCGCCCTTTAAGACAAGTCGTTACAGGATGTAGGTCTTGCCTCACACACCAGTGAACCCAAGCTGCTTGATAACCCTCACACACCAGTGAACCCAAGCTGCTTGATAACCTTTGGAAGTTCCGGGGGCCCAAGATTCCCTAACGATCGAAGAAGTCAAAAGTCACTGGAGATTCAAAGAACCCATTTTCCATACTACCAGTTGTAGTGATTCTTGACACACTAGTTCGTATTTCCATTCGGATCTACCTGATAATCAGTGGAGAAGTGCTGGATACCAACCTTGAGATGGCAATAGAGGAGTGACTAGAACTACAGACGTTTCCTCTATTCTCACTTGCCAAAGCAGTGTGGGAATCGTCATGAATGGCGGAAAGGAGAAAACCTCGAATCTTGGACCATTCTTACTTTAGGCATCTAAAGCCATTGCCTCAGGATACAGCCTCCAACTGAAGAACAGTGGAAGTTAAGTATTGGGACGGGATGAGAATAGGTCTACCTTCACAGGTCCCCAAAGTCAAAGACATTTCTGAAAAACGGATGTAGTTTCCAATCGCGGGGATCCCTCAAGTTTTTTTGAGTTTCAATCTGCAACTGCGTTGTGTAACCCTGGTACGTATTCTGCTAGAATTACAATCTCTTGGTCCAGGCAAAAAGGCCAAAATTACTTTGCTATCTCCGCCAACATGCGTGAATATCTTGTTGACATATTCCATTGCAGATATGTTGTCCATCCTCAATAGAATGCAGCAACTGGTCTTGTCTTTTGCTTGACTCTTGAGAGCAAAGGAGCCTGCTAACACTTCTAGGCAATTTACATGAAGTTCCTTCTCCTGGGGGCGGAGGGGGCCATATCCCCCGCCCCGTGGACCAAGGGCTGCACAAGCACCCCAACCTAGGATACTGGCATCTGACTCTATGATCAGATCTGGAGCCATGGTGAATATCGCCTTGCCATTCTAGGCTTGCATGTGTTGCAACCACCATCCTGGCTGTTGAAAGGCGGTTATCGTCTGTATAAATGAGGCCTTTCCTGAAGTGTAAAATCTTCAGCCTCTGTAAAGTCCGATAATAAAGAGGGCCTGGATAAATTGCCTGAAATCAACGAGACAGCAGATCCACAATCCGAGCTAAGGACTTTAGAGATATTAATTGAGCTTTCAGAATTGATTAAATCTCTTTCTTGCTAGATTTGATTATGGCGCAAGGCAGTAGAATTAAGGATTGTACTGTCTATTTGAACCTGAGAATTCTGTTATTTGCCAGGGCTTGACCTGAGATTTCTTCCAATGGATGATGAGCCTCAATTCCTGAATGCGGTTTATGGCGATTAGCATGCCAGAGTCTTGGCCTGTGACGTTAGAAGGATGTCGGCTAGGTAAATGATCAGACGAATTCCCCCTGCTCTCAAAGCTCTTACTACTGGTTTCGTTCTCAAAAGATGACTGCCTTCCATCTTGAAATAGTTGTATTGCAGAAAACCATCAATCTTTTAGATTGATAACGGGAAGAAAACCTTCCAGCTTCTTCCAAGACCAAGAAAATGTTGCAGAGAAAACCTAGTGTATTCATGGGTATCTATGGATATCCTTTCAACTGCCCCTTTCACTAAGATATTTCGTATCTCCTGACCCAGAAAAAAAAATGCTGTAATGGGGGAAAATTATTAGATTGGGAAGATATATGAATTGGAGAATGTGGAAACCCTGAATAGTCTGCAGAATCCATGGATCTCTTGTGATACTGTACAAAGAATGGGACCCCCTCCCCACACCCCCTAACTGGTCCCCTATTTTGTCCTGGGAAAAAGATTGAAGATGCAGATTAACCACTTTTAAATCTTTGACTTTGAAAACCTCTGCTCTTCATGGATCTGGTACGCCACACGCATCCACTTTAAGGCTGGAACATGTAAATTGGACATCGGCCAGCAACCTCTTCCTTTTCTCGCCTGCCCAAAAACACGACTTCCGAAGACCCTTTTCAGGTAAGCTCGAGCTGTATCCAACGAGGAATAGATACCAACATATTTGGAAATCTATTTAATGAAATGGTGTCCTGATAGCATAGAGCCTGCCCTGACACCTGATTCTCTAGAGACTAGGTCTGTTAATTTGTGATCTACTGTTAGCAGTACTCCTTTTTAGCACTCCTCCGCAGTGGCAGAATTGGCATTACCCAGGAAACCTATAACTCTTTGAGCCCACTCCCGGAGAGAGACTGGGCACACAAAGCTTTTATTTTCCATGGCTGCTTCGGTCAGGTCAAATATTTTTGTCAAAGAACCTGAAATGTCCTGACATAACTTTTGGGCTCTATAAAGGCCTTTTGTGTGGTCTTTATCCGATTTTGCTAGAAAAGTGACCAATTGTGGCTCTAACTCGGGAATAATAGAGAGTTTTTCCCAAACGAGAAGGTCTGCAACACCCTGACCTGAGTGTATTATTTTTTCTCTTTCTAGAGGTTTCATGAAACCTACATTTGAATATTTTGCTACATCAGACATCGGAGCCAATTTTCACTGTCACTGCGGAAGGATTAAACAAAGGGGTGTCTTGGGATCTAGTACTCATTGTGTAGTTTCAGATGCTTCAACACTAGGGGAAGCATAATCCTCACCCATACGGGGTGCAGGGATATATTTAAGGTGTTTTTGGACCTCCGAACCCTAAACCAGTCCAAGGAGGAATCGGTATCTTTATCCATCTCAGTCCCTGAGGACGATGAAAACGCCACTTTGCATTTCCTTTTTAAAGAAACGTCTTTCTTAAGAGCTGAAGTAGAACTTTTTCAATGATTTTCCTTTTTTGCGGAGGCACACTGATCAATGTATTTTACATATTGCACCTTTGGGGGACTTGTGTTACGAAACATCCTCCAATGATTGCATAGCAGGTGCTTCAACAAAGGATTCCTCAATTCCGGCCGTCCGAAATTGCTCCTCTCACTCAGGAGATGTAACCACTTTTTTTGTAGTTCGTTTTATAAGTAGTTATGGCATTTAAACTAGAAATGGGTGTTTGAAGTGCTAGTCATATTGTTAGACTGGAATTGTGCTGCTCCTAACCGAGAACAATAGAGTTGGGCCAAATCGTTAAATTGCTCCCTTGTAATTCCAGAGGTTACTTCTGCAGGGTCAGAGTCTAACACCACCTCCATAATAAAACTAAAGGAGTTCTACAATTATCAAGTATATTCCACAACTAAAATAAACTACATTTGTGTGCATGAAGTTATGAACCTTGCTGAAAGAGAAAGCTGGGCAGGGATATGGAGTATGTGAAACCAAGTATCCTGTGTGTGTTTTGTTGAAGAGAAATGAGGATATGGAAATGGGACTGGTAACACACAATGTAACGTGGTGTGTACCATGAATGAGTTAACATAATGTAGAACAGCCGGTCTACAGTTACCAGTGTATTTATTGTGCATATGCTCTACTTAATGAATGGGAGCTGTGAAATTCACAGCAGCTATATCCTGTACTGTGCTCCCTATTGTAAAAAAGAAACCAAAAAACAAACCGGAGATGCTTTGTTGTGCTCACCGCATGAGCGCTTATTATAATAAACAAGGCAGCAGCAAGAGTGCATTACAAGGCAGTCACTCGCCTTTAAAATTGCCAGCACACAATGAACAGTGAACATATATTAATCATGTCGGCAGCGCTGATTGCTGAGCCCACTGGAATACAGTAACAGGAAAAATAACACAGTGCTAACTGAAGCCGGCAGTGGCCAAGAAGAGAAAGTGATGTTACAGCACAGACATGTTCAAAGGCAATTGGTACCACGTTGGTCACGTTCAAAGTTCTTTGTTATGTCTGGACCCCGGAGGCACCGGGTCCTGACAAGCAATTGCTGGGGACACCCAGCCGACATACACAGTTGCAGTAGATCACCCTGTTGGACCATGGGCACATTGTCGGATCATGGCCTGAGGGCACAGAGGCCACTCGGCATCCAGCCACGCAGGGGTTCTGCGGGGCACAATTACATGGAAGGCAGAGTTGCCTCGTAGGGCTCTGCCTGGGCCCAAGAAACGGGACCAGCGTTATCTCGGAGGGGCGCTGTCATTCCGAAGGGCTCTGCAGGGCATGCCCTCTGCCTGCGCAGCAGCTGGTTCAGCATGGCAGTGATGCACAGCAGGCAGGAGTCTGGTGGAGTGACTGATAGAGCGGGAAACCGCTCATCCCTTTTATTACATTGGTCACATGGTCACAGACATGTGACATCAGTGCGAGCCATTAGCAGGGACTCTTTATTCCTTGAAGGGGCACAACGTCATACTTTACTTGATTTTTATTTACAAAGTTAACCTCTTTGCGATCTATGTGCAAAATCAGAGCCTCCATGTTTTGACCTAAAAGTCTGTCCTCTGGACCGGAGTCTACAAGGCAGAGTGTAGCTACCCACCCCAACCCCCCATTATCTGTCCATTGTAGAACCTTGGTGAGCAACAATCTGGGGCCCCATCTGTACCCTGCACTGCAAAATGCACGTGGTTGAATGAGTATAATTGAACTAGGCAAAAGTAACAACTATTTTACAAGACCACGAAATAGAAGAACTAAAGTAGCATTGATAGCAAGGATTATTTAAAACAAATGTAACTAATTAGTATTATTATTGTGGAGACTAGAGGGAGGGAATCAGCAAAGTAGAGAATGACAGAAATTGGGTGCTGTTGCTAGTTGGGGAAGAAGTAACATATATAATTCTAAAATGGAAGAGGGTGTAGTGGCCCCTCAAAATTGCTTGTCCCAAACCCTGCCACCATAGGTCAAATCATGTGCATTGTTAGGAGACATTTAGGCAATTAACAGAAAGTTGACACTTTAACATATTTGTAACCCATGTGAGTTTATTGTGAAGCTGTTGTGCTAACGTGGAAAGGTTCTGTTTTAATAACCGCTCCAATAAATACATTGTTCTAGGGTTGGCTTTTCACGTGTAATCTAAACTGCAGGCTTGGAATTAAGTGTCTTGCACAGAGGACATATTGGCACTTCTGCTAGTTTACTTCCTAAT
This sequence comes from Ambystoma mexicanum, assembly GCF_040938575.1. NCBI lineage: Eukaryota > Metazoa > Chordata > Amphibia > Caudata > Ambystomatidae > Ambystoma > Ambystoma mexicanum. Next base: position 1,446,120,780 of record NC_090935.1, on the reverse strand, counting down.
AATTGAATCCTTCGTTTCAGAGGGAAATGTTGTGGCAAGATTACTTACTTGTAATCTTGATTACTCTTGGTCCTACTTCATCATCACAGTACTCACCTTTGAGTCCCCGCCTCTGCAGTAGGAACGCTTTTTCAACTTTTTACTGATCCTGCTCCTCCTTACCCAGAGGTAGAATAACTCCTATCTTCCCAAAATAACCTTGTTAGCATTTCCATGTAGAATCCTTGATCCTTTCACACAGGGTAGCTGAGGACAGATGCTAATAATCATTTAGCATTTATATAGTGCCACGAACCCTCCGGCATCTGAGTGCTGCCTATTATTACCCACAGGATGTGGTGCTCATTTATCGACCTCGGAAGGATGAAAGGCTGAGTTTGGCCCTGCCGGGAATCGAACCTGCGTCGGCAGGCTCTGCACGGATGTCAAAGCGAGCGCTCTACTCGCTGTGCTATCTTACCGGCTAATACTAGTGCTAGTACTGTGACAAGGAAGAGTAGGATAGCAATAATGAAGAGCATTGGTACTTAATCCCACAATTACCTCTAAGCCCCTCTTCTTCATCCCAGTACTTGGCTTTGACATATAACAAGGTTTTATCCAGGTGGAAGGAGCAAATGATATGCATGCCAATACAGTTTGATGCTGCTCTTATTTTAATTACACCACCCCTGTAGCACCAGATAATTCAATACCAGCTGTGGGAACTGCAACACCAAATGACTGATCCACTGGATTGTCCACATTGAAATTCGCAATGCTTGATGAATTTGGGTAAGCCCTTGTCGCTACCCCACAGATATTTCATTGACAAGCCTTGAGCGTCTGTTCAAGAGGCTGCCATTTCTCTGGTGGCGAGTTCATCCACAGCGACGGTGCCTGATCCTGTGGACCGAAAGGCAGAGGCAGCCTTTAAGAAGTGCTACGCTGGGGCCCATTTGGCTCTGAATGTCGGTGCAAACGTGTCCAATACAGCTTGGACTGTATTCAGGGTGGCTGAGACGTTCAGAAGCTGGTTCTAGTATGAAGGTGCAGCCTGCACTCAAATCCTGGGGGACATGTGCCTAAGGCCCAAATCATATCTAGCCTGATCTTTGATGGGGCCTCATCCCTGGCTCCTGGGGTGGTGTTCTCTGGCAGGCATCATCTCCATCTCAGTGATTGGCTCTCTGAGGGATCTCAAAAGGTGATGGCCTAGAAGCGGCCCCTTGAAGGTGAAGTTGCAAATGTGTTTGCTAACTTGTTTGAGGACAAAGTGCAAAGGTGGATAAGCACACAGATAAGCTCAATGTTTTCTACTGATCTAGGTGGAGAGCATTTCATAAGACTGTAATTTGATTGGGATCTGTCAAGTTCTGTTTTGTTCAAGAGGGGCAGAAGTTTTGAACGTGGGGAGGTTTTCTCCCAGGCCTGTGGACTATTCTAGGACTCCACCTTGGGATCTTCTGCTGGTGTTGAGGTCTCTTCCTGGTCCTCCATTAGTGCCGGTGGAGGATACTGATTTGAAAATTGCTGATGTTAAAATCCTATTTTTTTGTTCGTTTTGGGTGCTATCACATTTGCATGGGGATTGGGGCACTTGTGTCAAGTTTCTGAGGATTCTGCCTAATTTTCCCCAAAGGTGGTTTCCAAATTCTATAGGCCACATGATATTGTGCTTTTGGCCTTCCATCCAAACCCACCTTCTTCTGAGGAGGAAGGTTGGCATAAGTTGGATACTAGAATGGTGGGTACTTGTGTACACAGGCGGGACAATCGTCTTTCAGAAAGTGTAAAATGTGATTGGGACGTTTGGGGCCTCGGGGGCATTCGAAAGGCCACAGTGATTTCTATCAGCCAATTGATGCGTACTGTTGTTTACATGGTTTATGCAGCAGCATGGGTTGTGCTCTCGGCAAAAGTTCAGGGGAGTTGAACCAGGTGCATGGCCACATACTGTGCTAATGCAAAATGAATCTTTCTGCAAGAGTGACTGGGTGGGCCATTTTTATCAGACGACATCAATTGAGATGTGACCAGTCAAGCACTCTCTTCTTTTGGAACCAGTGTTCTGAGTCCTGGTATGCACTGAGGATAGTGGGTGTTAATAGATGGTTAATAAAGTTGTTGATTGGATATGCTGTAGCATACGGTGTGTATTGTATGGTGTTTCAGAGGCACTATCATCACTTTACCTGATAGTCCTCAAAAGTACAGTACTGGAACAACAGAGGGATCTGGGGGTAGTGATCAGATTATTTACTGGTAATCATCATTACTCATCCTACTCTTTCTCGTGACAGTACTTATGACCCACCTCACCCTTTCACATGATCCTATGTGAGAAAAGGTTAACTACGACTTGCGAGTCAAGGGAGGTCTTATTCCTCCAAGAGGAAGGGTCGGACCACTTTAATTGTAAGGAAAGGTTCCTGTCATCGAAATTGGTGCCTCAACCGTATAGTACTGTGACGAGGAAGAGCAGGGAAGGGTGTAAGTGATTATTAGCAGTAAGTAATCTGATTAGCTAAAAAAAGTAAAAGATCTGAAAAGAAGTAACTACCGTCCCACCACCAATATCGTACTGGGAGGCTTGGCTGTGGCTTCTCACATTAAAGTAAGCAGCATTTTTCTTCCACCGGTTTGGACAAACCGGAGCATCACATAATTTACCCAACTATTTGGGTTCTCACAGAGTTGTATTGTTTTCAGCAAATTGCTATGATCTATAAAGTATGGGAATGAGCAATGCATGCTTTCTACCATCTTGCTCTAGTTTGCACCTGCATTTTCTTTTCTTTAGATAACTGCCACATCTTCCTTGTGAGACGTTTATGGACCAGTCTTCTTCTCTTTCAGGCTCTGAGTTGTCTGACAAGTTTGCTGGTCATCATGGTTTTGTATGCAATCTCCTCTGTCTGCTGTGACTGAATGATTTTCTTGCACAATCTTTACTCCCACACTCATGTTAAAGGAGAGTTCCGGGACTTTTTTTTTATTGTCCCTACGGTTCGGCCATGTGTTTTTAAGCATAACTCGGTAGATCGTAGAAAACTTTCCTATGGACCTTACCCGACTTTTCGTCCATTAACGCACTCGAAATCAGCCGCCATTTTCTGATAATCCTATCATTTCCCCCCATCGCCCTGGCTCACCTGCTTTTGCGGCACTAAATCAAATCCCCCGCCCCTGAAACAGACTTTATCAAAACATTCATATTCCCCGCCTCTATCCGTGACGTGACTGTGCTGCGTAGGCAAACGCGCCCAGGCGTCTTCTACGCGACTCCACACAGAACCCGGAAACCAACACAGATCAGCTCACAACACAGCGCGCCACAATTCGCAATATGAAACTGTACTTTTAAATCAAACCGCAAGATTGTAAATTTGGTAAAGTACATTTATTTGACATCAAATGTTTAGAGAATATTCAGCGATTTTCATTTTTATTTGCTCACGTTCCAAAAAGTTCGTTTCGAGGCACGCGATGTTCCTTTGCTGTACACAGGGTCTTAGATCATCTCACAATACAGCGCCACAATTCGGAATATTAAACTGTGGTTTAAAAGCAAACTGCAAGATTGTACATTTGGCAAAGTACATTTATTGGACATCAAATGTTTAGAGAATATTCAGCGATTTTCATTTTTCTTTGCTCTCGATCCAAAATAGTTCATCTTGAGGCAAGCGATGTTCGTGTGCAGTACACAGGGTGTTGGTTTACGATAAAATAAGCTCTTCGGTCGCACTGATAATCGCATGGCTGTTCCAACAACGAGGCACTAGGCCACCACAACGGTCTGTATGTTGCATCTAGCCGTTAGTACCGCGTAAGGGCATACTTGTACTTGGCGATCGTCCCATAAAATGGTCAGGGTGGTAACGTTGTTCACGCGGAGAAGCAACTGGTGGTTATAAAAGCCATCCGCCGGTGTCTGGTACTCGTGACACAGACAATAATGGGTGAAGTACCTGTTTGAAAAACATAAAAAATGAAATTAGTCTCACCATCAGATCTTTATTAAAATTATTCATTTTATATATTCGGTCGGTAAATTATTTCATAGCTAGGACAGTGCAACTGGGTTTTAAACGTCAAGGGGGGGCTGTAGGATACTGAGACAGTCCCCCAGTGCAGGGGTTGACAGGGAGTGCAGGTGGAGAGTGGAAGGGCCCAGGACCGAGATCGCAGACAGTGGACCAGTTGTAGCAGGGGAGAGGGAGAGAGAAAGCAGAAGCAAAGAGGAAGGTTTTGAGGTGCTTCCGTAAAAGGAGACGGTTCTCCCCAAGATAGTGCGCGGTACAAAACAATATGCCACATAGAACGAACAAGTCCAACTTAACCCGTCTTTAAAGCTACTGTATAGTAATTAAATTGCGGTATAAACTCATCTAAAGAGTTACTTACATTATATTTGCATTTTCCATTGTGTCTGTGCGTAGGGCAGCCCCGAAATACCACTCCTTCTATGCAGACGTTATTTCTTCTAATGAACGAACATGAAATGGCTTTCGTTTCTGAAATTATATTCATTATCGTTTCTTACGTGGTCCCGGCCTGTCAAGGTCAAATAACAATAGAACCTTATACTGAGTCGTGGGCCATTCTGGCACCCTAGAAAAAATCAAAGCAGCTGACCTTCACTTTGAACGAGCACACATTCCTAGTTAGCTACATTCAGTGTAAGGCCGTCTCACAGGACTTGAAATTTACACTCCATCTTTGCATTTTGTCTGCGTGCTTTGCAGCCCCACAGAACCATAAATACGGAGACATTCCATATTTTTTGAAAAATGATTTATATTACTGTTTGGTTTAATTTAATGCGCAAATGAACAAGGGTGGAGAGACACATTGCATGTACACTGAGCAATCACTTTTATTTACACAATACATAGCTACACATATTCAATGGGCCTGCGACATGAGGAGACTCGAGAGAACAGACAATCAAATTACAATCATTTAAACCGTGATGTGTATTTCTCAATGAGTTCTTCTTTAGGTGGACATGGAACAGAGGCAATGTTGGGTGGCAATGCAGTTGTCCCCTGCACAGGTTCGTTCACAACTCCATTTATGTGCCTATCTAGGACGTCAACAATAAGTTTCTCAATAAAATCATATTGCATATCCTCAAACACTGGTTTGATCACCCATTGTTTACTTCTTTTAGTGAAGGCCTTATTGTAGCGAAGCGTCCCTAAAGTTCCGGTCGTCCTACTTTGTTGACGGCCAACATTATGGTTATGTGCCAAGACCGCTAAAAGAGTCCGATTTATCATGCCCTCCATGCCAAAATGCAATCGTTTTGGCCTGTACTTTAGGCACATATTGTGGAACACCTCCAAATCTCCTGTGTGGCAGAATTCCGTGAGTCCCCTCAAAGCTTTTGTTATAGTTTTATCAAATACAATCTTTTCAATGGCTTTGTGAGTGGGTGATGAAGGAATCAACCACTTCTTCTTCCGTGCCTCCTCTGTGGACAAATGGCCATGTTCACAATTGTGGAAATGTTGGTTCGTGTTCCATCGGTGAACGTTTGTACAGTGTGGCATTACTGACCGCCATTTTTCCAGTAGAATTTCCAACGACCCTCCACATGTTTTTGAGCTCCACCAAAGATGGTTGCTGATTGACTTGGACCACTGTGAAATACCTTGCAATTCTTTTTTTTTACCTGCAGCCGACAATTTTTTATTGATTGATTTTGCAAGATGCCAAACGTCAAATTGGTGATTTATATTTTTGTACTGTTCTCTCATTGTCTTGGCAATTGAAACGTGTCTGTCCGTGGCTATCAGGTCGATCACCATTCCCCGCGATTGTAGTTCTTGCAATGATGCTACAAAGCCAACTTTCTCCATGGCCACTGAGGATGTACTTTGTGACACCTGCACGACCACCGAACTCACAATTTTCTTACTTTCCATGTCCTGAAAGTGTTAGGTGCAGTACTTGGCTGAAAATCCTGGGCTGTCGCACTGTCCATCACCGGCTAGCCTGAACCGTTTGCCCGCGAATGTACTATCAATAGACATTTTTTCCATTCTCCAAGCTTCGCTAATGGCTGGAAATAGATAATCGGTTTGGTATTTGTAGAACTGAGTTTTCGCAATGAAATGGATTCCCACAAACTGAAAGAAAGACTCTAACTTTTTAAAACTTGAACCACTAAAAAGTGCAGCCGCTGCACAAAGTAGATTGCCTGCTGGCAGTTGTCCCAGCATGGGTTGTGCAGACCATGAGAACGGATGATGTTTTGTACAGGTGGCATGTATTTTAAGGTTAGTGCCTCGAATTGCACGAGTCACATTAATCAATGGCTCCCCACATACTTCCCCACCAACCGAATGCCCACATTTCATCCGAATAATAAGATCAATCAAACAACTATCGAATACAATGAATTTGGCCTCTTTCCTTATACTGTCACTCTGCATCCCAGCTGGTCCGGTCTGTAACGTTGAGGACATGTCACTCACATGAAAGGTAGAATCTCTGATATCGTCTTCCGCTATGTTCAGTGATATTGATGGTGTTTCATTGTCGTCCACTTCATTCTCTTCCATTGCAACATCTGTTCCTTCTCCGGCGATGGGTGAATAAAACAATTTCTTCAACTTTCTCGCGGTCTTAGTTTTTGCGGGTGTGGATTCTGTGAATTGATCTCCGACTGCATCCGAACTACCAGGAGGACATTCACTATCAATGGCTGGTGGTGGTATAGCTCCGTTGTCAATCACTTCATATTCTTCCCATTGGCACGATGCATCTCCAGTCTCAAGTCCCTGCCAAAAGGTTTGACAAGCAACATCTCTCGTTCGCTTCACTGTCTGTGTAGATCTAGTTCGTACACCCACTCGCAACTAGAGGACAGATTGGAAAAGGGATGTTCAGTTTAAACACAACTTACAGTATTGAACTATTAACAGTGAAAAACAACATAATATAGTGACCAGGACACTAACCTTCTTTTGCTTTCTTTTCTTTGAAACTTTCTTGCCTCGAACTTCAACATCAGGACGCTGTTGCTCCGACTCGTGTGTGCATGTCTCCAATTCCTCTTGCGCTGCAACGACTATGTTTTCCTGATAAGCACATCCATCACGCACTGACGCTCCATCGACTCCCTGAAACATAGAACTTTCATTAGTATGTATAATAATATCGAAAACACAAAATGTACTTGGGGACCAATACCCACGTACATCTCAATAGCAAAACACGAATGAACGCTTTGTGTAGAACATTCAAACGACAATTATTCACGCATTGTTGATCTAGTTAGATGGAACTGTCAAGATCCATACCTCGGGCTCCTCATAGACTTCCATTGATGATATTATAGAAGATGATGCTTCAGTGACTCCCTGAAACACAGTAATTGCATTAGTATGGTTTTCTATTTTGATAAAAAGAACAGAAACTTTGTGCAGGCGTGAACGGCTCATCTAAATAGACCTGCACAAATGATCAGTTGTCTAAAATAAATAATGGATATGTAAATATGATTCGATTTGCTCGATCGTTGGAAGTGTCACCACCCAGAGATCTGCATCAACTACTAGGGGTGATGTTCTTGTAGAAGAAGCTCCGTCATCTCCCTGAAACATAGTACTTGCGTTAATAAAGAAGGAAGTATAGCGGATGTAATCACGTCATATGATTTCGCTTGATTGAACTGTCAGTATCCATACCTCGAAATGCATAAGAACATCAAGGGACGATGTAACTGCGGTGCACACTTCTGCAAGCTGTTGCGCCGACCCGTAACTGCACGCTCCCCCTTCTTCTTGAACTAATGCTCCATCGACTCCCTGAAACATAGGACTTTCATTAGTAATGAACACAATATTGAAAAAAGAAGACACATAGGAGGGCGACGACAGAAGGACATATCAATGGCTAAAAACGAAAGAAACATTGTGTGTAACAATCACGCTACAAGAATGCAAGATCTGATGATCTCCATCGATGGAACTGTCCTGAAACGTACCTCGAGCATCTGAGTGACATCAACGGTAGTCGTCAATACGTTGGACTCCTCAGCATCTCCCTGAAAGACAGTACTTGAATTATTTTGGATAACAATAATTATAACTGAAAACAAAGACTAGAGGACGAGTACAAGGGTGTACCATTAGGTAAAATAATTACACGATAAATTAAAACTATTGATTTACATGCCTAAAACAAGTCAGTGGCAGAATAGCCAAGTAAGATTACCCGATAGGCGCTTGAAGTGGCTGATGACTGCAATAACGACACGGATGGAGAATCTTCCGCCTTCATATTGAGTGGATACATAAATGGGGAAATTATTGTTAGCTAATGCTACACACTACCGCAAGGCCGAGAGATAAATACGTAAACTTGACTCACCAGTGGAGGGATGTGGACGAATAGAGTGGGAATAGCGGTTGAGAGCAATTTTCGCCTCGCTCGCGGTGTGTTCTTCTTTATTAGCAATGATGTGAAGTACATGTCAGAGGTAAAGTGCCTGCTGCAGATGCGGTATCGATCACCCCTCTTGTCCGCAAAGACTTCTAGGACTCTACTTTCAAGCTCAGAGGGTGGATATCCGCAATATCGGACCCATTCTCTTATCTGATCTATTGTTTTAGGGAAAACATGCATTATAGTACCTTCAGATTTATTATGGGTCTTCGAAGGGCAACCGCCAATGGAACAGGCAGGCATTGTGGAAAGTTCTGAAAAGTAAAGATCAACAATTCTCTATGAATATCAATGTGTTAAAAAATTAAATGACACATAAAAGGTTCAATGCAAGGTATGTTTTGGTTCTTGGAACTATACACGAAGTATTTGAATAACTTTTAAAAAATAGAAAAATAATTTGACTAAACTCAGAACATGTGACTAGTTCCTTGCATGTACTGTCTTGAACGAAAAGAAATTGGACGCAAAATGAGTATGGTACATGGCCTTACCTTGACGAGCAAACAGTTAGATGCAGGGATCAGAGTAGTTTCTTGTCGTAGAACAGGGAGCAGTTCACAGGTTGCAAACTGACGAGTTTCCTCGAAGTGGTCACGGAAGTTCACAGAGACGAAGAGCAGATAACCAGCACCTTCACGGGTTGACTAGCAAAGTGCAAAGAAGTTCTCATTAGAAATATGAAGTGGGTTATAAAGAATTCGAAACAGGGGTGTGTTTGTGAATGAATGACGTGTATATGTCGTGGCATTATGCGGTTTGCAGGGGGCCGTCCAGCGTGAGGGGGGATGCTTGGCAGGAGACACGGGGTCTGGCGGTAGACATGGGAACAACAACCCATGCTCTATAGACCACTTTGAAGTGTACATGGTCTTTGGCACCTCTTGGCCTTTATCGCTCCCTGACAGCTCCACTTGCCAGCACAAGTACCCCGGTGCGAACTGCCTTTGATAGGGCGGGGGGTGGATTGGGGCGGTGGTCGTGCAGACAAGACACAGGAAGACTCGTGAATGGAGACACACTTATGTGGATTGCAGGGGGCCGTCCAGCGTGAGGGGGGATGCTTGGCAGGAGACACGGGGTCTGGCGGTAGACATGGGAACAACAACCCATGCTCTATAGACCACTTTGAAGTGTACATGGTCTTTGGCACCTCTTGGCCTTTATCGCTCCCTGACAGCTCCACTTGCCAGCACAAGTACCCCGGTGCGAACTGCCTTTGATAGGGCGGGGGGTGGATTGGGGCGGTGGTCGTGCAGACAAGACTCGTTTGCCGCAGGGCCTCACCAAGGAGAGGCCATCTAACTGCATGTAAGAGGCAGGCTGCAGGATCTAGTACATGGAAGGCAGGGGGGTGAGTTTATAAATACCTCACCCTCCCAGGAGAATATATGGGTGCAGTTCACCCTGGAGACCCTGGATGCCTAGGCTTGATGCCAACCCGCAAAATAACATATGTATGTCTGCTGCATATAGGTTCAACGGTTATGTGGATTGAAGGTGGGCGGCCAGCGTGAGGGAGGATGCTGGCCGGAGACATGTGGTGTGACAAGACAAGGCACAGGAAGACTATTCAATGGAGACACACTAGATTCATTTAAAAAATCAAAACAACCATTGTTAAAATATATGTTGGGTTTTATTTTAGATCTTAATTTCAATTGAACATAAATAATAAACATTACACATTGTAAAGTTGCGGTTGCAGCACATCCAGGGAAAATCCGCTGTATTGTCCACTGTCGCTGGGGAAATGTTGTCTAATGGCAAGTACCGCACAGGCAGGTATTACTCTCCGAACGCGGTGTCCGAGCCTCCCGTGAAGCCACCAAGTGAAGCAACGATAGGCCACCAGCCTGTACCACCTGTGAAAATGAAAGATGCAAACTGTATTAAAATGACAACTTTCTTATCACTGTCGATTCAGGTAAAAAATGTCATTCTGCTTTGAAAAAAATTCTATCTAGAAAATGCACAACATGGAACCAATTTACATGCATTCGAATGATGAGACGACCATGAAATAGTAGTGGCATCACTGACATCACAACCAGAGTATACTTACTCGTTACTCGGATTACGCGGACGAACAGTGCCGCAAAGTTCGTGCATAAGCACCATCATCATCCTCAACACGGTCCGTGAGAGGCAGGCTTCCCTGAACTCTGGCAGCTCGGTGATGCATTGCGGACTTGGCTCGCCTTCCGAAATGTAGGCCAAGCACCCGGAATTTTCACGGCAGCAGCAGTTCTCCTCCTCAGTTGGCATTAGCTCGCACCGATTGCACGTGCACCAGGTGGAGACGCCGTCCATGCGACATGGTCCAGGCTCTTCATCCGTTGACTGGTCCTCCCAACTGCCGTCCGAATCCCCATCGTTTTCGCGTGCTTGCCTTTCCAGTAGTTCTTCCTCGGTGTACTCGGGCTCGTACATATACGGCATTATTGTAGCCATTGTGTGGTAAAGAAAGTAAAATATTTTATAGCGGTGGTACTGGTATCTGTTCACACGGGCTACAATCAATGAAGGTAGCTGACCAGAGCACAGAAACGAGTCACAGAATACTCAAAGTAACACAGAGAGAGTAATGGAATCGAAAATCTGCTGCTGTGTGTTGTGAAACGGTGTGTTTATACTTATTGAGGAAAGAGGCGTCCTGCCATTTCCATGGCGACACGTCATTAGCTGAGGCGCAGCGATTGTTGATACGAAACGTGCTTTGGCGTTGGGAAATGGGCGGTACGCGTCTGCTGATGTCAGGCTCAGGGGCGGGGGATTTGATTTAGTGCCGCAAAAGCAGGTGAGCCAGGGCGATGGGGGGAAATGATAGGATTATCAGAAAATGGCGGCTGATTTCGAGTGCGTTAATGGACGAAAAGTCGGGTAAGGTCCATAGGAAAGTTTTCTACGATCTACCGAGTTATGCTTAAAAACACATGGCCGAACCGTAGGGACAATAAAAAAAAAGTCCCGGAACTCTCCTTTAATTTTGTAAAACTTGGGGTTTCACCTAAGTGTTATGATTCTCCCCCTTGGGACCTCGAGGCCATGATTCTCCCACTTGGGACCTCGAGGCCATACAAGACCTCGATTTATGTAAGACCCTTTTTAAGGGCTTACCAGTTGGCATGGCAGCGGTACTCGACACGCCTCTCAGTCACGGCAGCATACTTTGGCATCCTGGCAGAGCAACATAGAAACACTCTGGGCAATGGAGGAAGGAACAAGGTCCTTTCCTCAGTCGGTGGCAGCACGTGACACGTGACTGTGGCTGGGGTCTTTCTTGTAAACTAGAGGTTGCCTCCCGTGTTGCTGCCACAGAAGAACCTCAGTCCCTCAATGAAAAGGGCCGAGCACAGTGAGTAAAACCTTCTTGCAATGGTCTACGTTGCTTCCCTTCATGGGGAACCTATTTTGAGCCTCCTATTTAGAGAGGGTGACAAATCTGGGCAATTTGTCCCTTCTCCCCAGACGGGAGCCACCCCCTTTCAGGCTAGGGACGTGTGCCTGCTGAGCAAAACCCTCCCTAGGGGTCTGGGCAAGTGGGATCTCACTGGGAGTTGTTCCTCTCTTAGGCACAAGGACTCCCGTTTCATAGCGCAACTCCCAGTCCACACTGTGTCTGCAAATATGGATTTGGAAAATACTTTAATATCGCATGCAACTACTATATTCCACAAAGATCCTTCTTTTCATGTACTCACTGCATGCAATGCTGAACACAGCCTGAACGCCACAGTCGGCGAAGGACACCGTTCTTTTATTCCTGTGACGTGTATAAGAGCGGACACTCCCACAGAGGAAAGGGAACCGCTACGCAGAGGCAAGCCTCCGCATTGTTACCCTGTAGGGGTGGAGCCACGCTGGGCCACGGAGCCTGTAGCTTTGAGGAGGGCAAGCAAGCCGAAAGCCTGAGGGTTGGCGTTCTACCCGTCCGAGGTTGCAGAGGGAACAGAGATGGGAAGACCCACGTCTCATGAGCTGTGGTGGGCTGGTAGCGGATGCCGAAACCAGATCGAATGAGGGAGCCCGAGTCCCCAAGCTCCATACAGGTCGGGCCGTAGCTATAGAGAGAGGTAGGCACTGGGAAAGCCAGCGAGGTTACGGAAGCCTGAGAAACCAGACGGCCTACCATTACAAGCTCTGAACATTGTGATTAACGGCTGTGAAAACTAACAAGGTTACGGGAGCCTGAATAGCTTGAGTGTGCAAATACCCTATGAGAGGGGGACCGATAAAGATAGGAACATTGTGACTAACGGCTGGGAAAACTATCAAGGTTACGGGAGCCTGAGAAACCCGAGAATGCAATTACCGTAGGAAAGGGGATTGAGAAAGAGCTATGCTGCTTTGGTTTCGTTGGTTATATGTTTCCATTACAATAAAATGTGTGATAAAAAAAGGAGATCTGAACACTTTGAATGAAGGCTGAGAAAGCAACAGACGATAGAGAACAGGGTGGATTGCCACCCTACATGAACAACTTGGGTAAAAGAAAATAACCTGTATGGGGATCACAGGACTTGTGGAAAAACGCAACACCTCGAAGGAGCTAGTGATTGATTTTGTTTTTATTTGGTCTACATGAAATTCTGAAGGAATGGAAATATTCACAATCCGAGACCATTTTCTTTGTTAAACAAGTGACACAAACACTGAGAAGAAAATCCTGTGGAAAAGGGAACTTTAAAACCCAAGAACAAACCTAATCTAAATTGGGCCAGGCAGACGCCCTGTTGAGGCTATTGTACAAAGCCTCCCAATAGTTGGATGTTTTCTCTAAAGTGGTAGGGCCAGTTAGTTGGATAGGATGCAGACCAAAGAACTTTATTTTGGACTTTAAAGTGCACCCTTAGCTTTTGTTTTGTTAGGTAGGGAACTTTCCTCATAGCGATGGGGCTAGTTTGACATTTTGACTTTCTTAGTTTAAAAAGGCGTTGAGAATGACTCCATGTTCTGAGTCCTTCTTCTGGTTCACCAAAAGAGTTATACAGAAGTAAGCCTTTTCCCTCCCAGTAATACTAGGAAGACTGTTCCAAGGCTAGGGGGTCTGAAATCAAAGATAGAAGAACCCCCTTTCCCGGCAAACATTTACATCCACTCCTTGGCTATTGCATTTCTAATCCTTGTTACTTTCTGGTCCTTGCTACAGCTCCTGACTCCCATTCATCCAGTTCAGGTGGTGTGGCCTGTAGCTTTCCCGCCTGATGGAAACAGTTGCACTATGTTGTCAATATCCAACCGGTGGGACCTTTTTCTTTAGGTTTGTCAGCCATTGTCTGCAAGGCTCCCAAGAGGCTCTGCAGTCCTGCTCAAACCCAGATAGCTGACACTAAGTCACTGAGGGTAATCCAAGTGTGGTCCCCTTGCTTGCTGTGCCTTAATGAGGCTCAGTTTCAACTCACTGAGGAGGCCGAACCACCTGTCTGGGGTTACTGATGGTAGTCTTGGTCAAAGAACAGCCTATCATTTTGGTGCTGGACTGCCTTTGTGGGTGGGACCAGACTCATGCAAATGGTTATTTCTCCTCTGTAAAGGGTGCAGAGAGCTGAAACGTGCTTGTAGACCTTCCAGAGTGGAAGAAATTCCATTCAACAGGTTATTTGAACTATGTTGGTTCTCAGTAGAGGGGTTCCCACACACTTGTTGATCTTACTATGATCTGTTGTTTTGAAGTGTGTGACTCCCCTTGTGGCTGTCTACTGTTACTACATGGTCTTCATCCACTCTACTTTTCGTATTGTGGTACATTGGACATTGTCACGCATTTTGGATAGGGGAAGTTTTTACGGCTTGTCAAAAATCATTCATTTCTTTTCTTGTTTGATTTTAAATCTCATGACTTCATTTTATTTGAAAAAGACACCCACGAGGGAGTAATTCTGTGTGAAGAAACTGCTGTCAACACAATTTCTTTGCCATTCCACCTTGAGGTGGTTGCTAGTTATAGGCTATCATTTATTAAGCGGGTGGCACAGTAAACCTGTCCATTCGCAGTGCATGTGGCACAGCACATATCTCTGTGATGGAGAGAAAGGTAAAATATATTTTGTTTGTTGCTCCTTTCTCCCACTCCACCCCCACTTCTCACAAACATTCTGGTAAACACATCTCAGGAAACGTGTTTTAATGTGCGTAGATCCAATAAGAGTGTGACGTGGGCCATCCAAGGCATGTAAGGCTAGTGCAGCAGCATCCTAGAAGACTGCTCCATGTGAGCATCGAAGCTCGCATAGAGCAGTTTGTGGACAGATTCCAGACAGAGGGTCAGCTCGACGGTTGAACAGCAGCAGGAAGGAACACGAGGAAGACTGGGAGCAGAAGTTAGACCATCAAATGGAGGATGCACACCAAAATACGATACAGGACATTCATGTGTTCTGCAACTTGGTAAAGAAAGATTTTCCATACCAAAAGAGATTACCTAAGACTGCACATGGGGCCGGGGGAAGCAAACAGGTGGCCCCACTAATGAGAGCGGAGCAAGGTTCATGGTGACAGGATTATTGGGTCTTGGAAGGAAGTTTGCTTATAATTGAAGAGCACGTGGCTGGTATAGAAGATAAAGAGAAAGCCCTACTCTGGGGTAGGAGAAGCAGACCCACAGAAAGGAGAACAACGTGGACGGTTTCAGTGTGGACGGCTATGCAAGCTGCTAGACCAGATTAACCTAGCCATAGCTGCATTCTAGAGTGCATGGAGAGTGCGGCCTGTGTCCACAGACCTGGTGCAAGGTGTACATACCGTAAACTTGGATGGAGTTCATCTTCAATGCTGTTTTTCTAGGTCCAACGTGATTGGCTGGTCTCGCCAGTTGTGGTCTGCCTAGATTGAAAGTCTGAGGGTGGGAGAGGGCCCGGAGAGAAAGGGGGTGATGTACGATCGTCTGTGGGTGAGGGTGGGTGGGGGGTGAAATTTGTCAGTGTGCCACTGCGAACGCTGCTGGCATTTGTGGAGGTTTGGTGGATCAGTGTGTTGAGCGTATCAACAGTATAGAGGGTGAGAGAGTTTCAGGTGGAGGAAGGGAAGAGCCATGTTTTGATGGCCTGTCTTTTTTTCTTTTTCTTTTTTTTACTAATTTATTTATTGAAATTTTCAAGTTCATACAGTCATCAACAATCTAAGAACAGACAAGTAAACTAAGTCATATCAATATTAAAACAGTCACATAGAACCATTATCCATATGCAAAGAAAGGAAGAGGGTGAGGAAGGGAAGGGGGAATAAAAGAGAAAGAAGAAATGAATACAAAGTAGAAAGATAAAGACGGTAGAGAGGAAAGAGAGGGAGGCTCGGCAGAAATGTAAACCTCAAGCGTAAGACTCATTGAAGATATCCCAAATGTCAGAATATATAGGTTCTTTTTTTTGACTTGGTAAGTCACTCTTTCTCTCCAAGAAAGAATTGATAGATCATGTTGATAGATCATGTAGCCAATCTTCTACAGAGAGCCTAAGGTAGCTCTTCCAGCACTTTAAAATCTGCTTCTTCGCCACGATTGGAGCTCTGTAGGCTCAAAAGCGCAAGCCAACAAACAAATGAAACCCGAACAGAAATAACCCCAACACACAGAATAACGGATCATGAGGTAGTGCAAGACTCAGAATGAAGTCCACACGCTGAAGGACGACTTCCCAAAAGAACTTGATATTAGAACATGACCAGAACATATGTAGGAAAGTCCCTGTATCAGATTTATAATTCCAACAGCTGTAATCCCGAACCAGTTTACACTTCTTCATTCTCCATGGGGACCAATAAATACAGTGCAAAATCTGTTGCTCAGTATATCTCTGATCCAGATCTAATTTATACCGGTACGGACTAGAACACAAACGTTTCCAGTCATCATCTGAGATATTGTATCCCACTTCAGAACACCAAACGGCCCTGCCAAAATCCAAAGCATTATTCACTTCTGTAGGAGTAAGAAGTTGGTACAGAAACTAATCAGAAAGAGGAGTGCACTTGGCCAGATGTAAAACAGGAGGGACGTCATGTACAGAGGCATTTGGGTGAAAACAAAGTTTCAAAAACGATACAAAGACTGTGATAACGATGAACCTCTGATCTATTCAACTTATATTTAAACCGTTGAAATTCAAAGGTGAGCATAAAAACACAATCCAGTACTTCACCTAATCTCCAAATACCAGCAGCCTGCCAGGAGGACCAAGAAAGGGTACAATTGTCATGGCGTATAGCCAGATTTGTCCACAGTGAAGACTCCAGACTCGGAAGATACTTTACACCACCAGTCTCAACAATTATTCCTCCAGTCTTTCAGAACATGCCTAACAAAAGGTGGTGTCTGATCAATAACCAGCTTCTTATCCATACTAAGCAGACAGTCCAAGGGAACAGGATGAACAGAATTTTTCTCTATAGTTACCCAGTTGGGACAATCGACTGCCTCATTATTCAGCCAAAAATGTTATGTACGAAATGTCAAGGCTCTGTGATACAAAGCGACATCTGGGAAACCAAAACTGCCCTGGTTCACTGGCCACATAAGATCTTTAGAGATATTTGATCTCCCACCGTCACCCCAAGGAAAATTGCAGAAAATGTTCAATTTCCCGAAGTAGATCTCCAGACGAGGGAAGGGTGGGTATACTAAATATATATAATAATTTAGGAAGTAGAGCCATTTTAATTACGTTTACTTTACCCCATAACATCAAATTTAACCTCCCCCACTTTAGACATAAAATGTTAATCTCAGCAAGTTTGGATCAGACATTAGACGCCAAGAAGGTATTAACCTGTCTGGAAATATGTATACCAAAGTATTTGAACCCACCCTCTGCCCACATATCTCGCCCCACAACTAGTAATCCTCTATGACATGAAGTTGAGATTGGAAAGATAAATGATTTTGAAACATTTACTTTATACCCAGAAACCTGGCCAAATGATTGCAGAACCAACAGCAATTCCCCATAAGAATGACCAGGATCAGAGAGTAAAACTAAGTGGTTGTCTGCATATAAGAGTACCTTTGATTCTGGGTTTCCCATTGAAATACCCTTAACACTTCAATTGTCCCTGATTGCAACTGCTAAAGGCTCAATGAAGAGGTCAAAAAGTAGTGGCAATAAAGGACATCCCTGTTACGTGCCTCTACAAATAGGAAAGCTAGTCGAGATGCAACCATTAACAGCGACCATAGCCTCAGCATTCTTATACAAGGCGTTGAAGAGTTGCAAGAACCGAGGTCCACAATTCACCCTATCCAGCACTCGTCGGATGAAAAACCAGCTTGCTCTGTCAAATGCCTTCGGCGTCAATGCTAACTGCAGCAAAGGCTTCAGGCGCGCTGCCTTTAAGGTGAACCACATCCAGGAGCTCCCTAAGATTGTCATGACTGTTTCTACCAAAGACAAAACCTGTCTGATTACTATGGACTAGTTAGGCAATAGCAGATTTATCCTTTTGGCATATATCTTGGCTATGAGCTTAATATCGGCATTCAATAAGAAGGGCAGTTCTGAATGCCAATCGATTGTCAATGTTGCAGATGTGATGGGGCAGAGCGTTCCAGATGATCGGCGCTTGGACGGAGAAGGAGGATCCGCCCAGTCTGGTGGAGTTGTAATGTGGGACAACTAGGAGAAATGCTGTACCAGATCGGAGTGTCTTTGAGGGGTGGTAGTGAGGGACTGAGGCCAAGGATTAGGTTGGGGGAAGGAGCACTGTTTTCCTGCAGACTAGGATTTCAGTTTTCCCAGGATTGAGGATGCAGTGGTTTGTCGTCATCCAGTAGTCAATGTCCGAGAGGCATGATGACAGATCTGGACGATTGGAGCCTGGAGATTTTAAGGATGATCTGGTGTCATCTGCATAGTTGTAGCTGGTGAGATTGTGGGATCGGATGTGTGCGGGGAGTGGGTTGAGACAGATGTTGAAAAGAAGGGGAGTTGGGGATGCTCCTTGTGGGACCCCATTTGGTACTGGCCGTGACATAGAGGTGACGGGATGGAGGAGCATGATTTGTGAGCGATTAGAGATAAAAGGATATCCAATAGAGGGCGTAGTCTTTGATTCCTAAAGAGTGTAGCCTGTCTAGGAGAATGTTGTGGTTGATGGTATCGAAGGTGGCAGAGAAGTCAAGGAGAATGAGTACAGTGCAACCTTCTTCATCCGCTGTTCTTTTATGTCGTCCCATTCAGACACTAGGGAGGACTCTGTTCCTCAGAGTGGTCTGAAGCCAGATTGGGCAGGGTCCAGGAGGTTGTTGGCTGCAGTGAAAATGGGCGAGCTGCTTGTATGCTGTGTGGTCCATGAGTTTGGCCATGAAGCGGTGTTGGAGATGTGCCGGTAGTTCTGGGGGAGCAGTGGATTGAGCGTAGGTTTTTTGAGGAGGGGTTTGATGTAATAGGATTTTTAGGCTTGTGGGATGGTTCCCGGTGTTGGGGAGTGTTTGAGGATTGAGCGTGCGATGCTGCCTGCACAGGTTGAGAGTAGGATGTTTTTTTTACAGGAGTCCTCGGGGGACGTGGGGGGGACCTGGTTGTGCTTTGAGCAAGACGAACTCCTGGTGTGAGATTGGAGAGAAAGAGGCAAAGGTTTGTATCTGGAGGGGGTTTGGACGGGGTTCAGGCTGTTGATGGGTAATGGGCGGGAGCATTATTTCTAATTTAGAGATGATGGTGGAGTGTCTGTTGATAGCAACAATGTGGAAGTGTTCTGATAACTGATACACAGAAAGAGATGTTCCTACCAGTGGTTAGTTCAAAATCTATTTCGTAGTTTTTTCATATGAAATCAATTTGTTTCCTATTAGCAACTTGTTTAAAGAAATCGAGATTATTAGGTGAAGGGTTATTTGTCTTGGTTCAATCGAGCATTTTAATTAATTTGAGCATGAGTCTCAATTCTCATTGTGCATTGTTTCTACACAGTTTTATGAACATAGTTAAAAAAAGGCTTGCATACCAATGGTATTACAAACGTGCTAGAGCAAAAGGATAGTGCACGTTACATAATATATACATTATTACATAAGACAAGCAGAGTAACATCAAATATCTACAATTCGCAAAATGAATTTTGAAACTCGCTTGTATTAGTCGGTAAACCAGGACTCTGTGATCAAAAGGATGTCTGGGTTTTTGTCTGCAATAAGATCAAAGTTGTTGAATTTCTTTTTAGAGTCTGACCTGGCATTGATGAGGATGCAAGAGATTTGGTGGGGTTTGTTTGCAAGTGCTGAACAGGTCTGGTTCGGAATTGTAGGAGGAGAGGGAGTAGAGGAGGGTGAGGTGGTGGAGGGGTTAAGGGAGGGAGGGGGGGGTCCAGGGTATGGCATAGGGGGGGATGGGCATTGGTCATGGTGCCTTGGGGGAAAGGGGTGGTCGTGGGAGGGTTTTGGGGGGGGAGGGGTAGAGGTGGACTAGGGGCTACGGGGAGGAGGAGGGAATAGGGCAAAGACCAGGTTGCGTGCTTGCGGGGAGGCTTGGGCCCTATAGCGAGGATGCAGGGATTGGGGATCTGGGTTGGAACACGGTTGATGCTAGGTGGGTCCTGAGGTGGTCTAGGTCTGGGCCTATCCTTGACTTTCGGGTTGCCCAAGGGGTGTGGGTGAGAATGGGGGGCTGTGGCGGTTGTGGTTTTGGTCAGGGCTGCTGGTGCTGTGCTAAGAGAAGGGAAGCATGAGTTGGTGGTGGGGGTGATATGTTGCCCGGGAGAGGTGCGGGGTGAGGGTGCAGGTGAGTAAGTAACAGCGGGTGGAGTGGAAAGGTTAGCTTACCTGGGCGTTGAGGGGTGTGGTATGCTCAGGGGGTCCATGTTTTCAGCGCCTGCTCTCCATCAAGCCACTCTCACTTGTGTGGACCGAGATCTACGCAGTGGATGTAGCAGGGGGGAAAGAGGGGGTTTAACAAGAGTGAAGGAGGGGCGTATACCTTGGAGTTTTGGATAGGTTAGAGGGGTACTGCGAGACGAGGTGGAGAGTTGGGAGGTTGGGCAGTTCGTTGGGGTATGGTGTGGCTGATCTTGTTAGGCATACTGGCGTGCCAGCGTGCGGTTCTGATTTGGGCAGTGTGTGGTATGGTGTCTATACTGTGGGAAGGATGCATCCTTAATTGGGAGGTCGCACATTTATAGAGTGCATTCGGGGGTCAGGTGTGGGAGTTTGGGTGGTGGGACTGGACAGTAAGTGTAGAAACAGACACCTAGATTAGAGACACCTAGATTAGAGGCACCTGAATAGAGGAAGTGTAGAAACAGGACCACCTAGATTTGGGACACATGAGTGGGGCACGTCCACCTGGGGCACAACAGTAGACTCGCCCAGCCCTGTGACACCTGGACAGAGGGAAAAGCACCTAAAATGGGCGCACAGCAGTAAATAGTAAATGCAGTAACACCTAGTGGGACCCCGAGATACTAGGAGAAACGCCTGAAATAGGCATGCAACAGTAAATGCAGCAACACCTCGATTTGGGATACCTGGCTAGAGGGAGAAACACCCAAACAGGGTTACAACATTAAATGCTGTAACACCTAGATTTCAGTCAATGTAGTAATAGCTAGATTTGGGATACCTGCATATAGGCGAGAAAAGCCTCATTGGGGGTGCAGCAGTACACCGTAAATGCAGTAACGTCTAGATTTGGGACACCTGGATAGAGGGAGAAACACCTAAAATGCTCAGTAATATTGTTTATGTGGGTTAAATGCTCAGTTGTAAGCCAACTACATGTGAGATGTCAACAGTACTAATACTGAACAGTAAATGCAAAACACAACTCGAACGTTAATTGTCAGTTAACCTCTTCCTAAAATTGCAATTGATTCAATAGGACATCTCAACAATAATGATAATACTAACAAAATGCAAGTAGGATACACATCCATAAATGCTCTGAAGTAGGCATTAAGCGACATTTTGTCAAATTGATTTGTCATCTTAATTTAACGGGTGACATATAGTAGGAAAGTCTATTTGAGCCAAGTCACAGATTCCACAACGCCACCTTGTAGCCATCGGTGGAAGTTCACCTCCGGTTCTGAGCCACAACAGCAAGGCATTGTGGTTATGCAAATTAGCTCAAATGCAAACCTTTTTCTCCAGGAAATTCTTTGTCTAAGAGGGCAGTACTATTTTATACATGGGCTTTATCAACCCAAGACAGACATTTATTAGGGATCATCAGTGCAGTATAGTCCTAACAGCCTTGTGGTTGGAGCATTTGGCCATGTTTTCACAACACCAAGAAAGATATGGTGGGTTTAAAAAGATTTGGAAAAAACCCTTTCACCTTGGGGGGAGTTCGACTGGACTTCACACCAATTGTTAAAATACAAAGACACTCTACTAGTTGTGGGTGGGGAGTTTGATACAGTAATAAGTGCACAGCTGGATATCATCGCAGGTGCCTTGCTCGCTTTCAAAAGCGGCGCAACCATTTCAGCAACTTTGCGATCTGTATAGCCTTGTCGACGTATGGACAAACAAACCTCCAAAGAATACATCTTTTTCTCTGCAGTGCACAATGCTTCCTCTCATATTGATGACCTCTTCCTATCCGACCTTGGACTCCAAACAACAAAGGATAGCATAATGCACCCCAGCACGATCCGAATGACACCAGGCCTAGTAAGACCATTTGTCTTTCCCTTCCTTTGTCTTCCCTCCCTGTCTTGTGGCGCCTAGGAACACTTGCGTTCAGGCGCGTTATAAATGGCTTCATCATATCATATTTCTCAGATCATTCTCCAGTACAAGTGTCATGCCTGCGCCATGGGCGCATACATTGGCGATCAATATGGACAAATTGTTATTCATTTATCTACAGAAAACTCTTGGATCAACCGATATTCACTATTTGGACTTTATTTCCCATTTGCAAGACTTTGGTGCTTTTTTATTTTTCCCAGAAAACTACACTTACCATAATGCACTTGGCTATAACCATCTATTCCTGGCTATTCCTATTTTTCTTCATCAGAACTACAATCCCCAGAAGCCCTAGGGATTTGCTCTGCTTCCACCAGCTCAGGAACAGAGAGGGAGGTGGCCGATTGTCTGCAGGTGTGCTGAGCCAGGTGCAACCAATTAGCCTGCCTCTGTGCTGGGCTGGGCAGTATAAAGGCTGCTGCCTGCGAGAGCTCAGTCTCTTGCATTGAGAGTCCTTCCGGCACCTTATTTGCTTCGAGCTACAAACTTTGTATGCTGTTTCCTGATTTCACCTGCTCTGTTTCCAGTGCCCTGGTGGGCTCCTGCCTTGCAGTCTGCTACACCCTGCTGCCTACAGCCCTAGCCTTTTGGGCTCCCTGCCTCAGCCCTGCTCCTCTGGGCGTCCTGCCTTGCAGCCTGCTACACCCTGCTGCCTACAGCCCTAGCCTTTTGGGCTCCCTGCCTCAGCCCTGCTCTTCCAGGCTCCTGCCTTGCAGCTGATCACACTCTGCTGCCTTCCAGCCTCTGCCCTTGCCCTGCCGGGCTCTCCACATTGCAGCCGATCACGCTCTGCTGCCTTCCAGCCTCCGCCCTTGCCCTGCTGGGCTCTCCACATTGCAGCCGATCACGCTCTGCTGCCTTCCAGCCTCCGCCCTTGCCCTGCCGGGCTCTCCACATTGCAGCCGATCACGCTCTGCTGCCTTCCAGCCTCCGCCCTTGCCCTGCTGGGCTCTCCACATTGCAGCCGATCACGCTCTGCTGCCTTCCAGCCTCCGCCCTTGCCCTGCCGGGCTCTCTACATTGCAGCTGATCACGCTCTGCTGCCTTCCAGCCTCAGCCCTTGTCCTCTGGGCTCCCTGCTCTCCAGCCTGCCTCACTCCGGCTGCCTTCAGCCCTTGTCCTCTGGGCTCCCTGCTCTCCAGCCTGCCTCACTCTGGCTGCCTACAGCCCTTGTCCTCTGGGCTCCCTGCTCTGCAGCCTGCCTCACTCCGGCTGCCTACAGCCTTGTCCTCTGGGCTTCCTACTTTGCAGCTTATCACGCTCCGCTGCCTACTACCTACCTTTTTCCGCTGGGTTCTCGGCCTAGCAGCCCTCTACAGTCCTCTGCAACCTTCTACGGTCAGCGGCCCTGCCCCTCGGGGCCCACTCCTTGCTGCCCGGCCCTTCTGGGTTCCTTGCCGTGCAGCCTGCTTTACTCTGCTGCCCTAAGCCCTTTTCCTCTGGGCTCTCTACCTTACAGCCCTGCTCCTGTGGGCTTGCTCATTGATTTCCTGCTCCTCTGAGCTCTCAACCTTGTTCCTTACTGTCCTCTGCTATCCTATCCTGTTACACGACTTTCCCTTCATTTCCTTCTGCTAGTTTGCTATCAACCTCCTTTTCCTGGATTTGTCTGCAAGTATCTTCTCTTGTACTGTTTGTAGACCCTTTTGTACAGAGCTTGTCTGTTGGTTCCCATCAGTCAACCTCTGCCCCTTCCCTTCCCTTGTCTCGTTTCTACATTACAGACACCCATAGCTGCTGTTCCAAGCCATGAGCAAACGGCGTGGGCCTCTGTTATAGCAAACTGTGCAGAAGGCTAGAGTATTTCCTAAGGTTCGTGGAATACTCTTTTCCTATATCTGCATACACCCCAAGAGGGAATTCATTCTGTACCTTTTTCCTTGCTACTCTTGCCTACTCTTCGTTCTCTTTCCTTTCAGCTGTGTGTGTACTTATCTGTCCACTTTATTTTGGCACAACCACCCAAACCCTTTCTGGGTGTCCTGTGCCACTCTTAATAGAGTGCCATCCCTGACAACAAGTGCAACCTGACATTAATAGGGAGTACACATAGGAGGGGATGGATTTTCTTAGCGGATGCCTTGGCGGACACTCTGTTCAGGGAAGACCTTAAAGAAATAATGCAATACTTCGGAAATAAATATAGGCCGCAGAGTCAAGCAGAGTCTGTGGAGTGAGAGGAGTGGGCTGCTGAACCTGCAAGTATTTTCTTCCTCTCTATTTTTTTTTGTGGCGCTGACTCCTTCAAAGACTGACTCGTGCCGCGGAGCGGCCGCGGAGTCGAGCAGAGAATCCGAGCAGGAGAGGAGCCCGGAGATCTGACCTTGGACCTTTGCCGCAGTCCTGTCGACGAGGAGTGAAAGCGTGCACGAGAGGTCTGCAATCCTGATGACGCGGGCGCAGCAAAAGTGAGGGACGCCTATGGCAGACGGTGCTGAAGCTGAAGAATCACACCCCCGTCAACAACAACAAGTAAGTCAATAACTGTCGTGCAGCAGTAGAGGGCAAAGCGAGTCTGAAGGAAAAACAAATCTAAGGGTCAATGACTGCAATATGAAGTTTCTACCATCTTGAAACTTAGTGAATATTGCAAATAACATGGCTGTTGTCAATAATTGCGAACAGTTTATATGGCCCCGTGTGAACTTAAGTATGACTAGCGTGCCTGTGTCCGGCAGAGCAGCTACCCGCTTAGATATCGAACAGCTGACTGAACACACAGTGACGCCCATGAAGCTCCCACAGCTGCGAGTGTTGGCGTGGCGTGTTTACACTGCCCATAACGTACACAAGAAAGCTGGGGAAACTAGGGAAGCTGAGAGAGCTGAGAAACCCGGGGAAGTGGACTTAAAGGAAAAAAATATTTGCAATAACAATATATCTGATGCAATAAAAGTGGGCCACATTGTGGTCGCCCGAACACAGCACCCAGGTATTGCAGAGGCTGAAGGCGTGATGGAGGAAAGGGAAGATTGGCAGGAAGCAGTAAATGGTTCAGAAATTACGAGGACGTTTTTGTCTCCCCAAAGGTGTTTATATCTGGTTTTTCAGATTGGCAGGCCGATTATTCAGGAAATCTCCACAACTTGGAAAAGCCCTCTCAATTTCCAAAACAGCCAATAACACAAACTTATGGAAATGACAAAGAAAATGGACTTAACTCATTGGAGGTAGTAAACAAATTGCTACATGATTTGACACAATTAAGCCGAACCCGCACTTTGAAAACTCAGTTAAAAGCACAGCCAGAAACACAGTTTTGACAACGAGAAACCTGAAAAAACAACAAAGTGAGTTTCTGAACAAATGGAACAACAGACATATGGGTGAGAGGATCCCGGAAGCGAAGAAGAATTGACATTAGCTTGTCACCCAAACTTAACTGCTCTCAGCTAAGAAATAATAAAAGTTTGAATGACACTGAGCAAGCGCCAGAATGTAGCGCACCGAGACTGATGAGACAAAAGGAGACACTAACAGGAGAGGAAAGTGAGGAATCTTCATCTGACACCTCAAATACGGATTCATCGATCATGGAATGCCCATACCCCAAAATAAGGCGAATAAAAAACGTAATTCTCAATCTCAAGGCAAGAGGACCAAAGGCTCTCAAATTGGAAGTCCTCTACAAGAGCTTCAAACACTAATAATGGCTTCAATGTCTATCTATCGCGCCATTCATCAAAATGTACGAGACAATTAGTGAGAAGACTAAGGACTTGACAACATTGGTAGCATTAATTAACTCCACATTACTAAAAATTTAAGATGAGGGTCATGCTCGTAAAGGCGCGCAAGCTGAATTCAACAAAAGTTGAAGCCTCTCTGAACACCCTGACAGAACAGAAGAAAAACAATAGTGTAGAAAAAGAAATTGTTTGCAGAAGTGGCACGAGAGGCGTTGGCTCTTTTCAATAATGAGAAAAGAAATGTAAGCAGTAGGGGCATTTTCGACACGACGCTCCGGACGTGCCAAACAAATAAAGTGGAGGAGTCTATGCCCGGAAAATTAGACACCTCCACTCAAAATACAACAAGTGAAACTACTGGCCAAATCATAACAGAAAGCACTAGCTGGACTTCTGAGTTCGAGAAAAAAGGTGAATTATACCGGACTAAGACAAAAGATAACAACAATGAGCCTGGGCAAAAGGAAAATGGAGATTTAGTATGAGTAAAAAATTGTAGTGCAACAATGACTTTGGCCAATTGTCAATGAGACAAGAAGTCAACTTAAAACTGTACCACTATCAAGCTCGAACGATGCAAGATCTGGTCCACAAGCTAAAATGGCAAGATTACCCAATGGACAAGAGAGCAAAGCCTCCTTTAACATGGCACTACAAGTTTAGGAAAAGAAAATCTTGCATTACAAAATATTCAAATGCCATCAACCTCGAGTGCCATCACGCTATGTGGAGGACACTCGACCAAGGAGCTAGCCGAGGTGATCGACATCGAGAAAGGAGAGGTTGGAATTTCAAATCTTTAAAGGGAACAAAGCGGCTATTGTGGACAACAATGAAGCAAAATCAAAATCCCAATGCCTCATTAAGAAGTCTAAAAACCAAACTGTAAAAAATACGCGACGAGGTAATGGAGCCAGAAAATTCCTTTGGAACATAAAATATTTACATGTAACAGTAAATGGAGAGATAAACAGTAAAAAGAAAGAAAGACGATGGCAATGTAAAAGAGTCTGAAGTGGAACAAATTTTTTTGGAGGACATAACAGTAAAAAAGTCTGAAGTGAAATTAATCTGTTCAGAGGACATACCAGTCGAGCTCTTCAATATGGCAACTTTCGATGATTATGAGGACGAAATAACACCTGTAAGCAAAAAGCCACCATCGGAGAGTAATATTGATATACATTCCAATACAGAAGATGACCCATCGAATCAGAAAACATGTGACAGTACTGGTACTGTGCAAGGACAGAAATTGATAAAACAAGTAAGAATGTGTACCATTGTCTGTCCAACGATAACACCTATCCTGGATCCTGAAAGAGCAAGCAGACCGATCTTTGTTACTCTAAATGAAAAATGGTAGCAGTTAGCCCGAGAATTGACGGACAACACCACTGTGCACGAAAATAAAGACAAATGCGTTTCCTTCCAGATATCCGATCAAGGTGAAGGTAGTCTGGATGATAAGATGCAAGAAAGATGGAAACCTTCAAATGAGGCAACTCGGACACACACAACAACGGGCCATAAGAATATGAAAAGAGTTAGCAATATTGCGAGAAAGGAGGTGAACAGTGGAGATAACCAAATGAAGTTGCATAAAATCATCATTGAACGAGTAGATAACAATGACAACCTAATCCTAAACCAAAATAACATTATGAAGTTATTTCATCTAGAGCCATGCTTGAGACTAATCACATCGGATGATTTGAAAGTAGTGGAATTCATACAAGAAAATAGAAATGATAAGGTGGTGTTGCATGTACAGTCTAAAATAATCAGTGACACGATTATGGAAGCTGCGCCCGTACTTATGTCTTTAGGGTTTGAAATCTTCAGGAATACTGAAAACCTAACATCATGCACTAAAGAAGTAAGTGGACGACCTCGTACACAAAAGTCCCCAAATTACACGCTGAACTTCGAGTATGATGAGAGTACTGAAGACGAAAAAGGAGGAATGATAAATCCTCAAATCCCTAAATTTAAAACAACTGAAGACACAACATATCGTAAAGTTAGGTGTCAAACACCTGATGAGCAGCAAATTCCTCCTTAAAATATCGGAGAGGAAACAAAAACAACAATCTCTGATAGAGACCAAATCAAAATCACTATTGTAGGGGCCACAAGCGTGGGCAGAAGCACCAACAAAGCTGATAGTATATCATAAAAACTAAAGACCACGAATGACTGGAACTGGTTGGCTGAAACTCTGAACACAAAACAGAAACATTAATGCCAAAAAGTGGAAGATCTAACCGAATATTCGTTTGGATCTTGGAATTCGAGGGAATTCCAGCACTTATTTCATACAAACCGGTTGAATGGTTTGGAACTGGCTTGTTTACAGGAAGTGTGGATGTGCGAATGCCCTAACGTAGAAGGATATGAAGTGGCACTAAATCCAGCCATAAAAAAGCATAAAGGGTGACCTATGGCTGTCTTATTATTAACGATAATAAAAAAGGACACAGGATTCAGGATTGTTGAAACTAAGACTCTGACCCCGTTTATTCAGATCACCACTCTAAACAAGCTAGGTGACAAAAAGGGAAACTCTGTTTCACTGAAGATAATCAATTTGTACTGGAATCATCAAGATGCTGGTACGAGCGTATTTATAGATTGTCACTTCACTATTAGATGAGATCTATGAAAAAACTAATTGGCCTAACATTATTTTATGTGGGGAATCTGAACATTGACTGCATTAACAAACAGCAAATGACCAGTGGCAAAACGTCCCCAAACCAACAACTTATAAAAGATTGGTGTCTCAAAATGGAGCAGAGAAAGCTCTCCATGCTGAATGGAAACATATTGGGAGACATCCCACCGGTGGAGAAGAGGTGACCAGAAATCCATCATAGACTATATATTTGTATCAGAAGGAATGCACACTCGAGTTAAATCTATGCAAGTGGTCCCAATGATACATAGTGATCATGAAATGCTCAGAATAAGACTAATACTATATGATGGATTGTGCGCCCCTAAATGGGATCATTTGGTTGAAGTGGAACCTAATAGAGGCAGACTAAGACTGGATGTACACGCTGTCACCCAAATTGCAATTCAATACTGCAAAAAAGGTACGACAATGGAATGTCAGCATTTACTATCGCAGTTTGTGGGGAAAAAAGCAAGGTCTTAAGCATAGAGGCTTCACTTCTAGACACCAATTCAATTTAGAAGTTCTCAAGAAAAAGACAGATGCGTGGAGAGATTCTATCCTGTCTATGTACAAACAATAAGAAATAAAAAGGAGTAGCCAAACAAAAGTATAAAAATTGGCTTAAAGCTCATAAGCATTTGATGATGCAAAAAGATGCCAAATTAATGTTGAGCAAACTGAAAAACAAAAATCCGGCAGAACTATCAACAGTGAACAAGCATCCCAAACATCAATTCAAGTGAATTTGGTAACTGGAACAGAGTGGATTTTGCACTTCAATGAAGTATACAGCTTGAAAGGTGAAAATTACAACGGGAACTTGCAAGTGCTACCCTGTTGGGAACTTGACTTCCCCGAAGACAACATCTTAAATGTGATCAATAAGGCAAGCACTTCAAGGGCACTAGAGCCTGATGGCCTCTCAAATCATAAAATCAAGCAAAATCCCGAATTATGGTCCACCATCTGCTACACGCTATTCAAGAGAATTGCTGAACAATGCTGTACCCCAAAGTCTTGGAAAAGTGCGATAATCGTACCTATTTTCAAAAAGGGGAATAGAGCAAATCCGAAAGAATATCGCCTGATTGCTCTATTAGACGCAGTAGGAAAGATTTATGCAACCCTTTTACAAGGAAAGCTTTGTGACTGGACAATACGATCCAATCATGTTGATATGAGACAAGCTGGGTTTGTGAAAGGTGCTGGTTGCTCATTAAACCTCCTGATAGTGAATATCCTTAAAATGGAGGCATTGAGAACAAAGACAAAGGTGTACCTAGCACTTATTGACTTTTCTTATGCGTTCGACAGCATTAATCACCAGAAACTGTGGTATAAGATGAGAAAATGGGACTGTCCCTCAAGCTTATTAGCAGCAATACAAGATCTACACATGAATACCAACATTAAGATCCGATTAGACCAAAGTGGAACTCTCTCGGCCGAAATAGATACATTTAGGGGCGTGAAACAGGGTTTCCCCCTGGCAGCCGTTATATTTGCCTTATTTTTGTCTGACATTGGAGCGACCATAAACGGTGTACATTCCTTCCCTCCGAAATTTAACAACATCCATGTTAGTTGGTTATTGTATGCGGATGATCTGATTTTGATGGATACAACACCAATAGGCCTGCAAAGAAAAATAGCCGCAGTTGAAGAATACGTAAGGTGGAATGACTTACAAATAAACAATAAAAAGTGTGAAATCTTGATCCTGCACGATTTAAGAACTACAGGCAAGTTCAATGGCAAAAAATGTAAGTGGTTTATGGGTAAGTAAATCTTGAACATAGTAATAAGTGCAAGGTATCTCGGAATGCAACTCGGTGCGAGTCTAAATGACGGTCCATGGGTTGAAATTGTCAAAAGCAAATGTAAAGAACTAACTTCCCAAGCCTACGCTTTAAACCAAAAATATGGAACATTTTCCTTAAAGCCCGTACTGAACTTTTATCAGCAGACAGTAGTACCAGCATTGATTTATGGCGCAGAAAATGCATTTGGATGCCCTCATGATTTGTGGGCAACTTTGGAAAATACATTCTGGACCAAAGTATTGCAATTACCAAGGGGCATGTCAACGGCATGCTTACGATATGAACTATCGTTAATTTCCATCAATGCAAGAATAAGTTGGAACTTGGTGTCACTGTTTCGTAAGAACAAATGAAAGGCAAAAATCCCTCAATTTGAAATGTTTCATGCACACGAAGTTAATAACACAGACTCCTTATTAGCAAGCTGGAATAAGCGCTGTGAAGAGATTTTAAAGGATTATGATGTCGATATAGACGTGCTACACGAAAATCCAAACTTGGCAAAGAAAAAAATGTGGCAACAGGATTGGAATTCAACTGAAGAGAGGATTTACTGCAGATGTATGAAAGACGCACCATGGGAAGCAAATAATTACAGAACGGTACAAGCGTATGTGGATCTTTTTCCATATCAGAGACAAAGAGCACTGTACATGCGCTTCAGACTAAACGCCTTCCAAACAAAAAAGAGGCTACTATTCTGGGCGAAATACGCAAATCTTAATCCAGCATGTAGAGTTTGCTCTCAGGATGAATAGACCTTGAAACATCTTGTTTTATATTGCCGGGGATTGCGCTCATTAAGAACAAGACATTTAGGAGTTCTTTTCTCAAAACAGCCGTCATTGAGCGCAAAAGATTGGTGGTAAAAGATGCTTGATGGGGTTGATAGGAAGCTAATTTACGCACATCTGCTAAGCGTTATTAAAAAGAAATTGGATACAAATAACCAGGATGTTGAAAAGGTGTAAAGACTGGGCACAATGGATTTGTGGAATCGAAGACCTCGAACGAAAATGTTTGAGCTCTTTTTTTTTTTCTTTATCTTTTTCCTCTCATATTGTGCCTTTACTGTAAATTTTGGTTTTGGATTCTTGAATTTTCTTTTCTTTCTGGCTTGGTTGGGTTGTCTTGACTTTTATGGATGGATTTCTGTTCTTCCATTTTGTTTTTTAAAGGTTTGTATAAACCAATAAAAATAATAAAATTTTAAATATAGGCTCAGTAGACTCCCCAGTGATACTATGGGAAGCATTCATATGGGTTATTAGGGGATGGTGTACATCTAGAGAAGCTGGTCTACAGACCATTCAGTCTGAATTAAATATATATGAGGGAAGACTTAAAAATCTCAAACAAGAGTACGAACAAACAAACAAAAAATGAAGGTGTTGGCCGATGCTCAATCAGTACTGCAGCAGTTTCAAGAAACTGCAGCGTGAGTGCACGTACTTTGGGGAAAGACATAGAGCACGTCAATATGGGGAATGGGAAAAAACTGCCTATGCTACAACCCTCGGCATCTTCTAAGTGTATATAACGTGGCAGTTAAAGGTGACTCCCTACCAGACGCTATGAGGGAGGCTATGGTAGTGTTGTTGCCAAAACCAAACAAGACCTATATCTCTTACCAACACCGACCAAAACAATCCTGGCTAGAATATTGGCTAGCAGGCTACTCCCGATGTGTGTACTGGCGGACCAATCGGGGTTTGTTCCTGGAGGCTCAACGTTGTATGTAATTAGATACATAGTTGGCTTAATGCCTGTAGTGGGACAAGAGCTGCCTGTGCTGGTAGCCCTCATTGATGCAGAAAAGGCTTTTGATGCAGTTGAATGGACATTTGTATTTGCAGTACTCCAGAGAATGGGCATGGAGGCCGCATTCCTGGCACTGGTTAAACTACTATTGACTGACCCTATGACTAAATTGTATATAATGAGTGGCCCACAGACCTCTTTCTGTTAGAAAGAGGAACTAAGCAGGGATGTTCTCTCTCCCCCCTGTTATTTGCTCTTGCCATTGAGCCACTAGCCGTACTGATAAGAAGAGAGAAGCCTATCCAATGTTCCATTGTGGCATACAATTAAACTCACATAAACTCATTGTCTCTCTATATGCAGACGACATAATTAAAAACCCATGTATAAACCTGCCACCCATTATGCTCTACATAAGCAGCTTTGGAAAGCTATCTGGCTGAAAATCCATATTACTAGATCAGTCCTGTTCCCTCTTACAGATGAATTTGCGGGTGGGTGTGGATTCCAATGGCACCCTGTTCGAACAATGAACGTGGGGCTAGAAATAGCTAGCCAACCAGATATTCTATTGCGAGATAATTGAGGCAGCGCTTGAAAAAATAATATTCACTGTTGCTAAGTGGAAGAACCTACCCCTTTCTTTTATTGATAGAATATCGCTAGCTAAAATAATGATTCTCCCTAAACTTCTATACTTGTTTTTAAACGTCCCAAGAGTGCTCCTGCAAAACTATTTTAGAACACTGAAAACAGCCATAACAGAATTTATTTGGACAAATAGGCAGGCAAGGATTAGCTGGAACAAACCAACAGCCCCTCTTCTCCAGGGAGGCCTTGCGCTGCCAGACATTGAATGCTATTATCTGGCTGCACAGGAGCAATTTCTATCTTATTTGTACACTAGGAACCCGGATAAGCCACAAGTACAGACTGGGCATGCAATAGCAGCTCCGGCTTTACTGAGAACCTTTTATACTAAACGGACTGAAATGTTAGACCAACAAAGTCATTGTTGCTTACACGAGGTGGGCCTGGACCCGTATCACAGCCAGAATCAGTGTGCCATGTTCACCTATAATTCCAACCACACATATATACCGGGTCGACCTAACGCAACATTTTTTATACTAAAACCATGAGTAAACTAGGGATTCTTAGCATTGATGACCTCTTCAAAGATGGTCAATGTATGGGGTCACTTGGCTCATTTCCCAAGCAACCACAAACAACTCATTAGTGCATGAAATTATACTCTGCGCCAGAAATGGTCTTTATATTGTACAACGGAATAATAGGAGCACATGCATGCCACTCAGATGCAGCAAAAAATCTCTTCGACATGCCATTATGGAAGTAGATTGGAAATACATCTGTGCACAAACAAAATATATATTGTTTAATAGTCGCTTTAAATCCATGCACTTTAAATTCTTACAGCAGTTATATTACATGCCCACATAAGTACTACTGGGATGGGCCTCAGTGCTGTGAAAGGTAGTCATGTCGAACGAGACGATTTTCTTCATCTTGCATGGGGATGTAATGATATTAACACGTTCTGGTGTGAGGTATATGGAGGAGTTGGCGAAGTTTGACAGAACACGTCACATTATCTCCTCTAAGTGAATTGGTAGAATACACCAAAGACCTTGCCCTACGTGGTCGCAAACATGCTGGCTGATTGTTACTGTTGGCTAAATGCTGCATTCAGAGGCGTAGCCATGATGCTCTAGCAAGTGGGGCCTGAAGCTAATGTAGTTGGGCCCGCCTCAGAGACCTTCACATCTGTAAATTCCCACAAAGCGCTGCTAAGTGAGCGTTTACAGATTTTGGGTGGGCCTTGCCCGCTCAGGCCATACCCTGTCTAAGCCTCTGGCTGCATCGCCAAAACATGGGGGCGAGATCCTCTACTAACAATACAAGCCTGGTTCCAAGACGTAACTTTCAGCTGTGACACAGAAGATATACTGAGACATGACCTTGATAGCTACAAGGCCCACAGGTATCTGGTTTCCATACGAAAACTACCTGGTGGTGACCAGAGCCTCTGGGAATTGAACCCACAGTACCTCTGCTATAACAATTAAGTAATATTGGACAGTAGGTAATGGTAATTGTTTTGACAAGAAAGTGGTAAATAGTTTTAAACAGTCTACTATGAGTGCTCCCAGATTAGATGAAAAAAGATGGGGGCAACATACGCTGCAGGCAAGCATAGGAAATTGTACTGCTAAGATTTCAGACGGAATAGTAAGAAGGAAACATTGTTTGTCTTGTACTAGTTGCTTACATTATTAATTTTCTTAAGCAAAAAGATACTGGATTTCAAAATAATTTCTTATATTTCATAATGGTTCCATATGTTTCAGTCTGTTACAAGCAGATTTGCCAGCAGAGACACAGGGATAAGTGATGAGGCAATCCAAACCCTCAGGCAGGACTGTACCTCACAAAATGAGGCGGTGAAGCGTACCCAAGGACTAGAACTGCCGATAGGAACACACTTTGAACTGGAGGCCGAGCATCTAGCAGAGGAGAAGGTGACGAAGGAGGATGAGCAGAGGTTCAGCAAGTTAGTGGGCCTGCAGAGACAAGGGCTCACAATCCGGTGCAAGTCCTAATATAGGGCAACCCTCCCTTAGTCCAGGGACCTGGAGGATCCCCAGCACCTACCTAGTTGGGCTGTTCCGGCAGGGGCGGCACCAGTAACTGGCAGATGAGCATGTTTGCTGACTCCGTGTTCGTTGGATTCTGGTTGGGCTCTTCCTGGATTAGGGAACAGGGAAAGGGAACAGAAGGAAGGCACAGTGGACCAATGCGCAGCTCTGGGGATGAAGTATGAATGGGCAAACATTGGGGCAGGGTCAGGGTTAGCAGTGTAGCAGAAATTGAGAGAAACTACCCACTGGTTCGCACAAGCTTGACACAGAGTCAAACAACTATACAAGGTTGTATTAGATGACCTGGTGCCCCCATAGGCAGCAAGGATTGGTCTTCAAAAGCTTGGTGTGGCAAAAACTGAACGGAAAGAAAAGTGTCAGCTTTGTATGCCAGAAACATTCTTCAGCGAGCGGAGGAGTGAGGAAGAAGAAAGCGGAGCATGGTGGATGTGTATACCAGTAGTGGCTGCCCGTTTAGTGTGGCAAAAACAGAAGCGAACGAGGCAGGTGGAGCCAGGTCAGGACTGGCCGTCGACAGTATAAGGTTCAGGATGAGGACAAGACAACTGGGGCCAGCTTGCCGGGTATGGCGCTGCTGCATACCCGGCATAGCAGGAGGGGCTGCTATGAAACCCGTAAGTAGTTGAGTGCAGTGGCACAGGTTTGGCGTGCGTCCCAGGGACCCTCAGAGAAGAAGTGTATTGCAAGGCATACATGCTTGCTCCCATGGCTATTTTGTGGCTGCACACATCAGCATGTTCCATGCTGCGGAGCCGCTCGCATGCCCAGGCGCTTGGGGGCTCATGGCATCGTCTTAGTATGGGTGAATTAAGGTAGATTGTCTTGTTAGGAAGACCAGATTTCTCCAATACCGCAGCAGAACTCCATGCCCATTAAGCGTTCCTTCTGCAAAAAATACATATGAGATTCTGCTATCCAGAGTGCTGATACGACACTTTTTGAGAGACACATCCACCTCCTCTTTAACTATGAGTCCCGGATGCAGCCCTCTTAAACTGATGTCAAAGGCACCGGAATCCCCGTAACAGTCAACGTAATGCTGGGTCTGGCAAGGGGACCTTAATGCATTTCACAATGTTGACCCTCAACATATTCCACACTAACACAATAGGTTTTCGTACAACCACCTGCAAAACAGCTCAACTAAATCAGACTCCCTTCTTTCCACTCTTGTTTCTTTAGCGGCCCTTGCTGTCAGACATGGGTATAGAAATGCACCATCAAGGTCCAAATCTCCCTAGACGGTATAATTTGCGTAATCGTTAAATATTAATCTTGGATGTCCTCTAAGAGGTTGTTGAAAAAGCCTTAAAAAATTGAACAAAAGTACCAGTAGTTGCATATAGTGGGGCTTCCACTCCCACAACTAAAAAAGTTTGGAGACTCCTGGACTTTAGGAACAATAACTCCTATTCCAGGGACATCCTTGTGGGATCATTTTACATAAAAACCTTCTTCCTCAGTCTTCTTCCCAATCAAGCTATTTCATAACCAACTATTTCAATACAGCCTTACAATAGGGCACTTCTTTTTTCAGTGAACCAACACCCTTTCAGGCCTTCTAATATCAAAGGATTTTTCTCTGCCTTCTGCAGGGAAGTATGCCCCACTGCAGTTATCTCAGCTGGGGAATGTGATGGATCCCTAGGGAAGGATGTCGCTGTACAGAAAAGGCAAAGGTGCACCCTCCGAGGACCAGGCTGCCCCAAAATAAGGAAACCCACGGATGGCAGCTGTTCATGCTGCTCCTAAACCCAATTTAAACAGGGGTTAAACATATTAGCCTGGGTGATCCCACAAATGCAGTCGAGCATCGAAATGCTAGACGCTACTCCCCCATGCAGGTGTTTCTACCTTGTTGGGCGTCATCAGTGTGGTATGGCTGTGCTGCCCTTGCTCCCTCCAGGTACAGAAGGCAAGGGGACCACACCTAGTTTACCCCTCACAATTTAGGATGAAAAGACTGTATTTTAAAATGTTCCCAAAGCGTGCTGCCCCTCTCCTGCAAATGAACATTGACAAATAGCCTGCCCAATCAGGGTGATGCGGTGGGAGGGTCTATAGCCCCGTTTTATCTGACTGTGCCTTATTGGAGGAAACCTATCCATTGAAATTTGTAATTTTGGATGGATACAAGAGGGAGGCATTTTTTTCCATTGTGCAATTATTTCAGGAAGTGTGAAGAAAATAAATCTGTATAGTGACTTGTTAGACTGCTCATGTTTGTAGAGAAGATTTATTTCCAAATTGGCAGAACTTGTTGTTTGAATGGATGTAGTTGGTCCCCAGTTGAATGTGTGATTTATTTATATATTTATGTAACCAATTCATAGAGTGGGTCCACTTCAAAGCGTTCCTCTGCCATGTTAATGGCAGCATGGAGAACATATGGGTTTTGTGTTAATTAGCCGCTGGGATTGTCTGATCAGCAGATTGAGTTATTTTGTATGGTGTTTGAAGGAGAGGGAGCAGTGGAGTGCTCTGTTCGTTAGAGGTTGTTGGTCCAAATCTGGTCTGCTATGGGGGTGTAAACTATGCCTCAATTCCTCCTTCTAGATTCCCCTTAGACTTGGGAAGGTTGCCAGTCCCAGCAGAAAGAAGTAATGTGGGATCTTTACTAACCTC
The DNA here is from genome assembly GCF_040938575.1 of Ambystoma mexicanum. Taxonomy (NCBI): domain Eukaryota; kingdom Metazoa; phylum Chordata; class Amphibia; order Caudata; family Ambystomatidae; genus Ambystoma; species Ambystoma mexicanum. The sequence continues at coordinate 1,446,083,389 of NC_090935.1, read as the reverse complement.
ACTGCGTTTTGCCATGAGCTTCATGCCACCTCAGGTGGATGAAAGGTAGGTGTGCTAGGCTCTGGTAATGCCAAGGAAAAAGTAAACGCCCTCAACCCACTTTCTAAATCGCAAACCCCCGTGGACAGCTAGGGTGGGTATACTGGAAAAGCTGAATGCCACGGATGGGCGCTCTCTAAAAGGGTAGGTTTGATCTTTGGGTTGTCTGGGTGAAATGCCCTGGACCTGATTGCCTTAATGTTTGTGAGTCCTGTTGGCAACTGTATGGGCAAGCCTAAACTGTTGTAGAGGTCGCAGCCCCTCATCGAGTGAGGCTGTGGTATTCTGAGTCTTTTCCGCTTGTCTTTACCCAAGTTTCAGATTTCTTCACCTGTGAAGGCAGCTGGGTAATTGTGGGTTCTTCAGGGATGTTGTCATCTTAACAGAGACCTCCCGTTCATGGGGTCGGGAGGGAAGGCTGCTGTTTTCCTCACAAACTGCTTGAAAGCAACGGTATCCCTCTTGTAAAATGTATTCTGATGATACTGCAGCATTATAGTTAATTGGATACTGGACTTGAGTGTGTGAGGGTTTTGCTGGTGCTGATGGAGAACCGGAACAGAACGATAAGAGGATTGTTTCTGTGGCTTAAATCTGCTTAGCCCTGATGTGGCCAGGGAGCTGACCCAGTCTCTATGTGCTTGCGCTGCTAAACAACATTCTCCTGTGTGACCAGGCCGTTACGTAGGCCTTTTCAGGGGAGAAACAGTCCTTCTCTGGCAAACCTAACATGTGTGTGTGAAGTGAGTGTGTGTGTGTGTGTGTGTGTGTGTGTGTGTGTGTGTGGAGTGAGTGTGTGTGAGTGTGTGAGTGAGAGAGATGCCATCAGTGCCTGGTAACAACCCGTTTGCTTTGATTCAGAAGAGTCCTGGAGCCAACCGGGATCAGCTGGGGAGCAACAAATCTAATCCCCAAGCCGTAAGCTGAACCTTTCCTTTCAGCTTCTGCTGGGGTTGACAATGCCACACCTGAAAAGGGAGCAGGGTTTACCCCCTTTTGTTGGCTAAGTAGCAGATGCACACGACCCAGTGAAGGGAAGTAGAACAAGATTGGCCAGGCCGCGGCATCCAATCACAAGAAGAGGGGGGTGAGGATGAAAAGAGCTAAAGGAAGTAGGAGGGTGTAGGTTATCCGGGTAGGGTCGGTTCTGGAGGTGTACCACAAAACCAGGAGGAGGAAAGCAGTGGTGACGGTTTGTGGAGGAAGGTTGTACAACAGGCATGGTATTGGAAGTGCTCCAGATAAGATTTTGAGGTATGAGTATTTTACTCCCTGTGTTTATACTTTGAGAGTAAATGCAATTTCACGGGTTTAAAAATAAGTTTCCTCCTTCGCAAGAGAGTAGAAAAGCATGTATCATCCAGCCAATGCATGTAAAACAATAAAACTGTGTTGAAATAATTATCATTTGCACTGGTTCACATCGTGGTAGAAGAGCGTCTTTCTGTCCTCACAATTTAACATATAAAGCACAGGGTGTAGTTGAACAAACACCATATTAAATATGGAAGAGATTAGCTGTAAAACTATGCGCTTACTTAGCATACAAAGAAAAGGTACAACAGCATCCGTTATTTAAATAGTCGCTCAAACACAACTAGTCAGCTTGAGTAGCAGAATTGTTGGCTTCTCTCACAATAACAGGAAAGGTGAATCATGGCCACAGCAGTGCAAGGGTAGAAGATTCCTACCCATAGAACAGATGCAGAATGTGTCTCCGCTTTGGAAACTCACCTCACATAAAACTGGTACAACATATGCTGCATAAGTGCACACTCCCCTGCTGATATAGAAAAGGTATGCCATGGACCTTAGCCGATCAGGCCTTACTCGCATACAACAGGAATGTCATGGATTCCCACAGTGCAAGATCACCACACAAAGAACGGATACGTTCTCATTCACAGCCATGCAAGCTCCACTCGTGTCAACAGGAACTGCATCCGATGAAGAAGTAAGGCCCTTAGGCCAACCTCCTTCTCTTTGACCAGATCCTGCCATCTCTCATTAACTTCCTTCCTTCTCCTGCCTCTCCCCCTACTCCTCTCCCTGTTCCACCACCTCTGACTCAATTACCACACCCCTGTACTCCACCTCACAAAACATTGAAAGGCAGAGATCATCTCCACATGGCTTCCCTCAACGCCCGCTCAGCCAACAAACACTCTGCTGACATCTGCCTCCTTCTTGAAGACACTGGCCTTGACAGTCTCGCACTTACTGATACTTGGTTTAATGCCAGCTCAGTCACTGCTTTTGACTCCCTCCTACCGACGGATTTAAGATCATTTCCAAGCCTCATCTTCACCATGCTAGCGGTCGGGTTGCATTATTCTTTCCTGAGTGGGTTCCTTCTTCCATCTTACCCACTCAGTTGTATTCGGCCTTTGAGAGCCTTGTATGCAAATTGGTTATCTTTGCCTCCTCCACCCGGACCATTGCTACCATTTACCATCCTCCTGGTGTTAACTCCCTGTTCTTCTCTGAATGGGCTGATTTCTGTTCCTCCTTACTCTCAACCACCTCCAACCTGTTGCTCCTGGGTGACTTTAACATCCAATTGGACTCCCCTGACACAGCATCCACTCTCTTTATTGACATTTGCACCTCTCTATCCCTCTCTGTTCTCCCTTCCGGTCCAACCCACTCTGCTGGATGCTCTCATCCAGTCAGACCTCCCTCTCTCATCTCCTCTCCTCTCTTGGTCCGACCACTCTCTTCTCTCCGAGTCCCTATGGCCTTGTGACCATTCCTCCAAAAGCCCTGCCAACCTCGTTCACGAACATCCGTTGGATGAAATGAGTGTCAGCTGCTGCCTTCACTTCCACCTTTATCCCCCCTTGCCCGCCCAACTCACTCTACCACTGATTCTGCTCTCAGCAACCTCCACCTGTCCATCACCAACGCCCTTAATTCTTGCCCCAGTCATGCGGATCTTTTCAAACCCGCCTCTAAGCGTAACACTTGGTACGACTCCGAACTTGCAGACCTGAAACAAAAGTGCAGATCTGTAGAACGGAAGTGGCAAACCTCAGGTTCACCCTCTGACAAACTGGCCTGCCGCCTGCTCCAAAGGCACTACAGACTCTATCCATGCCAAGAAAAGGGCACACATTCAGGCACAGGTATCTGGCGCATCCAAATAGGTTGGCCTTGCTCATCCAGAACCATCAAGGACAACATTTGCTCTCTCGCCCCTGTACTTGCTGTCTCTGTAACCTCTCCTTTGCTCAGGTTTCCCTCCTCCCTCAAGCACTCCCTTGTGTGTCCCCTCCTTAAAAAAAACATCCGCAGATCCTGCCTGTTCAGCCAACTACCACCCCATTTCGATCACGCCCATCCTGGGGAAACTGATTGAGAAGTTGGCCATGTCCCAACTCAACTCTTACACTGAACTTGTTGGCGGTCTCTGGATTCAGAGCATCCAGAGGCACGGAAACTGCTCTTCTGAACACCCATGTAGAACTGCTTGCATCCCTGGATTCCAACTTCCCTGCTGTCCTCATCCTTCTTGATCTCTCTGCATTTGACACGGTCAACCACTCCATCCTCATACAAAGGCTCAATGACACCCTTTTTTTCTCAGAGTGGGCACTGGACTTGCTGACCTCCTTCCTAACTGACCCCTCCTCCCCAAGTCATCCTGGGAACCTTCTCCTCGCCTACTTCCTTCTCACCTGTGGTGTCCCCCAGGGCTCTATTCTCTCGCCTTGGCTCTTTAACATCTATGCTGACACGCCTCATCTCCTCCTTCTACCCCAACTCCCAGTGCTATGCTGATGACATATAACTGTTCTTCAAACTTCCTGCAGACGCCTTTGCACCCTCCATCACTCCATACTGACTCTCTGCCATCCAGGCCTGGTGCACTTCCAGTGATCTCGTCCTCAATGCCAGCAACACAGAGATCCTTCCTATTCGGACCCCTGCACCAACGTCCGTCACGCTGGCCTTCTTCCATGGGCTCTCCCCCAGCTCCCTCTTCTAAAGCCAAAAACCTCAGTCATCTTCGACTCCTCTCTCTCGTTCCTCTCTCCCACTCGAGAAATTGCCAAGAAGTCACACTTTTAGCTCTGCCTTCTTAAAGGAATTCTACCTTTTCTCAACCTTCCCCCCCAGAGGCTCAATATTACCCAGGCATTGGTTCTCTCTATGCTTCAATATTGCAATAGTCTCCCCCTGAAACTACCTTCTTCCTCTGTGACCCCTCCAGCTAATCCAGAATAGGGCAACAAGACTTATCCTTGGCCTCAAGCCCAGGGACCGCATCTCTCCTGCCTGATAGTCTTCACTGGCTCGCGATTGCTTCACTGATTAAATTCAAATTCCTCTGTATCATCCACGAGGCTGTCTGGGGCCGGGGACCACACTATCTGCAACTCTTTCTTACAAAATATTCCTCCTCCTAGACCCCTGCGCTCCTCTGGCACCAATTCCTTGTGTGTAAAGTGGTTCGCTAAACAGAGGGTAGGTGGTCGATTGCTTTCCTCAGCTGGCTCCCTTCTTTGGAACAGCCTCCCTCTTCATCTTGAGCAGGACCTCCTTAAGTTCCGGAAGAGCCTGAAGACCTTCCTCTTTACCTCCCTCTCTCCTCTGCTAATCTCAGTCACTTGATCGGTATTCAGGGCCCTTATGCATCCTTGGGGCCTTGACCTCTCACACTGTCTCATCCCAACAGCTGCCTATCCTCAGCACTTGCCTCTGCTCACCCTCCACCCTTGGAGGCTTGCACTTACTTTACATTGCACTTCACCTGCTGCTCACCCACGAGCATCACATCACCTATCCATTCCCTCCCCCATTTTTATATTTATAATTTTTATGTATTGTAATTCATCATCCCCTGTCCCCCTCCATGTTGCCCTGTGGTCGCTTTGAAACAGTATTTGCTTCCTGTATAACCGCCTGACAAGCGAACAATAAATGAAATAAGTGCAAGCTCCCCCACATCAAACAGGTGAACGAAGGACTTGCACCCTCAGCAATGCAAGCTACACTTGCATAGAATAGAAACATTATTGGACTGCTGAGGCCTAACTACCATCACAAACAATATGCACAGCATTGACCTCCGGGACCAAGCTCTTCTCACATAGAAAAGATACAGCAGAATCACAGCTGTGGGAGCACCACTGTGAGAAACCTGAAGGTGTCTCTCTAGCTAGTCCATGGGGATCTGTCATTCAGGTGGCCAAGACATGGCCATCGCTATTGGAGCCAGTTCCTGGGGAGGATCGCCTGTATGGGGAATCCTTGAGGGAGTGGGACACCGACGGGCGAGACACAGTATCCCCCTTCTTCTTTCAACACCTTTTCCCAAGCCTACTACGTAGGATATTCCAAAACACTGCCCCCCACTTTTCCACACTGTCGCACAACATGAAAGACAACTGACTAACACCAGGGCTGTTTACCTGACGTATTCCAATATCGGGGTCAGGTAAAGTCAGGCAATTGACCAGAATCACACACACCTGACGGCTCTTTCCCTTCCCCACAGGGATAAAAGGTGGAGTACAAGATCACAGAACGAGCAAGGCAGACCGAACAACGTGAAGGCTAACTCAGCACGTCAGTTCAAGAAGAGGAGAAAGAAGGCGAATACCGAGAGGGTGACAAGGAGAGAAGTGACCTTGCCCTTTCCGTTCCAGGCCCGTGAAACCTCCGTAGATAGAAACATAAGCCCGCAAACAAAGGCCAGCATGTGTTGCAGCAGATGTCTACGGTACGCAAGACCCTCCTGCGCTGATAACCAAGCCGGGGAGAGACGCTTGTCTCAGTGATACGAACCTTGACTCCAAAGCCAAGCGGTTCATCACAGTCGGGAAATTGAGGGGAGTGTTGATAAGAAACCGAACTGTGTTGAACGAAAAGCAGCCAAAGGCTAATTTGAACTTTTAAAGATACAAGTAAGAAACGAGGGGGAAAACCAGCAAACAGAGGAAGTCAGCACCACGTGGGTGCTTAAGCAGGAAACTCTGGGAAAGACTACCATAACTAGAACCTCAGGAAGAGGTGAAGATAGGTCAAAGTGGTCATACAGGAGATCTTGTCAAATCCTCTGTACCATCGAATGTCTTTGACCAGCAGATGATTGGGAAAGCTCAGGGAAGTGAATTCCGCATGGTGAAAATTTAATACATGAACTGTATATCGGAAAAGTCAGCAAGAGTGAGCCCGGCTGAGGGAAACCGACATCGAGGGGCAAAGCCTTAAAAACCTGTTTTAAAAAGACATTCAAATTTGTGAAAGCACGAAGTATTGAAAGTCAAGGGGAAGGATAAGTGTCCCCCTTGTAATTTCGGATCCGAGCCCGGCCGATGGAGATCCAGGGGTTATCACTGTTCACTGAGAAGGGAACTGTCCTGTGAATTTGTTGAATACAATTTCTGAAGGGTCTATGCCCAGAAGAGGGGGACCCAGAGGTGAAGCTATCACCTTAAGTGTTCGCAGAACCATACTTTTGTGTTTGTTTGAGAGCATCAGGCCTCGAAGGCGAGAGACTTTTATGGAAAATAGACTTAACTATCGCAGAACCTGATAGCTAATACGGAACTGTTAGCTCGTGCTGGAAAGGCTTGAGCGTGTGCTGTGCTCCAAGTCCCACCTTGTGCCATGCTAAAAATGTGGGGAAGGGAGACCTCAAGGCAATCACATCCTGACTTATTATTTGAACAGTTTCCGTTATTTTGATACCCTATCCCACACTCTTTCTATGATTAGGTGTAAGGATTTGGCAATAGGTTTTTCTTGGTATAGGCCATTTTATTTTGACACAACGCCACTAGGACTGCATATATTTTTCATTTGATGGCCGACGCTTACTCCCATCTTAAAGTTAAATTTAGTTTAGGCATGTTTCCACCCTGCATTTATTGTTAAGTAAACACCCTTGAACTGTGATCAGTTGTGTCTGTCTTTACTGTTGCCACCATGAGTTCTCTACACCACCCACATAGAACCGAAACTGTAATGGCCTGTGCAGTGCAAGCTCCTCACAGATGGAGCTCCTACAGAATTTGAAGCGACTAATCTAAATGGAAAGACAAACTTTGCTTCTGAAATTAGGAAAGCTCCACGTAATTGGAATTCACCAAACCATGATTACAACTCATATCATCGAAGTAAGGCAGGTTTGAAAATCAACAAAAGGAAAACAGTTTATTACTTCAGTAAAAGGGCACAAGGGCACAGCAAAGTGGTAAATAGCTTTTAAATATAAAGACGGCAGCACTAAAAACACACAATGCACCCACAATCAGATAATCTGCATTTTAGTAGGAATTCAACCTTAAAACACATGATTTTTGTACCAATTCCCAGCCATTCTGCAGTTTTTTTCTACTTCCTAAAGCATGTTTCAGGATGGGATGTTAATATTATTCAAGAATCTAAGTCACTCAAGTTGCCCTTCATTATTCCTCTACAGAGGTCTGCACGTTTGATGGTTTCTGTATATATGTTGTTAAATTTGAAGACAAACAAACTTGGCCAATTACACACAAAAGCAAACATGACTTGAATTATGTGTTTGAAGTTTGATTGCAGAATTGTCTTTTGAATGATTAATGAAACTCTTAGGTGTCCAGAGCTAGAACTAATTAAAAGCATGCTAGTGTTTCGATTGGGTAGTGCACAGAGGAAAGTCCTCAATGCTAAATTCTATATCTATGGTGAAACGATGGTTGGACAGAGTTTGACTTTCATCCTTCATAGGTTCTTAGACTGACAATTGGTTGATGTAATAATAATCACAGTGCTTAGAAGTTGGAGGAACCCAGAATGAAGTGCTACCTCAAATTAAATGGCCATCTTGACCACCACAGGGACATGTTGTGCATGTTTTCAATTTCAATCGCAAAATATAACCATTTCATTTTTAATCAAATGCTTGAATATTTGAAAGACTGCTGCCCTTGTGATTGTTATGACAGATAACCCTGAGCAAGGGCCCTGCTACCACTCACTGCAAGATGACATTGCATGCTTGTCGGTGACCCTGATAGTATTTTGAGATGGGAATATTTCACACACTGTATTTATGAGATTGAGAAATAAAGAGTAAAAATGATGCCCCCCTACGCAAAAGTGTATAATGTATGTGACAAGCAACCAAAAGATACCTAAACTTGAAAAAGAATAGGGACCGTTAAAACAAAGCCGAGTTCAATAGCAAAGCTATCTAGCTTCAAAAATGTCTTAGATTAGCAGAATTCTCCTACACATTACCACATAGCTGCATACGTGCATACAGCACAGGAACTAATAAAGATACTTTTGTGCAATGCAGACATGAATTCATGGAAAATCCCTAATTTGTTCTTCATAAAGAATATTTCCCAATTTTAATAATTTTTAATCCGTATTAGTGATAAGTAGGTAAAGTGGTAGGAAAATATCCACGCAATGCTTCTGCTCTCTCCATGCTAATCTATAGACACAAAATGAAGCAATATAAACAAAACAGAAGTTGAACAGAAACATGCTGCTTCTTTCTAAAAGCCTCAGGACACCTCCTGATAAGGTGGTCACTTTAAAACATTATAGGATTACTGAGGCTAGCAGAGAAATAGTCCAGCAGGAAGTGGAAAAGATGCTGGCTTCCAGCATAATAGAACCATCACAAAGTCCCTGGTCCTTGCCAATAGTCCTGGTAGCCAAACTGGAACAATCGTGGAGGTTGTTTATCAAATTTCAGAGGTTGAATGTGCTATCCCAGCTTGATAATTATCCCATGCCTAGGCTAGACGACCTCATCCATCGACTGGGATCTGCCGTTTTTCTCCACGATTGATCTCACCAAGGGCTATTGGCAGGTAACAGACAACCCAAAAGACACAGAGAAGACCGTCTGTGGGGCTATTTCAATTTAAAGTATTACTGTTTGGTCTCCACGGGCCACCCGCTCTCTTCCAGAGACTAATAGATCAGGTCCTGCGCCCCTTTTCCAGTTTTTGCAGAGCTTACTTGGATGACATTGTCATTCACAGTAAAATTTGGGAAGAACACTTATTCCATCTTCAAGAGATTACCAGGGCCTTAAGGAAAGTGGGTCTTACCGCTTATCCACAAAAAATGTCATCTTGCTCAGTCTGCTGTTATTGGAGCCGCTATCGGTAAATCCAAGTACCCGAATGCTACTGAAGCCTCATGCCGGCGCCCCGTTGCTTGGAAGATGCGAACCAAGCACAAAGGTATGCAGGCATACCGAAAGGGGATGGAGGTCTGGGGAACAATTACGAAGATCATGAGAAATGAGTCTGGGACCCTGTAAACCCTGTGCGAGTCTTGGACCCTGAAGCAAGAGAATAAGAGGGTCTGGGACCCTTAAAGTAATCGAAGCGGACAGAAGGGAAACCCATGCTTGGCAGGAGAGTGAACAGAGCTGCGCAGAAACTGCATTGTGCGTCTGGGACCCGCAATCTCAAGAAAGCGAGAGGATAAAGCGGTCTGGAACCCTAAAAGCAAAAGAGAAAGACAAAAGAGTGCTTCGTGTTTGGCCAGAAGAGTAAACCAGGCTGTAAATACATTGCTTTGCGAGTCTGGGGCTCGCACTGATATGAGAGCTACAGAAAATAGTGAACAGTGTTTGAGAATCCCAGGGTTTGAGACCCATCAGGATAAAACGGAAGAAATACTTGAAGATTACCAGAGATAATTACCTGGATAGTGTTTGACGGGGGAGTGAACCAGACCTGTCCCTTTTGTGAATCAAAGACTGGGGATTCACCTGATCTTTTGGTTTACGTTATTGTCAAACTCTGGGAAACCATAGACAAAGCAGACAAGAGTCCAGCTCATCAAGTGGAACAAGACAGAATCCAGGGAAAAGGAGCTACTTCCTGAATATTGGAGAATTGTGTTATTGAGAGAGAACATTTTGCTTTATTCATTTATAACCAAAGGCATTTTGAACTTTCTGTTGGAGAACGTTCATCTTGTTGGAAAAGAGACTTCGTTTGCACTTTAGATTTCAGTTATTAGTGCTATGGTCAGAACCAGGCTTTTTGCACATGACAGTGAGCCACGTTTTATTTGACATATTCCTTAGTTTGCTTTGAGGCAGGGAAGCTCCTCTTAGAGCTAGGGACAGATGGACCGTTTGCCAACCTTTACTTTCATTTAATAAAGTCTGTCACCACCGTGTCGGAGCATTAATTCTGCACCCTTTTTTTAAAAAAAAAAGGAAAAGCAAGAATGATTCTGTGGAAAAATACCCAAACCACTGTCTGGCAAAGTGGCTGCAAGACCATGCGGAGGAACCCATCCACTTCAGATTGCCAGGAATCCTCGAGGTTGCAGCGGCCCATTGAAGAAGAAAAGAAGATTATGATGCATCCAGATGAGCACAGGCTTAATAGACCTATCAAATAGTTGTGTGCTCTCCCTCGCCACTGTTCCCTACCACGGGCAGGGGTAATGCATTGACTTGCCACCCGTACAAATGGAGAGGGGGAGGGTTGGCAGTATCTCACCCCAACATCTGCGACGAGTGAACACCTTAAAGTGAAGAGGGAGGAGCAAAGGCTCTGAGCAAAATTACACAACTTTTACATCTTGATGGAGATGGTTGCTAATCTTAGCACTTCACATTCTGTCTAGCGCCCCATTGTTTTGGTACCCTAACCGTTCAGAATCCCTTTAAACTCCATTGTTGCAGTGTTTGATGTTGGCTGTGCAAGAGGCAAACATTTATGTATGGTGTAGAGCTGCAGATAAAACCATCTAACATAGAGATCTGGCTAGATGTGTGTAAAGCGAAGTAAGGATTTGATTGCTCATTGCTTGGAATCCTACTTTGTACATCTTTATAGTACTGATATTGTTGGGTTCATCTATGTGTCTCCTCAATTTTCCATCTCTTGTCGGAGCTCATAGCCAAATTCCTTCCACACTTGTTTTTTTTTCTTGAAAATGAAATGTACAAAAGCGGGGATTGGCACTACTTTTTTAAAATGTGGAAACCTAGCATTGTGTTGTGTGCAGGTCTCAAAATGTACTCCCCACTAGCCGTTGACGAGTGATAATTGACTCTTGGCAAGTAAGAAATGTGATGTGCACACGTAGACAATGCATGGGGTTGAGTGACCTTTAATGCCTGGTTATAGTAGCTTGCAAATGGACATTTTTATCCTCACTGCATTTTATGGCTTGGAGCAAATACTCCCATTAATTATTAGATTTTTTTCCCTTAGTTATTTTTTTTTTAAAAGCTACCCGCAGTTGTCAAATAACTTTCAATGGCAATCTTGTGAATGAAAAGAGGTCTTACTCCAACTAATAAGATATTTCTCTTTTACTTTGCTGTTTACTTCTAGAATTGCTCATCACTGCTACAAGCGTCTTCTAAAACATGGTGTGAGGATTTGAAATAGTGTGCCTTTGGATGCAACAAACTGCACAGCACAATATTGGATCTACAATAGATCTTGAAAACCCATTGTGGCATTATGGAGGTGCCAACTGAAAAAACATGGTTGCCTACAACAGTAAGCCAGCAGCAATGTCCAAAAACAAATATTGTATGGCATGATACTCTGATCCAAGGCATCCATCTTGACATGATGGACGCTGAAGATGACCCAGAGGCCTTTCTGTTGGCGTTTGAATGTACAGCCAAGGATGCTCTTTTGCCCAGAGAAAAGTGGCCAGTGCTTCTAGCTCCTTTGCTTTCTGGGGAGGCAAAAGTCATTTACCAGGCCTTGCCATGTGAAACAACTGAAAATTATGATGAATTGAAAAAAGTCATCCTCAATCGCTTGTGTGTTAGTGAAGAAAGGAACCGCAAAGAGTTCCGAGGCGTCACTCTAACAGCAGGAGCAAGACCGCAGACTGTTGCCCGTCAGCTGGAAAAATTAGGTCGAAAGTGGTTGAAGCCAGAAAGCCGTAGCCCTGAAGAAATTGTGGAGCTCATCATAGTGGAGCAGTTCATCCAAATACTGCCAGAACATGCTCAGCAGTGGCTCAGTAGCCACCAAGTGTGGTGCCTGGACAGTGCTGTCCAGTTGCTCGAGGGCCTCTTGGCTGCTGAAGATACTTTCACTGAACCAGAAGATGACCATCCTAATGGACATTCACTGCCAACTGACGAGGAACACATATCCGAAGGTAACAAGGTCCTTTATGGAGAAGGGGGGCTTTGAGTGAGAGGGTGTAAAGTATACTGTCTTCTAAGCTGTATATTTGAGGCAAGTGAATGCAAAAATGCATAGTCTGCAACTTCTGTTATGAACGTTCTCTCTCCAGGTTCTTGTCATCCTCTAGGTGAAACTTCAGAATGTGGAAGGTTAAAAGAACATTATTGTCAAGAAGTTTAAGGGCTTTTCTAAAATCTCTGGTGATTTTTTTTTTAAAGCTTTTCTGAATTCAGTCTCACGAGATGTTGCTTATCTTATCCAAGGATTGTTCAAGGGTCCTTATGCCTCCTAGTCGTATTATGATGTAAAATTGGTGATCCAAATAGGAATCTTTCTCATTCACAATATTTGAAAGGTTCTACTCCAGGGGAGAGTTAGCTAATGAATTTGATCTTGTTTGCAAATCAATAAATTATTCTTTGATGACAATGAACATATTTTGCTTGCACTGGTGTAAGATGAACATTCAAAAATGCTATATAAATGTATGTATTTTCACACAACTTATTACACGTGAAGAAAATTAAGCCTAGTGGGAAAAGGCAGTGATAGCTGTCTAGGACAAAGCTTTTATGCAATAGGCAAAGTGTCTACATCAAGTGTCCCGGGAGTATAGCTCAGCGGCAACGTGTTCGCCTTGGAAGCAAGACGACGCGAAGCAACACAGGGTCGATCCCCGGGTCAGCACTTGGAAACCTCTGGGTATTTAAGCGCGTTATAAATATGCAACTAAGAAAAAAAAATACCATTGCACAACTAAAAAAAAAAACAATTCCTGTAACAGCGCCTCGATGCCCGCGGACTGTGTGAGCGCTTTAAAAATGCAAAATAAAAATAAATAGGTGCAGGTCACAATATGTTCCCTTGCAACTCGCCATTGTCATCTGTACATCTGGAAAATGCCACAGGTGGGCTCTTATTTCAATGATTTTTACTAGCACAGAGCAGAGGTATGGTGTAGTTCTTTGAAAATTGTGGTGTTCCCCCTCCCTCTACCCTCCCCTGGGATTCCCATCCTATCCCAGGCGCTGTAGTCCCCAGTTAGTTTCTAGAGCACTGTAACCCCTGCTGTTTGTTACCTTGCTCTAAACAAGAGTCCCTCAGATGCCAGCTAGCTATCTCTCTGAGGGACTTCTTACGTAACTCTACACTATCAAATATGTTAGTTGTAGGGGGTGGTGCCTGTGTGCCTTCTGATCTTATAACTCCCTACCTCTTCACTGCACTACTCCTTCCTCCAACTCTCCTTCATCCTACCAACTCCACCCTCCTTCTCTCCTCTTCATGCCTCTTTGATGTCACTTCCATTTTGCCTAATACCCTCTCCTCTCTACCTTTTTCCCTAATACCCTCTCCTCTCTACCTTCTCTGCACTACTGCTACTCTCTCTGCTCTACCGATAATAGAACCTCTCCCTGTACTACTAATTCCATTCTCACTATTGCATCTCTCTCTACTGCTGTCTTTGCTACTACTGTCTGTCTACTACTCTCTCTAGTACTACTCTGTACTGTTACGCACTCTTTATACTACTACGCACACTCTACTACTGCCTTCACAACTACTGCTCTCAACTCCTACCGTCACTACTAGTCCTTGCCTCCACCTTTTCACTACCCTGTCCATCCTACTACTAATGCTTCCTCGTCACTACTACTGCTCTTCTCTCTACTACTACTGCCACTGCTCTTCTCCTGTCCACAATGCTCAGGGGCGGGTGCCCTGCTTACCCATTCACTACACCCATTCTCACTATTCTCGCCCCCTCCCCACTTTTCTACTACATTTCTTCTCCTCGCACTCCACTTCTACCTACACCTTTGCACACTCTTCTAAACCCCACACCCAATTACTCTTTACTACTACCACCCTACCCTATAGCTTTCCCCACTATTTCTCTCTCCCTTATGCCTTCAATACACTCGTCCCCAATTCCTACAATACTTCACCACTTTCTCAAGTACCTCACCTTTTCTAAGATGTGCTGCTACCACTCCAATGTCTCTTTGTCCCCCTTCAGCTCCACCTGTGACCTTACCTGTGCAACCCACTGTGAGGGGTCAGAAATGAGAGACAACACAAAGTGGTAGTGTGCTCAACATCAGACATATTTATTAAAAGAAAAGGGTTGGATAATGGCCCCTATCCTAAAGATTGTTTCCCTGCCTAGCAAACTAAAACAGTCTGTGTCTTGTTGTCAATATTATTTATCCTGTCCTTGTCCAAAACAATTCTGACCCTCACCCTAAAAATGAACAACTAAGAAGTGTAAGGACTTAGTTTAACCAAAATGCTCAAAGGTAAAAACAAATAAATAAATCCAACAAAACGGGTTCTCCAAAAGAGAAATCCTTGGATGCAGAGGGTAGTTTCCTTGCCCTGGATTATTTCATGAAATATGACGAAAAATGTCTTTTCCCCAAATAATGTTTCCTTAAGAGGGGCAAGAATGTCTCTTCCAAGTATTAGTTTCTCAAAGCTAGGAAAGGTTTTTCTTTTATACAACTGCGTCAGAAAGGGCAAAGTGTTTCTTTTACATGACTGCTTCTAGGATGACAAAGTGGCTCTTTTACCCAACTGCTTAATAGATGATTTCCTGGCATACTCATTTACCAGGGCAGGAATTTTCAATAGTTTCCTCAGACCTCCTGGTGTAATCCCCTGCCAGGTATCTTTACCAAAACGGTCCCTGCCTGATATATCCCATTCATCAGGTCTTCTTTTAGTGTTCTCTTTATTTCCAAGTATAGCACGTTTGTATTACTGTACTGTCTATACTTCATTGATTCTGGATTAATTTATCCCAAGCTTCCCCATATGGAGCCTATCAAATATAAAGACTTTGTGAGGGGTTAGAAATGTAAGGCAGAAACAAAAGTACAGTTTTCTCAGATGTTGCCATTTCTTTAAACGATAAAGACGTACGAGAATGTTCCTACCTGGCAAGCTAAACTAAAGAAAGATGACCAAGTGTCCAAAAGTCTGACCCTCATACTAAGACAAAAAACAAAATAATATAAGGAATATTTGGCAATCTTCATTTCAACACCCCAGTGCAAAAGTCCAAACATGTACGTGTGAAATAGTACTCCTTGTGACCAGGGGTGTGCTCCCTTCCCGTGGCTCAATACAGGAACGCTTATAGAACAGTTCTGATTCAACAAAGTTCCTCTTAGTCCAACACAAAAGTTCCTTTTCTCCAAATACGACCTTCCCTTGGGTAAAGTAAATGTCTCTTCATAAAAACACTTGTTATTCTTCACAATTTCTTTCTTGATGAGGCAAATGTCTTTCCCATGACACTGTTGTTCCACTTTAAAGCAGTTGATATTGACCACAATATCCTTCTTGTCAAGACCAATGCCTTTCTCACCAAACAGTTTATGAATTAAAGAAAGTGTTCTCTTCAAAATATAGAACAATTATCAACATATCACACTTCTTTTCCCAACTGAATAGTTTTGTCAGGATGGCAAACAACTTCTTAGAAAGCTACAGTTCATAAAGAAATGACAATTGTGGTTATACTTTATTTCTGCCACACCTTTTTGTCACACACATAGTGTTTCAAATCATCTTCTTTCCTGGTCCACTTGGCTGCCAGGACTACTATTGGCCCCTTTCCTGGTTTACTCGCCTGCCATAAACCATCATTTCCCCCTTCCCTATCTCCCTCCTACTGCTCCCATCTGTCTGTCTCTTTCTCTCTGGGCATAGTCTTATCTACCTTACTCCCTTTCTAGGGAATCCCTACTCTTATATCCCACTGTATAACAAATGATGTTCAAGATGGTGCCTTCTCTCCCCCTCACCATGTGTGTCTCCTTCCTTCATCCTTGGGAACTCTGTTCCTGACGGTAGTCTGAATGGTGTTGGTGACTTGTGGTCAGTAGCTCTACTTCTCCACAGAGCACTCTCAAGATATCATGTTGATTCCTTGGAGCCGCGGTCCTGTAAGTAACAAGAAAACTCTGGACAGAAAAGAGCCTAGAAGGCATGGTATAATTCACATTCGAATCAACATTTGAACCATACAAGGAACACTTGGGGGGGGGGGGGGGGGGGAGAAGAGTTCCATGGACTGGGGCTGCTTGTAAAACACAGTGAGGATAGTTAACTGATCACTGGACGAATGACCACCAAGCTCTGGGCCGATCTCTGGTAGGCTTGTCACCCTAGGCAAAGATCAGGAATTGTTTTTTTAGCCAAAACAAAAGCCACAGCACAGTCAATCCAAGTTCCTTGGTCAGAGATCTCTCTTAGAGCGCCTACATGTGGAAAGTAATGCAGATTATTGCAAGGTAGTTGTCGAGTTCTTTCCCATCAGTCTTTGAAGCGTTCAAAGTTGTTTTTTTTTTAATATCTTCCTCACCTGAACCCGCCAAGAGCAATTCCTTCTAATACTTGGTTGAGTTCTTGTAGGAGTTCATCACAGGTTTGGTTCTCCTTCTGATCTTCTGCACCTGGTCTAAACCTTGGACGCCTCCTGCTCTTGAATAATCCAGTGAACCTCCAGTACAGCAGTTATTGGAGCTAAACTGCAGAGCAGATATTAATTATTGTTGGTGGACTTAGCAATTCCACTAGATCTGGTCTTGTAGCCACTGGTTAGCATGGTGGTGTCCACTGGTCCTGTCTTTCTGCCACTCCTCTAGTGAAATTGGTAGACTTGCAAAATTCAAACAGACCTGGTTAGTCCGAGGCTGCCCACCAGCCTCACTAGTTGTCTATCCGGGATGATTTGGGCCTCATCCGCTCATGGCCTAGGTCTCCTAAGTCTTTAACAATCTGTACGGCTATCATGCCCCACCCTCCCTCTGTGGCTTCACCTAGAAGCCCCTGCCCCCTCCTTCTTGTCTTTCTTTTCTTGACCACTCTGTCCACCCCTTTCATCCACCTGTCTTCTAACTTTGGCTTTCATTCTATTGAGCGTCTCCCCAGCATTTCTCCTGATCGCCATCCTCATTTCTCTGGGATATCTCTGCCCTCTTTCCTTTCTCCAACCTCTTCTGATGTAACCTTTCTTCCTATTTTCATCTCCTGTGTCTCTCCTACAGCACCAACCTCTTTCTTCCACAGAGGCTCTTTTGCCTCTCATATAACCTCCTCTGCCGCCCCCCCCCCCCCAACCAACATTTCCCTGCCAAGTCTTCCCTTTTCTCCCTGATCTTTTCCGCTCTTACTTTCTTTATTTTCCCTCTAGTACAGCAACCTCATCAACAATCTTTACTCTTTCCATACTGGCATGCCTTACCCTACCTGCTATTTCCTTCATCCTCCAATCTTCTGTTCTTCACTGGTCTGCTCTGCAATCTGCAACCATATTTAAACGTCACTCTCCATGACTGAGGGAACAGAGCCCTTTTATCCCTCCCCGAAGTGGAGCCTACACCTTGGTTGGGTGGGGGGGTCGGGTGGTCTCCTACCCTGATCTATTTGGGTCTGAGGCTTTGTAGAGCTACATTCTGGAAGGAGGTCTTTAAAAAGCCAGGTGTTTATCTTTATTTATAATGTGTGGCTTAGAGAAGATTGGTTGTGAAAGAGCACCCCAGCACAGTCCAATTTGCATCCATTTTCACATGGTAAACTTTAAGAAACATTTTAGGCAAGACAAGGCCTTGCAGCTGGAGGGAGATTGCGGGTTGTCCTCCTTTCCTGATCTGGCTGTTCCGGTGGCGGGAGCCGTGTACATCTCCATGTGGAGTCTGTTTTGGTATGAGAGAGGGTGCTAGTGAGGAGGGTGTACCCTTCCTAAAGGCCCCTTGTAAGGAGACTGGCGTCCCAGGATGGTTTATGCTCCTATACCTTGCCCTTCCCCCGATACAGTTTGGAAAACCCCAGATATGGTCCTGGTTTTTCGGCCTCTGACAACAATTCTTTATGGGAGATGTACTCCTAAATATTCCCATTCTGGGATGGTTTTGGGGAACTAGGGGATTATAGGTCTTGGGTTCTTTTCTGAGAAGGTTCTGCTTCCCAAAATCCTCCTTTGCCCTCAACATCCCAATACTTGGAATGGCAGTTTCATTGCAACCAGTGGGGTGGATGTGTATGGGAATCTGGAGGGGTTGGGAACAGACTCCAATACCCTCTACTCGGACTGTGGTGAGAGTGGTGGGACTTGGGGGACAGCCCCCATATGCCCCCTCTGGTTCACTCCATGTGACATCGTCCACTTTGTAACCAACTGTAGAGAGGTAATTATGGAGTCTGGGCCAAATCGGGCCAGCTAATTGGTCATGCAGATACTCCTGACAATTCCCACTCTAGAGTCTTCAGGTACTGAAACTGATACATGAAGTCAGAATGTGTACACATAGCAGGGCCTGTTTGGTGCCGCTCGAAGTACGTTTTGAAGTGCCCGTCAATGCAGAGGGCCTCCCGAGCATCCTCTGTAGGTTAAGGAACCCCTGGAGGCAGATTTGTGGGCGTAACTGGGGTGCGTCTATCAACACAAGCAAGCTGCATACAAAGGAAAAAAAAGCTCATGGGCAAGCTGCCTATCTGGCATTGTGAAGCAAAGCATGACCACTTGCCAGAGCTGCATTCAGCAGCTGCCATTCAATACCAATAGTCCTCATGTGAGACGCTGGCCCTCACTGCCCCCCATCTTCCCTCACTCACTCCACGTCTCCCTCATTCCCCCACATTCCCCTCACCCCCTTACACTCAGTTTATTCCCTCTGCTAATATTTCCATCACATAAAAAGCTCAGGTTTATGCATCTGTGAAAATCCATCAGGATTCCGGGCCTGGAGTTGGACAGCTCTAGGCTAAAGAGATGTGTGCAAATTCTGTAACTAACTCTGCCCAATCGAAGTAGAAAGACCAAGCTATGCTTCAAAGGTAGATGCATTATTTCATAATAACCCAGTGCTTCTGCTGCAATCGTAACTTTGGCCACCAACAGATGCTTGGATCTTTCTTTCCGGTGCCTTAAACCATTGAAGTATCCTCCCTAATTTTAGAAACTGGTTTGTAGGTTGCTTCCATATACCTGCAGCACCTGCATGAGGCCATTGAATTAGCTACTGCGATTCCCACCTGGGACTTGAGGGTTACTTAAAACCCTTCTCCCGACGGCTGGAACAAAACTGCTTCAGACACCAGAAAACCTAAAGCAGTGTGGTGATACTGATCCCATTTCAAGATAATAGGCCTTTGAAGTATTTTCCTGAGCGAGGGTAGTGAAGTTTTCCCCACAAAAGCAATAATAGAATTGCATTAGTAGTATGTCATTCTTGGGAATAAACCAAGTAGTTCTTAGTATCGACTGGGCTATTGAATAGAGCTCCTGTTTGGTGCATGTGCTGCTGGTGCCTCTGGATTGATTATCTCATTACCGGAGGGCACTCTATGGAGGAAAATCTGTATGCTGCAAATCTAGAGGGTGATGTAACAGCCACTTCGTCTTGGAGAAGCAGCAACACACAGTCCCTTTAAATAAAAATAAAATTCTAGTATGTAATTTTATTAATGTCCGAGGGATATAAAGTTTTCTAACGTGTCATTAACTACATTCGTGTGAGGTCGGATGGCTCTTGGATGGAAGTCCTATTGTAATTGTGTCCCATTAGATCAATGAAAAAGGTTGACCTATCTATATTTTATATTTTCATTTAAGAAAGGATTTTGTTTAATTGTTTTTATTGATTTTCACATTGTACAACATCAACATATCCATTCCACAATCAACTGGCCCCCTGCCCCCTGCAAGAAGTATAATTCCATCTTTCAAATGATTGTTTTCCATTCAGAATCCCACAATGTCATTATTCTGATCTTGTGTGGGCACCATTGTTCCATATAGTTAATTTGTAAATAACTCTGGCCCCCCAGTCTTTCTTAAATCCCTCTTGATATCCCTGGATTGTATGTGTCAACCAATCCAGTGATACAAAGTTCCACACTTTCTGTAACCAGTCTTGGAGCGTGGGTGCTGTTTGTTTCCATTGTTGCGCTATCACCAGCCATGCCGCTATTAGTAAGACCATAAACCCCTGTTTCTGTGATTTGGTTGGTATTTTCAATTTTGGCTCCCACATTCCACACAGCCAGATCCTTTCACCCAGCTGTCTCACTCCCTGGAACATCCTTTGCATTTGTGTTTTTACCCCGTCCCAAAATCTTTGTAGGACCGGGCATTCCCTATGTTTCCAGTTTCCCACTGTCTTGCATCCCCGCCAGCATTGATTTGAAGCCTTAGGGAACAAAGCAGGAATCTTCTCGGGAGTGTAGTGCCATTGTAGGAGGAATTTAATCCACACTTCTCTCACCTGTACAGCTCTAGTTAGGTTTGGGATGGCTCCCCATGGATACTCCCATTGGCTCTTTGAAATTTCCTCCCCCAGGTTATTTTGCCATTTTTTCATATCGTTCCATTGGACTTCTTCACCCTGTTCGTTCAGGAATCTATAAAGGTTTGAGACGAGGCTCTTTGACCCCGTATTGGTTGTATTTTTCGAATGGTGTCAGTTGACTAGTTGCTGCTTCCTTGATGGTTGGGGTGGTCAGCCAATGCTTCAATTGGTTATATTAAAATATATCTTTCCCTGTCAGGCCAAGATCTTGAACACATTCCTCAAATGTCCTAAGGGTTTGTCCGTGATACACATCTCATATTTTTACAGCCTGCTTCCTCCCATTTTTTATATGCGCCTTTTTCCATCCCTGGTCGAAATTCTGGGTTCCCGAACATCGGATAAGAAAGGATTTTTAAGGTCTGTATTGTGCATTAGTCTGTCTCTATTGGGTAAAGGTTTCTGCTATCTTGAATATTGCTTTAATATGTATAAAGGTCCCACAATATTCACCATAACGACTGCTTCTTTCAAATACATCATAAAATATGTCGGGGAAAACAAATATGCCATTTGCTGTTATAGGGAAGTCTGAGTATCGTGGCCATTTAGCAGGCTAGCATGAGGACTGAGGTGAGTAGCACCTTACGTTTTTATAAAAATTGAGCAGTATATTGCCTGCTTTGCAGGGAATTATGCACTAGTTACTTTGATGCTCTCTTTGGTTGCTTCTTTTGATATTACTGTTGTGTATGTTAATTACAAAAGCATTGTTTGCTCACTGTGTGTCTAATGCTCCTCTTTAACTTATTGTATGATGTATGATGGCTGGATTCTTTTTTCATTTTAACAGTGATGAGACCCAGTAATAACTGTGACCAAAGAAGTATGGAAGCACACACTGAAGACAAAAATCTAATCAAGCGATCAACTGGAAATGGGCAAGAGACAGAATTGTTGAGTTCACTCCCTAGGAAAAATGACCGGCGAAGAATTAAGTTGAAGGGGAAAACGAAACTTCCAGCCAGAAAAACATTAGCTCAAGTTACAGAATATGATGCTAGCAGTCGGTCCTCCACAGTCGCTGTTGCACGCCAACCAAGATGTAAAGATATTGTTAACATTTGTACTCAAAATGGAGAACCCCGTAGTCCTTCACAGATTAAGCTTGACTTAATTAATGTTGCGGATAACTTACACAACGTAGGGTCCCTACCTCCAAAGAAAGGCTATAGCTGTAGTATCTGTCATAAGAATTTTTATAAATTAGTAACGCTGACATTGCACCAGAAAATACACCCCAGAAATCAAGACCAACTTGGAAACACTGACTCGCAAAAGAAACCCCCAGCACAGTGTGTAAGAAATCTGAAACAGTTAAAAGTGAACAAAAATGAAAAAGAAAATAAAGTAGTAGACACAAACAAACCAAATGAATCTAAGAAGAAATTAAGTAATCACTTAAAAAAATTGAAGATAAGCGCAAAAGAGAAACCATATATGTGTGCTGAATGTGGAAAAAGGTTTAAGCGAAAGGCAGATCTTGTCAAACATAAGAGAATTCACTCAGGAGAGAAACCATATGCATGTAGTGAATGTGGCAAGCGTGTTAGTGACTCATCCGCTTTACGCTCGCATCAACTAATACACACAAATGAGAAGCCATATCAATGTACAAGCTGTCAGAAATATTTCAGGTGGCCAGCCAGCTTGCGCAGACATGCACTAATACACACAGGATTGAAACCTTACACATGTAGTGAATGTGGAAAGAGTTTTCTTACATCGGCATACCTCTCCATACATAAAAGATCACATTTAGATTGGAGACCACATAAATGTAGTGAATGTGGAAAGAGTTTTCGTCGGTCAGATTCTTTGACTGTTCATAAGCGAAAACATACTGGGGAAAAACCTTATGCATGTAATGAATGTGGAAAGCAATTCAGTGATTCATCATGTCTGCGCAAACATAGTCGAATGGTACATACTGCTGAGAAACCCTTTACCTGCACTGAATGTGAGAAAAGCTTCAGTCTTAAATCTTCTCTATGTAAACACCAACGAATACACACAGGGGAGAAGCCATATGTGTGCAATATATGTGAAAAATGTTTCAGTGTTAACTCTAGTCTATACAGACATAAAAAAATACACAAGAAAAAGGCATCTAAAAACTTAGATACATAGACTCTAAGGAAGATGGGAATAAATCATAGCTGACAATCAACTGATCAATCATGTTACCCGGAAATTAGCAATAGCAGTAAAATCCACATGCACAATTATAGCTAGGCTCTGAAGTGTCCTTCACAAATGTCTAATGTGTGGTCCTGAAGAAGGACACCACCAAATACTTGGAGATGATATCATAGATGAGAACAATTTAGAAGTGACATATGTTGGTGGCCTACGTAGTACACTTCCCTTTAATATGTGGTAACAGATTTAATATAATGCTATAACAAGTCATATATGTTTGTAAGGGCGAATGGGACTGCCCCTACCTAAAATAAAACAGTTGCATCCGTATATCTAAGGTTTGCAAAGGAGTCCAGCATGCGTATGTGAAACACGGCACTACAAAAGATCGTAAGAACAAGATTTACCAATTACCTTTTGGGAGCACAGCGTTTGGAACCCATATGAAGTGGTTTTAAAATCTGTTAGTTTGACAGCTTGAATGCTCGCTCCTGTGTTTATACCAATGCTCGTAGAATTTGATCATCAACCAATGCACAAAGCTGTGTGCAATTATAATGAACTAGGATTTGCGAGGAAAAAACTATTCCTCAACTATGCATCCTCCCCCAAGCATGTCAAAAAGACAGTCCTGACAGGGTGCGGAATAAAAAGAAAAGGATTGTGTATTCTTTTTGGTGGGAGTTCCCCGTTACATGTCATGGTATATTATGTGACATTTCTAAAGCACCTAAATGCCATTGTTTTGCTTGGAGGTGCTATGGTTTGTATGGGGAATTTGGTAGTCCTTAGTCTGATCATTGCATGATAAAATGCACATTTCATAGTAGGAAAGGAAAATAGCAATTGAACTGATTGAGATCACTAATACTGTAGCATTCGTGTTCAACAGTTATGTGGGGGGTGCTTTGTGTTTGACTATGTCAGATAATTGATGGTTGCTGGCATGAGCCGCATTTGGGCCATACCCCTCTTCTTGCTGTTGCGAGGACATGGTGCTAACAAAAAGTGGAGCAAGCAAAGTGAGTTGAAGTGAGATTATGTATTCCGAAATTACTCGCTGCAATTATGGGCTCTGTAATCACATGATCACCTATGGAATACATTGCAGGAAAATGATAAACTGCACATTATATTACAGGAAAATAAGAATTGATTTGGTAGAGATGACTGGTACTGTATTATTATCCTTAACGGTTGAAGCAAAACATGTATAAAGGATCATAGCACAAGAAGATTTTGGGAAAAACTTGGGCAATAAAGAGTCTAAAAGGGTTGCCTGTAAATAGACAAAGCTACTCGCATGATCATGTCCCTGTCAACTGCCCTTTGGGCAGCGAGGCAAAGGATAGGTGCAAGGGGTGCTGCCATCTGTTAGTCTGGCTCACCTTCCTCTCCCCATACAAAAGATGGCACCCAACATCTCTATGCGTGTACTGTGACCCTTTCCCTTATCACCCTACCTCAGGAGATATGTTAATTGATTTAGTTGTTCACTGCTGGACCAGCACTGAACTAATCTGGCTGCCAATGGCCCAACAGTCACATATTTGGACCTCTTTTGACCGATCGGGTGCTTTGTAACTGCATTGTCATTGCCACTGCCCTTCATAACTGCATTGTGGCTGGTGATTGCCTGCATAGCTGTGATTTTGGTCTTTAGTGATCTGTGTAACTATATTCTTGGTCAATGTGGGGGTATGCTTGGTTTTGCTGCGCTTGTTAGATGCAACTGATGTGCTAAGGTATTCCCCATACATCCAAAATGTGAACAAGTTGAGCTGGCCTCTTTGGTTGGCATCTGTCCTACTTGGTCAATTGATTCTTAAGTCCCATAGAAGGATTCAAGCAACTGCTTCAATTGACCAAGTAGGACAGGTGCCAACCAGAGGTGCCAGCTCAACTTGTTCACATTTTGAGGTATGGGGATACCTTAGCACCGACTAAGAGCTGCTGTCCACAGTAAATCAGTTGCATCTAACAAGCGCAGCGAAACCAATGAATGATTGTTGCTTGAATCCTTTTATGGGACTTAAGAATCAATTGACCAAGTAGGACAGATGCCAACCAAAGAGGCCAGCTCAACATAGTCTTAGTCACTACCTTGTGTAATTGCATTGTGATCACTTGTGGGGTGTGTAATTGCATTTTCTGGTTGCTAGAAGGCTAACACCTCCATCCCTTTTGCTTCACAGTACCCACCCTCGTCATGCTCCTTTCTTCCCACATCCTCCTCTTCATGGATCTGTGCCTTTTACAAGTGGACTGCATGCACCTACCCATCGGGCATTGTATGCAATTGGATTGGTGGTTGAAGCGCAAATTGTAGCAGGTGACAATACCACACTTGTCATGCCCAAGTTGGGGCAATGAGGATTATCATTGGACTCTCCTGGAATAATTTGAAAATGAATTTGCATAATGGGGAAATTGGCAGGTAAACGCGTCAACCAATATCCCTGACTAATTCATCTATAGTGCGTAGCCAGAATACCCTGGTAGTGGGTATCTGGACATGAAGACTGGACATTTTGCATTTCTACTTGTAGCAAATGTTTGACTGGATGCCCCCATGGTGTGAAGATCTGTTTGAGTATGTTTGTGTTAAGTTGAAACTCGTGTTCCTGAAACGGCAGCCTGCTTAGACTATCTGCAAGACAATTGTATACTCCCTTTACGTGTTGGGCTTGTAGGAACAATTGCCAATTCATACACCATCACCATATTTGATGAGCTGTGCCGGCTGTATTAATGTTTGTGTTTATCAGGAACTCTTGTTGTGGATTAATATTTGAAAGCTGCATAGAGCTTGTTTGATCGCAAGCAGTTCAAACATGTGTATGGATGCCAGTTGGGGAGTCTACTTGCCCTGTACCATGAATGACTGGCAGTGTTTTCCCCCAACGCAGCTTTGATGAACCTGTCATTATTGTCACTTGCACTGGTGGATTCACAAAAGTGTTTAGTCTTCAAATGTTTGTGAAATTCCACCATTTTTAGTGCCTTTACTAGATTTCGAAAATAACCACTAGATTGTCCCATGTGCATGTTGCTTATGACTGTAGACTTGCCAGCCACTCTGGTAGAGGCTGCGTGTAGGAGCACTTATGGAATGAGGAAAATGCATTATGCTGTCATTCCTAGCAGTCTCATTGCAGTGCTTGGCTTTATAAAAAGGGATCTGCACCGGAAGAGCCTTGCCCTTCCCTGTGAAGGGAAAGCCATTGCCCCCCACCCCCCAACCCACATGGCCGAGAGGTAACTCTACATCAAGATTTACCCCTCTAAATTAATTGGCCATGCAATGCTGGGTGTTGAAATAATGATGAATGTTGGAAGGAACATTGGGGAAAAGTTCCACTACTAACCTGTTAGTGAATCACCCAAAAACAAGAGTTTTTTGGAACCCACGAATGCTAACTAAATTTAACTGCAATCTGGGTTCATTTATTAATAAAAATCTCAATAAAGATGACACTGATGAAATGTTTGATCATGTACAAGTCTATTAATACATTTGTCAAAGAACACTGGTTCCATTCATCAACAGGTCAGTACAGGACACACTGATTTGATGATGTTTTGGCAAACAAAAAAAGGTCTTAAGACGAAATCTGTGCTTATTTCGCACATGTATTGATGCAAATTTGAAAGCCAAAAAGATAGCCCTTAAACAAAGTTTGAAGAAATGGCTTAAATCCCATGAAAGTATCAAAACTAATGTTAAGAGCACTTAATCCTACTAATCAAAATCATTTTGTTGAGCCATAAATAGGGAGGCTTTTTTCCAATGTCTAGCCCAAAAAAAAGCAGAAACTTTGTGGACAGATCACTTGACTAAACTCTTTGCAGAGATACTCTCCTACTGCAGAATTGATATTTCACAAGAACTCCAATTGGGCTGTATTATTCGATGAGGAAGATATTTTTCATCAAATTAGAAGGGCTCATCACAAGCTGTAGTTCCCCCATGGGTAGCCTGTGGTCATATTTAAAGATAACCCCACACTCTGGTCCTGAATACTTTATAGACTACCTTTTTATATGTCAATCTCAGATCATTACGTGGAAGAGTTCGATTTTTGTGGCCATCCACGAGAAGGGCGTTTGAGGTCATCCATCCAACTATAGACCCATCGACCTTCTGACTCTTCGAGCAAAATATTTTCCGTAATTGTGAAGAAGAACTTGGAAATGTGGATAGAACAGAGAGCAGTCAGAGCCCAGAACCAATTAGGATTCAGGCAAGGATTGGATCCTGCATTACATTAATTATTTTCTATCATTAATCCCAAAACAATCTTGTAGCATGAAGCAGCCGATTATTCTGGACTTCATATATCTAACCCAGGCATTTGATAAGGTCAATCACGCTAAACCTTGGTTTAAATTTACAGAGATGGCTTGTCCAGATCCCATAATTGGCATTCTGAATTGTTAACACTCAGATACCAAGGAAACCAAATGGATTCGATGGGTTCCCTCTCTGAAGACACCCAAACCTATTGTGGCTTTAGACAGGGCTGTGTTATGGCCCCCTTTCTCTATAATTTGTATATAGCAGAACTTGTGTTTATAGCAGAACTTGTATATAGCATATTTGGGGAGAACACTCAGCAACTGCTGCTCTCTTCGATCGAAATTGTGAGACCTCCATATTCATCAACTGACGTATGCCGATGACCTAGTCCTCCTAGACCAAACACTAGTTGGACTTCATAGACTATTAACCTTGTTAAACAATTACATGAGGGGACTGGTATGTAAACAATACTCAGCTGGAAATAGTTAACAAATATAAATATTTGGGATGCATCAGTAGGCAAAACATCTTGGGGATCATCACTAGTTGAGCGGAGCGGGAAAATGCAGTGCTAACGCTATTACCGCTACATTTACCGCTCTGCCCAATCCCGTCTTCTGGGGCATTCACCTCCAGCCCTCAGCTGGAGGTGAATGTGCCGGCTTTAAAGCCATTTTCAGCGATTATCATCGCTGGCAGCAATAGCGACACCCCCCAACTCCATTGGGTCCAGTCGACCCAATAGGAATGGGGATTTACCGCCCCTCACCATCTGCAACTCGGGATCCGGCGCAAATTACTATGTACCGAGTTGCGGTAATGTTAATTCATTGTGCGGTATCCCCGCGCAATTAGTGCCAGGATACCACCCAACTCATGATGAGGCCTCTTGCCTTTAGAAGCCGAAAAGACTGAAAGGTAAATATAGTTTTCACGCCTCAGTTGGGGGGTGGACATGGGGTTTAACGGCCCGTCAGCCTGAGATTTGGTAGACCCAAGCAAAGCTTGGCCCTCAGCTCGGGCTGCGGGCCGTTAAACCCCATGTCCGCCCCCCAGCTGGGGCGTGAAAGCAATTTGCACCTCGTAATTTACTGGAGTTCGGATAGTTTTCTTTTTTTTTTTTTTTGTCCTGCGGGTGGTGAGCCCAGCACGAGATCATCTCCCGTCGGAGGGAAAAAAATGACAACAAAATGGCTGCTGCCATTAAAATGGAAAAAGGACTGAGTTGGATGACTGCAGCAATGGAAAACAAGTACCAAAATGGCAGGCATTTTCTTTTTTTACAGGCGGTGAATGCACAATTGCACCCCTATAAGGCAGATTGTGATTGGTCAATCTGTCTTTCCTGTGTGCAGATTCTCAATTTTACACATAACAAAATCTTACAAAGGAAAAATAGGGCCCTCTCTCAACATAGGAAGCAGAAGCAACTGTGGCAAAGATAGAGTGCGAGAAAGTGAAAAGATGGATTTGGAAACAAAGTTTACATCTACTGAAAGGAGTCCCAATATGACATATACGCTTTGAATTGGGATTCAAATCTCTCCAAGCATATGTTGATTGGAAGGCTCTACTTCTCTATGCTCCTTGTCCCCTATGAGATTAGATAACAAGGAGAATATAAAATGAAACATTGTGGCCAGTCTTAGACAAGTGGTAGGGCCTCATCATAAGTTGGGGGCGTAGCAGTAAAAATGGGGTGATAACCCTATTACTGCTGTATTAACGTTCTGCCCAACTATGAGTTGGACGGAAAGTCGGCCAGCTTTAACTCCATCTTTGAGCTGGAGGTAAATCTGGTAACTTTCCGCCCAATTACGGCGCAGTGATAGTGCCCAAAATGCCCCATTGGGGCCAATGGACCCAGTGCGAATGGGGACTTACCACCCCCTAACACGGCCTGCAAATCGGGATGTGATGCTAATAGCGCCACAACCGAGTTGCGTTGGGCGGTATCCCAGCACATTTACTGCCGGGATACCACCCAACTTCTGATGAGGCCCATAGTCTTTTAAACCAGATGGACTCTTCAGAGCAATAACTGAGTTCTCTCAATAAGGGAAAAACAAAACTACAGTGGATGGACTGGATAAAGACAACAAATTGTATAAGGAATGATAAATGATTGAGATTCATGCAGTGTATTGAGAAAGGTATGGGTAAAATTCCACTTTATCTTGGGTAGTCACCTAATCGACAGTTGATTAAATCTTTGCTACTTGGGTGATGTCTGGTAGCTGCACAAACGGTAAGAAATTTAAGAACCAGCAAAAACAGGAATGAGGTAGAAACATTGGAGCATTTATTGATGTTTTGTCCACTGCTGCATGCAAAACATGATTAGTGGAAATCGGATATCTGTTGGCATACCGGTTATACATTTTCTGTCGAACTTTTTAGAAATGGAGTAGAATTATGAGACATTTGCAATTTTATAGAACTGTTAGTTTTAGTATATAATGCACAATTTGCTCTGTTACTAATCTGTGCATTTTTTTTTATTGTTATGGCTGAAAAAAGATAAACCTTTCAATAAATACAAGATTAAACTGAAATCATCATTTAAATACATAAGAGTAATATGATTAGAACAAAGAGTAATACGATTAGAACATTATATGACTTTCTATATAAAGAAAATGTCTACAATCACAAGCGTAATGGAAGAATTCGTCATTATCACTTTGGAAGTCATCTCTTTAGCCGACATTACCTCATTAGAGATTTGATAAAGCATGTGACCAGTATAAAACATGAAGCCTGTACAAAAGCAAAGTTGGTCCAAAAGCAAATGCTTTAGTTCTTAAGTCATAACATCTCCCACAGGATAAAATGGTTCAAACAGAGGTTATAGACAGAAGCAAATTAAATTAGAGTGAATTAACCCAGATCAAGTGACAACAGAAATGTCATTGTTGCAATGCTAAAACAAGGGGGGTTCTGGGAGTTTCTCTACTACCGGCCTATGTCCCGGGTTAGAGTCTCAACCAGAGCCTTTACCTCACCATCCTTTCACAGACGAGAAATTTCCACTACATATCAGTCTTTGTCCTGCCCAAGGGCAGTCCAGCACCGAAATGCCTGTCAATTCTCTTCTGAACAAGAGTACCAACAGCAACCTCAGGTACGTGTTTCAGCCTGGTTGGGCCTTGTCATTGAGGTGGAGCTGTGCATCTCTAAAAACAGTGAGCAAGGGTTCCACGCCTAGATTACCCTAGTAACTTGGGGTACTCCCAGGACCAACCTCGTTATTTCCATATTTTAAGTAATTTTGGGTCTCGCCCTAAGTTACTAGGGGAATCCAGACGTGAACCCCTTGCTCACTATTCACGGCAACAGCAGGAACTGCAGGAAAGCATCCTTTTTAAAAGATAGGAGTGCTAGAATCCACTGGGGCAATAAATTCTCTATGGCTGCCCCCATTTTGTACGGAGTTCCTCAGGGAGCAAGCCTGTCGCCACTGCTGTTCAATTTGTATATGAGAAGCCTATGCGAGCTTCTGGAACACATCAGCGTATTTTTCACTAATTACGCCGATGACACGCAGCTCATCCTTGAACTTAATAGTATTGATAGCGCAAAAATAAGAGGTTTATCACATTGTTAACTGGATGCAACACCACTGGATGTGCCTAAATAATACGAAAACCGAACTGATGATCTTTGGAACGCAACAGGCCAGATCTAAGTTGGGGGCAGAATATAAGACTTTCTCCATCAAAGAGGCCAAAATCCTGGTGATGCCTTATGTGAAAACTTTAGGGATGATAATGGGAGCATCTGTGGGATCTGACGCTCAGGTCAATTAGTTGCAGGAAAACAATGCTTACTTTATGCGTCTCATGAGAGCCTAAGGCCATTCATTAATGAAATTAATGCAGCAACCATAGCAAAAGCCACATACTGTCACGTCTTGACTATGGCAATGCCCTACTGGTAGGAGCCACGAAGAGGGAAATACAAAAGTGCCAAGTCATGGAAAATGATGCAGTTCGGCTTGTTAAGAGTATTAAAAAAAGGGAGCATGTATCAATGGGGAGAAGAGCCTTACACTAGTTAAGGGTGGAGGAGAGAGTACACTTCAAGGCTATGACCATAATTCATAGATGCTTGTATGGAGAGGCTCTGAGTTATTTTAAGAAACAATTCTCCTTGTATGCTTCTCAAAGATGCCTTAGATCAGCTGACACGGCCAATCTCAATATCCCCAGAGCAAATTGTGTGCATGGGCGTGGAAAATCCTTTCCAGTCAAGGCAGCACAATGCTGGAACAAACTGCCAATAACATAACGGCTATAAGTTAATTATCAGAGATTCAGGAAATTGCTGAAAACATACCTGTTCCAATGATATCAATTATATCCTTGAGCTTCTGTTAAATAATATACGTTTTAGATCACTCTGGGTTTTCCCCGCGCCCTGATGCCTGCGGACTATCGGTGTGTTATAAACAGGTACAAAACATAACATAACAAGGGTTGAGACGGATTCGGCCATGATCACAATTCATAGCTGCTCACATAAATAGTTAACGGACACATGACCACGACACACGAGCAAGGATTACTTTTGTGTGCAAAGCATTATACTCATGCGCAGCACATCTACTTTCAGTTTTCCAGCCTGATTTCTTCAGAGGTCTACATTTTCTGCTGACACTTATTTTCGGTCTTTGCCTCCGCAAGCTCGGCAAGCGCTCATAGACAAGATTGAAGCAGCAAACTCAACACTTTTCAACTCCTTAATGCAAAAGAACCACTGCAAAGAGCCCCTGTGTTTGATACCTTACTGTCCGTGGCACGCGCTACGTTCTAGAGATTACCCACAGCTATATCCCCAGAGGTTTTGCTCCCATCTGGGTTCCAGTTGTTCCTTTTCGTCATGAGGACGGCTTCTATAAGAATTTATTGCCCAGCAGGTGGCTTCCCCGCCGAAACATGCTTAAGATGTCTGTTTAACTTTTTGAATTGTTTATGAATTATCTCTACTGACACAAACGCGTTGACAGACCTGCTCTTTGATCAACAAAGTTTGTTCAATTGAAATCAACAAAGTTGTTCTAAAACAAACCAACTGGCACATTAAGAATTATTACATGTCTGTTTGTTTTTTTCTTTTTTTTCTTTATTTCAAAGTAAAAAGCTTGTTTGGTTGGGGTTTTCTCTCCAAGACTATATTTAGCTTTCTGATTCATTCTCACTTTTCATGATTCACTTTTCAATTGCTTATTTCCATTGTATCTTTTATTGACAATTGTTTTTTTCCTTTTTTTGAAATTGTTTTTCCTTTTTGGATTTTACTGTTTATTCATATATGTATCTTCATTTTAAACAAAAAAAATCTTTTTTTCGTATTCAAATAAATCTGCACATTTTTAAAACATTATCTTGATTGTTTTCAGCATTTAAAAGGCTTTAATTATTTGTGATATCCTTGTAGATACACACCAATTTTTTAAGTCAATTTAAATAATTAATGTACTTTTACAGCATAGTGGACCCTAGTGTTTTTCTTATCTTTGATGTCCCAATCCACTGTTGCTTATGGGACTGTCCCTACTTTATTTTTGTGTAGGAACACTATTCTCAGAGAGGCACAGCTCCACCCGATTGATGAGGTCCAACCAGACCGAAACACGTGTCTGGGGTTGCTATTGGTACTGTGGTTCAGAGGAGAATTGCCTAGCATTTTGGTGCTGGACTGCCCCAGGGCAGGACAAAGACTGATGTTTTGGATATTTCTCCTCTGTGAAAGATAGTGAGCTAAAGACTCTGGGTAAGGCTCTCGTAACCAGGACTAATGTCTAGCATAGTGACTCCCAGGACCCCCCCTTGTTATTTGCATTGTTGCAATGCTGACACCTATACATTCGCCATTAAAGATTTTGTACCACAGTGAATTGCAAATGAGCGTCAAGTAGTCTTGAAATAGAGGTTGGTAGAAGAACATTCTTTTACGCTAGCAAAGAGGCATAAAATACGAACAAAATCTGCATAGATTATCAATTTTAGCAATTTCTTTTCGATTGGACAAAACTTCTTTTGTTAGCCGAAATTGTGGAAAAAGATTTCTGCATATTGGACAAGGGAACTTCAAAAAATAAGCTTCGGCCTCATAGAGGCTTTTGATTTTAAAATGTCCAAGCCTGAAGTGTTGACTCATGCATTGTTGTTGAATAAGCATCCAATCATAGCGCCATCATTTCTGCTTGGCATGCTCCGGAATGGTCATTAATGGCGCAATTGAAATGTCTGCCGCTGCCATAACTTCAGTTAATTGCTGTTTCCATATTACAATAAATGGTCCTTGGTAGAGTTCATGTAAGAGGCCAGAGTGCACAGCAAAGAAACTGGGTTGGAAGCCATTAAGCATATTCTATACAAAGTACAGAGTTTCTAAATATAAGAACTGCTGAGTGAAAGCAATCCCAGTTCATTCCTCACTATTCACATAGGTTGACTCATGGGGGCGAAGACAGTACCTGCTTCCAAAACAGACCTTCCATTCGAAACTAGAACAGTCCCTTGCAGGCTCTGGTTTCAGCACCGGTGATGATTATTGGTACTACCTTCTGTTTATAGAATTTGATTAATGGTTCACTGGAATATTTGCCATATTTAGTGTGAATAATACGAGCTTGTGCAGCAGCTGTCTGAACTTTTCTCCTTAACTCTTCGCAATATGGCAAGTCAGAGGCGTGATTATTGGCGTTTTAAACCTAGATAAAGATACTCATTAATGACTTCTAATCGCGAGCCATATAGCCGCCATGTGTATGAGTATTTATTAATCTGGTGCTCGGTTGCACAGATTAAGATCTTGGTTTTAGCTAGACTGATTATAAGCTGGTTCGAAACAGTATATTGCTCTAATGCTGTTAAGAGATTTTGCAAACCTTTCGGGGTTTTGGAGACAAAAACTAGATCTGCACACAGCAGCCATGGCACAACGCACTGACCAAGTTTTGGGGAATCCGAGATGACGCTAGCAAAGTGATGCCTCATGTCAGATATGAAAAAATTGAACAATGCAGAGGCTAAAATGCATCCTTGCTTCAGGCCTCTAAATGTGGGAATTGGAGCCGAAAGTCTACCGTCTAGACCTAGATGATTTGGACTGTTGTATCAGAGTTTAGTTGCAAAAGCGGAGCGTGAGGAGGGCAAGCACCATTGATCAATTTGTCCCTCAGCAGTTCTCTAGAAACGGAGTCAAAAGCCGTTTTAAAATCCACAAACGCCATATAGACGGGCTGCTTGGCTTGCTGCTCATGCATTTTTATTGCAGTAATAAACTCCCCTGCCCAGCCCCGGAACAAAACATGTCTGAAATATATCGTGCAAATGAGGACTAGACATACAATGATTAAAATATCTTAAAATCAAGTGTGCAAATAGTTTCCCACGGCTGTCTAGTATGGCAATGGGCCGATAATTATCTGGTTGCTGGCGATCACCCTTTTTAAAAATCAGAATAATGATCGACTTTCGCCATGATGGTGGAATTTGTTGTTGTCTCATGACCTCAGTGAAAATACTGAATAAGACTGTGGCCCAGGCTTCGGGATGAGATTTTGACATGGCATTAGTGAGCCTATCGGGCCCTGGAGCTCTAGATGTGCTTAACCTTGAGACTTGGTAAATTATGTCTCCTAAGTCAAATCGAACGTTAGTGTCATTCGAGGGTGCATGTACTGTAACCCGTTGGCTATCTAGAGCTAGTGCATACAATGTTCAGTAGTATTGCACCCAGACGTCTTCTGGCACTGCGTTAATTTGCAGAGGCACTTGGGTGATATGATTTGCTCGATTAAACAGGCTCCAAATTGAAGCTGAGTTTTAGAAGCTAAAGCTTGTAACATTAGTTCTGCATCTTGTTGGATAATCAGGGCCCTATGAGATTTGAGACAATTCTTACGTTGTGTTTTCAATTGTTTCATCTTTAATACTCCAGTTTCAAGGGGCAGACTGCTGGGGTTCCTTTTGCGATGTCGCAGTTCTATCCTTCTTTTATGCAACATCCGATCGTAGACATGTTTATGCTTGTGAGCCATTTTGGAAAACAAGGATGGTTGCAGCTTAAATATTTGCAACGTAGCTACATAAAGGCCATCAGAATGTACTACTTCTGGATTTCAGCATTTCATGCTGGTTCAGCATGAGTGTTTTGAAGTGCATTAGTGATTCTGGGGACCATCTGAATCTGTTTCTGACACCAGAAAGTTTGAGGGTCGGTTTATAGAATTGCGAAGGAGATGAGGGAAAGGACCACGTCCAGGTTATGGCGAGCAGTTAATGATCGCTATATTTTTGAGACTTGAGTTGGAAGTGATCGATGATTGCAAACATATAATGATTACTGTCTGACGACCTCGTTTCCACGTGCTCTGAGGGGGAATATCTCCCTGAACAGCTCCGTTTAGCATAAGCTGTTTTTCCTCCATTAAGGATAGCCAGCGCTGCTCTAAAGCTGCATTACAAGGAGGTTTTTTGGTTAGACAGTGCAAATTCAGGTTGCCGGCCAGAGTCACGTGTGTTACGGAAGACTCATTGGTATTTGGGTCTAGTATGTATTCCAAATCTTGCAGAAACGACTCTGCCTCTGTACAAGAATGGTTCCAGTAAATGTTGACTAGGGCCAGCGCTTCAGGTGGGGCTTTGATTTTAACTAATTGGATGAACATGTTCGGGGAAGCCCACTGCTCAAGGACTTGATTAGTTTTCACAGCTACTAATAGGCCTGCCATTGGTCTTCCTTTTGCTAAGCTCTTAGCTGGCAGCAGCATGATGTTATAATTATTGCAGAGTAATGATGTCATAAGCAGTCAGCGGATTTTTGGTGGAGGTTAAAAGATGTTTAAATCCCCTGGTGTTCCAACTGGCGAGCTTGCAGATATGTTGCCCTACGGGCTTGGATTGTTAATTGTGTTCCAGGAATTGTGATTGAAGGATGCAATTTGATTTGGGTATAGTTTCTACCTGGCGAAGGGACTCAAAAGCTCCTCGAGTGCATGTTACTTTTAGAGGCAGATTATCTAAAGTGATATTGTTAGAGTATGCAATCGAGCTGGGAGCTTCGGGCATGTTGAGTTTATGCAGCAATTGTTCTTGAGTAAGAATGAAGCCCAGTTGAAATAATTGAGCTATTGCTTGCCATATGATGTTAAGAACTATACCCGATTGGATCCAGAGTCTTGCGGCTGAGAGATCATTGTCCTGCAGGAATTCTACCTGCGCTATATCTGAGGAGCAAAGGTCCTCCAGGATTTGAACATCACTAATGTTTAGTATGCTGGTTCATTGGTTAAGTCATATACGGCGTTCACAAGCCACATCTGCACTACAGAATTAAATGATGGTAGGGTAAAGTGGTATAGTGGAATTTGTTTTTAACTGCGTGCTTTGTGACTGATTGATAGTAGCATTACGCATTTGATAGCATTACGCATTGAAGAGGATTGAAGCCCCGGTATACGCTCAGCACGTGACCTTGGAGCTCTCGGGTTGGATTGCAGGTTGGGTATCTGGCCCGGCCATTTCGAGCGCCAGGTTTTTGTTGAAGCTTTATTATGCTGAGCTTGTATTTTCAGCAAAGCAGCATATAATGCAACTGACTTGGCAATCTCATTGCGCCTTTGCTCCAGCGTTAGAAAATTAATTATTCCAAGGTCGCAGCGGTTCACAAGGTCTGTCTAATATTACCTTGGGCTGAACCAGAGGTATTTGCAAGGTAGGTTCAGCTAATCTTTTTTTCAAGGAGTTACACTTCATGCAATAATCCTCCAATGGTTCACAGTGTAACTGACCTGAAGTAGAAGGAATGGGTGCAGGGTTTTTGAGATTCTTCTGCAGGCCTCTTTTAGCTCGAGCTAATGATGTATACTTTTTTGTGATGGCTTTTTTAGCTCTTTGGCTCTGTTTGCCTGGCAAGGTCAATGACTGAATAAATTGGCGCAAGCCTGATCGAGCAGAGCCCAAGGGAGGATATATTTTTTTTTTAAAGTTACACTAGATTTTATAGCTGGTTTCGGTTTGGCAAAAATGGTAAATACTGGCTTAGTCGGGGGTTGAGACACCAAAAGCTCAACAGGAGGTTGAGAGTCGGGGATTACAATGACTGAGGCAGGGGGCGCTGACCAGAGAAGAGCAGATTTCCCTCATTGATCTAGCCCTCCCACCTCTGGATTAGCATTTAATGTGCAAGAAGATATGGGCCCCCCTATCATATTGACTGTGGGGGCAATTAGTCAGTGGGTCGCGTGGGTAACAATCCAACATTAAAGA
The DNA here is from genome assembly GCF_040938575.1 of Ambystoma mexicanum. Lineage (NCBI taxonomy): Eukaryota > Metazoa > Chordata > Amphibia > Caudata > Ambystomatidae > Ambystoma > Ambystoma mexicanum. The sequence goes on along the minus strand of NC_090935.1, from coordinate 1,446,046,128 downwards.
AATTGATCTTAGCATCTACATTTTCAAACAATTTAAGGATGGAAGAGCCGTGTTCATAGCGCTAAGCGTGAGCTCAACAAGAGGTGGAGCACAAGCTTGGGGAGAAGTGGGCCTGTATGATGGCAGGAGGGCTGGTATTCGTGGTGTGGGATTGGCAAAAGAAATGGAGAGAGCAGATGAATTGTGTAGAGTTGGCGAACATGACGGGAGATTGAGACAAATTAGTTGGTCGATGATTGATTGGACAAGCAAGTGGGGGGAAAGCTTGGAAACAGTCTTTTGTGTGGCGAGTTATGGGGTGAAAGGGTTACATCAGTTAAATCAACAGCAGTTGGACGGTAGGTAGTAACAAAGTTCTGGCCTAGGTCAATGTGTGAGCCTGATTAAAAGCATTAGCTTCGCATTGTTTGGGGACGGCGAAAGACAGTTATGTACTTGGGCTACTGTTGTATCTGGGCAAAGTCTTGCTCAGAGTGTTATGATCAGCCATGGGCAGAAAGTGTGTTTCTTGGTGAGAGGTTGAGGCAGGAGCCTGAACCAAGAAAGCAGTGGAGGAAGTGAAACCAGCAGCCATGATCGAGTCTGGGGGAGTTGATGGATCAATTAATGAGTTGCCAGCATCAGAGTCTGTGTTGGCATTTTAAGCAACTTGAATGGGATTGGGGGTTGCTCACTAAGTTTGTGCGAGGCTTTCACAGTCCAGTCACTGCTGCAGAATGTTCGAATGTCAGCTGTTATTGATTGTGAACAAGGTCTTGAGGAAGAGGCACCTGCTCGAGTCGAACTCAGAAGGTGTGGAATGCTTGTTGGGGTGCGTTTGGGTTGATTTAGGAGCTTGTTAATCTCCTTGGTAGGAGGCATAGAAGAGGTGTACTATGAATAAACGAACGCAAACCACTCAGTTTAACAGCATTTGTCACAGCCCTCTGCAATTCATGCGGCTTCCTCTTTTTATAGCGGATGCGGGTGAGGGGGTGGGGCTAAGTGTTTGCGTTTTCTTTAGAAATGAGCAATGCAGTGGATATCCTCCACAGAAGCTGGTAGGGTCCAACAGCTTAACAGCACTCTGCAGTGCATTTCTCTTTTCTGGCATCTAGTTTTGTTTTCTAAATTGTGTGTTTTGTATTGAATGTGCATTGTATGTGAAAACGTTTATGCAAACCAAAGTCACATAAATAAAATCTATTAAAAAACGTAGCTTTTGTGTGTCCAGAATTGTCCTGGGGACTCTTTTGGTCTGCCTGGGGCATACACTGGACTTTTGGGTGTTTATGGATAACCACGGGTGATGCAGGAGGTTGACGGTTCTCTTTTTTTGTGTAGCATTTGCTGGTGCTTTCTTCTGTTATGAGCCAATCGGCTAGATAGGGATATTTATTTAATTATAGACAGAAGAAACTGTGCTCTTTTCATCACAAAATAACGTACAATGGGTATGAAATCCCAGTTGACTGGAAGCAGTGAGCTTCTTACAATGGGGTGAGCTTGAGGGACATTCTGACCAGGTTATGGAGGTGAGTAATTGGAACAGTCACTGGGGACAATACATAAGTGAACATACATAGATTAAGGAGAAAGAACATTGGAAATGTTTAAGTGCAGGTAGGCGGTACTCCCAATGTGACCATGATGGGAGAAGTGGTAGAGTAGAGTAAGTGAGGGCCAGAGGCAGGTTAGAAGCTAGGGAAAAATGTTAGCTAGCAGGCAGATGCGAGGTGGTTTAAGAGGGTAACTCGCAGGCGTAGAGGTAGGCTTTTATTTTGGTTTTGAACAAATCTTTCTCGGATGTCTGGGGGAAGAGCATTCCATGCAAGTGGAGCAAGAAGAGAGAAAGTGCGGAAGAGAGAGGAAGCATAGGGAGGATGAGGAGCCACAAGGGTAGTCTAGGAGGCAGAGCGAAGATTTCTAAAAGGCTTATAGAGGAGGTTAAATACAATGGTGCTTTAATGTGGCTCGATTTGTGAACCAGGAGGAGAAATTTAAATCTGGTCCTGTTTTGCATCGTCATCGATCCAGCCTGGTGACTGTACGAGGAAGTAGGTTTGAACTGAAGGAGTTCAAAGAGATTGCAGGTAGTGAAATTAATGATCTAGTTGAGAGGACAGAAATCATAGTTGGGAAGACCAAAGAGGATGCTGGCACAGAAGTCCTGTTTAGAGAAGAGTGGTTAAGAGATGCTTGGTGGTATTGAAATGGTGTCTGATTTTCTTGGGATTTGCTGTGCAAGTATGCTGCAGCCACTGCCAGCACTTTTGTGAACACATGAGGTGACAACACAATTCCAAAAGGAAGTATTTTGAATTGAAAGTGGTGCTTGCCCACCTTTAAACTGAGATATTTACATGCCATTGGAGCATGGAAATATGAAAATATTGGAGAATAACCGTGGAGAATCTTTTAGTCATTTGGGACTTGATATTGAGCAACTCAAAGTTTTGCCCAATGCTGCCATTTTAATAAAAATAAAAATGCATCTTGGGATATATATGACATTTTATTTATATCGTACCCATAGTCAAGTTTTTTAGGGCACAACGAGGCATGGGATGGTAACCGGGGAGGACAAGAAAACGATCTTGCTAGACCCAGTGACATTGAGATCACGCAAGTGCAGGGGAGAGGGAAGGGGAAATGTTCCAAGGGAAGGAGAGGAGGAGAAGTGCGACACATAGAAAAAGACATAGTAAAATGTGGCAGTGCAGGGGGTTAAGTGCGGAGAGCAAGTGTTAACGTGCATGTAGGGGGACTGTAGGGTTGCAGATACAGCCCCATTGCAGGTGTGCAGCTGGGAGGGCAGGGACCTGGGTCCGTGGTTCAGAGGGTAGCCAGGTACCCAGTGCAGTGTCATGATGCCTACCCCCGGGGAACCAGACCAGGTCCAGCAACCCCGGAAGCAGGCATCAAGTTATTTTGAGCAAGCACAAAAACCCTTCTAGGGGCTGTTTGGGTGCGGTCCTGGCGCCTATGGCCCAAGGCTCATATGGAGAGTCAGTCCTGGCGCCATAGGCACCGGGCTCATGGAGTAGAACTTACCTGATGCAGACCATGCTGCAAGCTTACCTTATGCAGACCATGCTGCAGAGCTCCAAGCCAAATGAGGCTTGGAAGGGACTATTTTACCCAGGGACTATTTTTTTTTACTCGGGTGGGGCTGGGGAGGAATACTTACCTGGGACTACTTTGGAGGCTATTTAAACCACGCCCAAAGAGCAGCACATGCTTTGCGTTATTCTGCATCCAGCAGCATAACGCTCACCGTGTCTGCAAGTCTGCATCTAGTCTTCTGCCACGTCCGCCTCGAGTCTGCAGCTCCTAGAAAAAGGAAGGAACAGAAGGAGAAGAGGTTAGAATAAGAGCAAAACCTTCGATCCTTACCTGAATTCCGGATCCACCGGGCCTTCGAGCTGGAAGAAAGAAGCATTTTACGCGTGCCGCCTCGCCTGCTGCAGCGCCGTGCTGAACTCACTGGCCTTTGCAGCATCCTCACGATCCACCGCATCCTTCTGCACGTTCCCGCCGCACTCTGGCACCTAAGGGGAACACAAGAACAGCAAAGGTGAGCCAAGGGAATAAACAGAGGCAATAGTAACTACCCCCATAGACTTACCTGATTACCGCCGGGGGTAATATTCCTCTTCACGGGTCGGCACAGTCTCTATTGCATCCGCGCCATACCCCGGCCCCTAAGGGGAACAAAAGGACAACAAGGTGAGACGAAGGGACAAACAAGGGGAACTCTTCTCACCACAATAGACTTACCTAATTTTACTGCCAGAGGCATTATTCCCTGAACTTCATATTTTCTCTCCACACCTGAATAAGGGAATAAGCCACAGGTTACATTCTGGCCTTATTTTATTGAACTGTGTAGGATAAGCCAAATCCTTACCTGAACTTCGTCAGCTACCACAAGGAACTCTTCGCTGGGGTCAAGCTGCAAACTGCAAGGAATCAGACAAGAGTGAAAGTCAGACATGTGAACTCTTACGAACTACATACTTTTCAGAGTCAATATTGTTCTGGAACTCACCAATTCCTTCGTGCCAGTGAAGAAACTGGTTATCAACGCGCCCCTGCGCTCCATGCAGGATGGAGAGCTCATCTTTTCAAACCATCAGGTGAGACTATAAGGGGGGACATCAAAGGTGATCTGTGGGGAGAACAGCGGGGGTGGAGGGATTTACGCTCAACCCCACGGGTGGTTAATTCCCTTTCTCCATTTACAGAAGAATATTCCTACGGGGCAAGCAAACAAAGCTAGGTGGGCCAGTCCGTCATCTCGGCCCTACGCGTCACACTGGTGGAGACCGCAGCTGTCCAGTTCAGATCGACGCCTCTGTGGGAGCCAGGTGAGCGTAACAGCAGTAACAGACAGGCCATCAGCAGGGAAGTGGAAGATGGAAGGCAGAATCAAAGAGGACAATCTTGTGCTGCTTCTGGAACCAGAGATGGTTCTGCTCGAGTTTCAGAGAGGCAGGAAGGCTGTTCCAGAGGGAGGCACCGGCCGAAGAGAGAGATCTGCCACCAACTCGTTGCTTCAAAAAGCGAATGTCCCTCAAGGAGTTGGAGGTGGAGGAGCGAAGAGCTCGAGAAGGAATTTATTTCAGAAGAGAAAGCTGGAGATATTTTGGTCCCAGGCACCAGAAGGCATTGTGGATAATACAAAAGGTCTTGAATTTGATCCTTGCAGCCACTGAGAGCCAATGGAGAGATTTCAGTGCTGGAGAGATAAGATCGCTGGGCTTGAGGCCAAGGACAAGTCTTGCAGTCCTGTTCTGGATGAGTTGCAGAGGACGGAGAGTAGAGGCAGGTAGATTTAAAAATAGGTTGTTACAGTAGTCAAGCCTAGAGAGAACCAGAGCTCTGGAGACAGTGAGTTTCTGGGGGAAGGAGAGGAAAGGAAGAATACCTCGAAGAAGGTGCAGTTGGTAGTTTGACTTCATCAAGATGACGGAAATGTGAGGAGAAAAGGAGAGTGTGGAGTTGAAGATAACCCTGAGGTTCCTGGCTTCACCGGTGGGAGCAGGAAGAGGGCCAAGGGAGGCCGGCCAGAGGGTGGTGTGAAAGAGGTGTGCTGATGAGGAGGATCTCTGAATTACTGGCATTCAGGCAGAGATCTTTGGCGGCGCACCACTCTTGGATTGCAGATAGACAGTCCGGGATGAGAGAAGAAGAGGCGGCAGAAGGGAGCCTAAAGGCTAGCCGGGTGTCAACCGCATAGCACTGGATGTCGGAACAGGGAGCAGCAATGCAGCGGATGAGAGGGGCCAGGTATTGGTTGAACAACCAGGGAGAAAGGGTAGACCCCTGGGGAACACCATAGGTGGAGAGAGAGATAGAAGTTGGACCTGGGAGGGTTGGTCAGAGAGGAAAGAAGTCAGCCAGGCCAGAGCCTGATCAGCGATTATCACAGAGCCGGTTGAGCAGGATGGCATCGTTGACAGTGTCAAAGGCAAAAGAGAGATAAAGTAGGATGAGGACAGAAGGGAGGTTAGAATCGAGGTTAGAGAGCAAGTCTTCACGGATGTTCAGAAGAGTCATGGAGACAACCAACAGATTCAGTGTGAAGATTAAGCTGGGAGATGGCCAGCTTTTCCAGGAGTTTGCCCAGGAAGCGAGTGATGGAGATTGGGTGATAATTAGCTGGAAACAAGGGACCGGCTGAGGGTTTTTTGAGAAGAGGGTGCACAAGAGTGCTTCAGGTGCGAGCTGAAGGTTCCTGTGGTGAAAGAGTGGTTGCAGAGCGAGCGTGTCAATGTGGTCCTTGATAGTTTTGGAAGAACAGGGAAGGACCGGCTTAGATGTGGTTTTCATAGATCAGACTTGTCTAGAAACCACATCAGGGGAGATGAGAGATAAGGCAGTGAAGGGAGGGGGAGTGGCCACAGCGGGGTCAAAGGAAGAGGAGAGAGTGGAGGGGGAAGCAGAGAGGGTGGACAGGATATCCTGGTATTTAGAGATGAAGTGAGAAGCAAGGGCCGTGCAGAGGGTCAGGAAGGTGACAGGGGAGGTAGAAACTGCGGCAGGATTGTCCAGTTCCTTGCAGATTTTAAAGAGTTCGGCTGAATTGTTAGATGCATCAGAGACGCAGGCTTGGACGTGAGCTCTCTTAGTGAGGACAGAGAGTCAGTATTGCCTTTGGAGCAGGCGACAGGCCAGTTTGTCAGAGGATGTACAAGATGCCAACCATTTCCTCAGCCACCCTACACTTGCGCTAAAGGGTGACAGGTCTGAGGCGTATCAGGAGTTGCACTTGGTTTTAGGCTTCATGCGGATATTCATGACCGGGGCAAGCACATCGGGAGTATCAGAGATGGCAGAGTGGAGCATGGAGAGGGCTGTATGAGGGTGTGAGTCAGCCAAAGGTGCAGAAGGGGAGAGAAAGAAGCAGCGAAAGCCTCAACTGACACACGCTTCATGGGTCGATTGACTGAGAAGGTGGGTGGCAGTTTGGGGGTAGGATTGGCCCGATAGGTAGTGAGAGAGAGGAGAGGAAAGAGTGGTCACTCCAGGAGAGAGGAGTGGTGAGAGGGTTGGAGGTCAGAGGAGATGAGCATCAAAAGTGTGCCCTGCAGAGTGAGTCAGGCCAGAGGGAAGAATAGAGAGAGAGGGAGACAAAAGGTTTCGAAAGAGTCCCGTGGTGGGCCCGAGAAGCATCCAGATGGATGTTGAATTCTCCAAGGAGGAGGAGTTGAGTGGTTGAGGCCAGGAGGGAGGAAGAGAGGTCCGCCCACTCGGAGAGGAAGGAAGGGATCTGACCAGGTGGGCAGTAGATAGTAGCCACTGTGAGAGAGTGGCGAGGGGAGAGAGAGAAAGCCTACAGACCAGGCATTCAAAGGAGGAGTCGGCCTGTGTAGGAATGATGGGCAGGGATTCACCCCTGGAAGACCAAGGCTACACCCCCACCAAAATGGTTGGATCTGGGTGTGGATTGGATCTTGTAGCTATCAGGGTGGAGAATATCAAAGCTTGAGAGCTGGCCGTGAACCATGTCTCGGTTAGACCCAGGACATCCCGGTCAAGCTCTTCCAGGAGACCGCAGATGTCAGACGAGTGTTTGACAGCTGAGCGAGAGTTAAGAGTGGCGAGGTGGAGAAGGTTACCATCCTTGAAAGACTTCCTGGGGGTACAAGTCAGAGGTACTCCCTGCGGAGGTGAAGAAGGAGCCAGAGGGAAGGCGGAAGAGGTACGAGGAGAGGGTAAGGTAGCCGAGGAAGAGTGTGCCAGAGAAGGGGCAGAGAGTGGAGGTAAGGCAGCTGAAGAAGGGAGAGAAGGAACAGCAGTAGAGGAAAGGAAACTGATAAGTCACGGCAAATGTCTGTCAAAGAGAAGGAGTTTGGCCTGAGGGCCTTTTGACCAAGAAGGGCCCATTGAGGTAAACATTAATGATGACCTTGGAGGAGTGGAAGGAAGCCAGGAGGACCTCCCAGCGGGTGCCACCAGTAATGGGAGAGGAAGAGAAAGGAGAGAGCACAGAGACCATATGACGAGCCCATAGGCCAGGAGAAGGAACGACAAAGAGGATGTCAATGAGGGTCTGTCTGGAGGAAGCGCTGGTATAGGTGTCAGCGATAGGGATGCCAGGGTTGGAGACCAGGATATCCTTTTTGAACGTCTTCCTACCAGACTTAGTGAGAAGGGTAGGCTAGTTGATGATGAAACAGTTGGAGAAGATAGGAGAAACAGAGAGCGCCATAGTGATGTGGAGGAAGGGGGAGAGTAGAGAAGGGGGGATGGGTAGGGAATGAGAGAAGGAAGTGGGGTGGAAACACTGAGGGAGAACACCAGAGGGGTGTGCAAACAGAAGGGATGGAACAAGACCGGAGACTGCAGGAGGGAGTAGCACAATGCAGTCACTGTGCACAGCGAAGTTCAAATTTTGCAGAAACAGAATGAATTATATAGACAATAATCTTTGTAGCCTTGCTCAGAAAAGAAATGACCAAATATATAGTCAGCAACGTTTTATACCATATTACATGTACATATCTTGGCAAAATATGTTCTATGCAATTAAGAAGATTTATAACATACAATACGATTTAATATACTACCAACAAGGGAACATACTGGCAGATGGAATAAAATGGCTCATAAAGATAGATTATGCCGACTTTGTGCAATGATGGTTGAGACCTCTCTGCATATTTTAACAAGCTGCCCAAAGTTAAAAACATTTTTACTACAATGGATATAAAGATTTGGTTCCCCACATTTGATTTTATTATAGCCGACCAGTTGTGGAGTCATGTTTATGGGGCTAACTCCCTTGTGGTTAAAGCTGCTGCACTTTTACATCTCGAAAAAGGAACAAAGTTCACTTCATCTTCATTAAGAGTCATGTGTTATGTTTTTTAAAAGATTTTCTATTTAAGCAGATTAAGTATGAACTCTATTTTTAAAACGTCTGTCTATTTAGATTTTAACTTTGCAATAGTAGGATGCTCAGTAATATATTATGATCATAAATGTAATTTTAGGGTGTGAGTTTTATTAATTGGTGTATTTCTTTGACTAATTTAAGTAATAATGTAAATATGTTTAATGAATTGGAACATGACTGATGTGTATATGTATTGTTTTGTCACTTTTTGTGTATGTTTCATATTATGTGCTAAAGGTTTTCTTATTAACTAAATGCACAATAAAAAAAAGAAAATATGATCTTCCATGTATAGAGTTGTCATGTAATCTCTCTCCTTTCTAACAGTGGAATTGCTTCCTGCAGTGTTGTCAATTTGTGTGGCTTGACAAACTTGATGGCTGGACGCAGGTCTAACACTGATTTTTTGTTACCAGAAATACACTGAGCAAATAACTTTTTGTTTTGTGGATGTCTGGGCAGCTCATCAATGATCCCATTCTGAAGTGCATTTAATTGGTTTCAAAGTTGTGGATGATGACCCATCAACATTTTGTGGTCTGGTGGTAGATGGTGTGGTTCCAACAATGTTGTTGCAGTTACACCACTCCACCATGCTTCTGACCCACTTGTCCTATGTGACCTGCTCCCGTGCCTAGGTGAATTATGTTATCCAACCTTCTATTGGAGATGCACGTGATGGTATTTGTCACTGTTTTGAAGAGGAGGATTCTTCCCTTGCTGGTGCACCCCTCCCTCTACCATGACAGTAACCTTAGTGAATGGAGGTGTATGTAGCAGACTGCCCATGCATGATGATTGGCTCCATTTTCCGTAGGATATTTGCTGATGTAGTTGGGGAGTGTAACCTTAACTTTAGGTCCGAAAACTGTATCTGCCAGAGGGTGAAACTCTCCATTGGAAGGTTTCACCTGAGATTTGGCCAAGAGTTTTATGTTTAAGTTCCTTCTTCGCCCTATTACGTGCTTGGTCGATTGCTTGGCCAAAGAATAGAGCATCTTCTAAGGGTTTATCAATTTGAGTGGCGTATGATTCAGGCTTGAACCCTGTCCTTTCGAGCCAGGTATGGTTCTTCACTACTGCCCCTGACCCCCTTCACTATCTGTCATCCTGCTGTTCATGCTGCATCCAGTACATCTAATCTAACTTCTAACAATATGAAAAAAAAAATAAGGTGTGTTTGTCCCTATATGTTTGGTTGATGGAGTAGCTTTGCCTGTTGTCACTGCTATAGGGAGCTGTTGCCTTAGGATCTATAGTGGTCCTTCAGTGTTAATGAAAACCTGCACTTAGGACCGTGTACATGGGCTCTTTTACTAGTTTTTAACAGAATTCATGGAGTGTTGGCTTTCAAGCACTATTGCATGTACTTGTCCCTGCAAGGTGTCTTGTAGATATTTGATCATTGTAGTTTGGTCGTTTCCCTGTCCCTATTGTACCTGCACACCTACCTGCATTCTGTACGCTTCCGTGTAGGCCATTTTCCTCACGATTGTACAAATAGTTTTTACTTTCACGTTCCAGTCAGTTTTCAGAGGATGAGACTGGCCAGAAGCTATTTCCTAGTAGTTGTGATGACAAGCAACTTAGGGGTTGGTTTACTCTGAATGTTAACTGGGTTGGTGGGTGTTGGTTTGTATTTTATTTATATTCGCGTAGGTTAACTGTCCTTCTTGAGGCTGGTCTTAAAAGGGAAGATGCAATGTGTTTCTTAACTGATTGCATTAGCAGAATACAATGTGGCATGGTCTTATGTTCTTCGAGAGCAGGGGTGCAAAATATTTCCAAATCTGGTTTGTAGGAAATTGTGGGCAAAAGCGAACAATGTTCATTCAATTATGGGTGGAAAGCACTTGCTGCATCTTGCAGGCAGCAGAAGGAGAGGATCCATCACCGCGCCGTCAAGGTAAGCTCTAAAGGGTTTGCGGGGACTCTTTCCTCTTATTAAGAGCATGTGATGCGGCTGGCACCGTAATTCTTCAATCCTACACTGCTGTGTGTTACTTCGCTATGCTCCATCTGCAGCCCCCCAAGATAGAGTGCCTGGTGCTGCTGTGTCACCCCCCCCCCCCCGTGGGCCCTGCTGTTCTCCCTGGGCACCGAGTACTCAGCTGGCTGGCCCACCTCTAACCTGATTGGCCTTCCAGCTTTACTTCAGGCTAATCATGTGCACGCAGGCAGAAGCCGGCCCCCGGCACAAAGGCCCACCAACTAAGGCCCATGTCTGTCCGGGCCAAGGAGGGCTCGGAGGGCCCCCACCTTCCCCCCCCTCTTCAAACTATGAAGCAGCCTCCTGATTTACAGCCTGCTACCCCATGAACTTGGGCTCCTGCACCTCTACGCTCTGTGCAGATCCACCATTGAGTGATGGCTGAACTTTTCGGCTGCCTCCACTAACTGAACAAAAACTGTTCCTATCGCATTCTGCCTTCCTTGTCTCACCTAATCTACTTCTTCTTTCACTGCATTCTGTGTCCCTTTTTAAAATTCGAATTCAGGTGTGTTTTTTAACATCTTTGCACCCCATTTTGCATTGCATTTTGAGTTCCTTTTTGAAATTCGAATTTAGGTATGTGTTTTTTTAACATCTTTGCAACCCATTTTGCATTGCATTTTGTGTCCTTTTGCAACTACCATGCCGTCTGGTGAGTTTGTGCTAGAAATGTGCTGTGCAGCCACTCCTCTTTCCTTCAACTATCCTCTGCCGCCCCTATGGCACTCACCACCTCCCCTATCTTCTCTAACTGTTACACTATAACCTATCCTCCCTCTCTCACGAAGTCTGGAGGAAAAAAAGGATAGGAAAAGACCTCCTGACCACAAACCATAGCCTACCCATCGCAGACACCTATGTCACTGCAACTTCCAGACAGGTCTTCACTGATATCCTCTTCTCTGTCCCCTCCCCAGGTCTATTGACTCGTCATTTCCTCTCTACACTCTGGCCTTACACATCCTCTCGCGTTAATGGTGGCACCAAATGGGAAATCATATTGGCGGGCTTCGCATCATCTGGTGTATCATTAATGTCTATCACACTGACACCATCTACCCAACCTCCTTTGACCGGGGCCTGCTGTCCCTCATCAACTTCCTTCCCAAACCTGCTACTCCTTCCTCCACTCTCTCTGCCTCCCTGGCCTTCACTGGAGTACCACGCCTCTGTATCCCTCCTCGGAAAACCTTCAAAGATGGAGACCTTTTGCATCTAGCCACGCTTAATGCTCGTTCTGCCATCAAATACTGCCGACATTTGCAGCCTACTTGAATACATTGACCTAGATATCCTTGCTCTTACAGAGACGTGGTTCAATGCCAGCTCAGTCACTGCTTTTGACTCCCTGATGGCTATAAGGTCATCTCGAAGCCTCGCACTAACCGTGCTGGTGGTGGAGTTGCTCTGATCTTCCCTGAGTGGGTCCCTTCTTCCCTCAGACCCACCCATCCCTACTCTTCCTTTGAGAGCCTGGTCTGCAAGCTGTTCATCTCTCCTTTCTTCTCTCTGACCATTGCCACTATCTACAGGCCTCCTGGCTCTACCACCCTGTTCCTCTCTGAATGGGCTGATTTCACCTCCTCGCAATCACTTCTAGACTCCTTGTGGGAGATTTCAACATCCACCTTTAGTCCTCAATCATGGCATCCACTCTCTTCTGTGACCTTTGCACCTCGCTCTCCCTCTCCATCATCCCTTCTGGTCCTACCCACTCGGCTGGACGCACTCTTGATGCCCTTATCCACACTGATCTTTCACTCTCCTCCCCACTGACCACCCCACTCTCCTGGTTAGACCACTCTCTCCTCTCACATGGGTCCTCTCGGCCCTTTGACGGCTCCTCAACAAACCCTGCCAACCTCGTCCATGAACATCCGTCCGATGAAACGACTGTCAGCTGCTGCCTTCGCATCTACCTTCATTGCTCCTTCTCACCTCACTATTGATTCAACCTCTGACTCTGCTCTCAGCAACCTTCACTGTGCTGTTACCAGTACTCTCGACACTCTTGCCCCAGTCATGAGGATCCTCCTGAAACATGCCTCCAAGTGTAACACCTGGTATGACTCCGAACTTGCAGCCTTGAAACGCAAGTGCAGAGCTGTGGAATGGAAGTGGCAAAACTCAGGCACACCTTCTGACAAACTGGCCTGTCGCCTGCTCCAAAAGCAATACAGACTTTCCATCCACACCAAGAAAAGAGGCCACATCCAGGCTTCTGTCTCCGGTGCATCCAACAACACGGCTGAACTCTTAAAAATCTGCAGGGAAATAGCCAACCCTTCCGCAGTATCCTCCTCACCTCTTCCCTCCCATGCCCTCTGCAACGCACTGACCACTGCAAAAACCTAGGACATCCTAAACACCATTGCTTACCTCTCCACCCTCTGCCTTTCTCTCCTATCACGCCTGATGAGGTCCCTAGAGTTGTCCGCTCCAAGAAGGTCCCTGCCATACCATTAAGGACAATATTGGATCTCTTGTCACTGCACTTATTGATCTCTGCAACCACTCTTTTGCTACTGGATCTTTCCCCTCTTCCCTCAAGCACTCCCTTGTGCGCCCCCTCCTGACAAACCTTCTACAGACTCGGCTTGTCCACCCAACTACACCCCATATCTATCACTCGCTTCCCTGGGAAACCCTTGGAGAAGCTGGTCTTTCCCCACCTGACCGAGCACACTGAACTTGTTGGTTGCCTACACGACCATCAATCTTGATTCTGAGCATCCAGAGGCATGGAAACTGCTCTTCTGAACACCCGCGAGGAACTGCTTGCATCTCTTGATTCAATTCTCCAGCTGTTCTCATTCTACTCAACCTCTCCTTTGCTTTTGATACGGTCAACCACTCCATCCTCATAAAACGGCTCCTCAGTACCCTGGGTATCCTGCAGCGGACACTAGACTGGCTGACCGCCTTCCTCAGTGACTGTCCGTCCCAGGTTGTTCTGGGCTCTTTCTCCTCCCCCACCTCTATCTCCACCTGCGGCATCCCACAGGGCTCCAACCTTTCTCCTTGGCACTTTAATAACTATCTTGCCCCACTTGCACACCTCATTTCCACCTTCTCCCCAAACTTCAGGGTTATGCAGATGACTGTTACGCTCACCTGGCTCCCACAGGGGCGTCGGTCGGACCCGGACTGCTGCAACCTCCACCCACGTGATGCGTAGTGCAGCGATGACTGACTGGATCTGCCCTCATAATCTTGTCTGCTTGGCCCGTAGAAATATTCTCCTACAAGTGGAGAGATGGATTTAGCCACTTGTGGATTTAAGTGATAGCACCCCCACTGTCCTCCCCACTAATCACCTCTGAAGCGCCCTCTCAGCAATCTCACCTTATATTCTTGAAGGATGAGCCCTCCATCCTGCGAAGCACGCAGGGGCGCGTTGATGACCAGTTACTTCACTGGCCTAAAGATATTGGAAGAGTTGTAGACGAATCCTGACTCCAAAAGGTCCTGGCGAAGAGCCGTAAGTATATAGTTCGTAAGAGTTCAAAATGTCTGGAATTCACTCCTGTCTAATTCCTCTTTTATCTTGCAGCTTTGTCCCAATAAGAAGATTGACAGCTGAAAGCACTCCGGTAAAAGTCTGTTTTACCCAACACTGTCCGGTAAATAATGCCAAGGGTTAAACTTGCTGCTTTCTCCTTATCTTACAGGTGCGGCATAAGAAGATGTGGCGTGCTGATGAATTATACCTCCGGCGGTAAAATCAGGTAAGCATATGGCGGCTAAAGAGATTGTCTCTGTCTGTTCTCTCTGCTCACCTTGTTGTTTCTTGTCCCCCTTAGGTGCCGGGATTCGGCGATGTAAAGATGGAGACAGTGGCGGATCGAAGACATGCTGCGTGGAACGGTGAGTATGGCGCAGCGCTGCTGCTGGCGATGCAACACCTTTAAAACAAAGTCTTTCCTCTGGTTTGAAGATGCGATGAATCCGGAATCAGGTAAGAAATCAGGTAATACTCTTGTTTTAACCTTTGCTTCTTTCCTTCTTTCTAGGTGCTCCAGGTTCGAGGCGGGCGTGGCAGAAGGCTGGATGCTGCTGCTGGCACGGTGAGCGTTACACTGCTGGATGCAGAATAACGCGAAGCGTGTGCTGCTCTTCGGGCATGGTTTAAATAGCCTCCAAAGTAGTCCCAGGTAGGTATTCCTCCCTGACCACACCCGAGTAACAAAATAGTCCCTAAGGTAAAGTAGTCCCTTCCAGGCCTCACATGGGCTTGGATCTTCTTGCAGCATGGTCTGCATCAGGTAAGTGTGCACCTATGAGCCTGGCGCCTATGGCGCCAGGACCGATGTCCCATATGAGCCTGGCCATAGGCACCAGGACTAAACCCAAAAAGCCCCTAGCAGGGGTTGCTGGGTTTTCTCAAGGCGACATGATGCCTGCTCCCAGGGCTGATGGACGTGGTCTGGATGCCCGGGGGTATGCAGCATGACAGCACTCCCCCTCAAGGCCCCTCCTAAAGTCGTTCCTCCCCTTGGTCCTGGTTTGTCTGGGAAGTCCCGATGGAATCTCTTCAATAATCGTGGTGCATGAACGTGGTCACTAGGCTCCCATGAACTTTCCTGTGGCCCGTAACCTTTCCAATCGATTAAGTAAAAAAGTTTTGATTTAGCCACCTTGGAGTCCAGGATGTTTTTCACCTCGAATTCAGGTTCTCCACCTATCAAGATAGGATCTGGTGGTTTGGTTAATCTTGTTCCTGATTGAACTGGTTTTAAAAGGGAAACATGAAAGACAGGATGAATTAGCATATTGGAGGGTAATTCCAGTTTGACGGCCACCGGGTTGATAATGGCCTTAATGGTGTAAGGTCCCAAATATCTAGGATTAAAAGTCCGAGTTCCTTTCAGAGGTATGTGTTTTGTAGCTAGCCAAACCTGATCTCCAATTTGGTACTGTGGAGTTTCAATTCTATGTAGATCAGCATTTTTCTTGTATTTCTCTTTTGCTTGCTTCAAATGTTCTGTCGCTTCCTTGAAGGCTTGTGTAATAGTAGAATGTAACTGCAGGCATTTCTAAGTGCTGAGGCGAATCGAGTTCTGAGGTTCGAGGGTGGTGTCCATATATGGTATAAAAGGGGCTTTGTCCGGTTCCTAAATGTACAGAGTTATTGTATGCATATTCGGAAATCCATAAAATATCTTTCCAATTACTTTCGGTCTGGTGAAGCATGCAACGAAGGTACTGTTCAAGGGTCTGGCTGGTCCTCTCTGTCTGACCATCGGTCTGGGGATGGTGACTGGTTGATAACCTTACGTCGATTTGCGCCAATTGGCAACATTTCTTCCAAAAATGTGAAATGAATTGACTACCTCGGTCAGAGACCAATACAGAAGGAAACCCGTGTACTCGAATGATGTTTTCGAGGAACTCCTTGGCCAGAACTGAAGCAGAAGGTAATCCCTTCAAAGGAATAAAGTGGGCCATCTTGGAAAAAAGATCCACGCTAACTAGAATGGTGTTAAATCCATTACATGGAGGTAGATCAGTAATAAAGTCTAAAGATAAGGTGTGCCATGGTGTAGGTGGAATATCCAAAGGTTGTAAAAGGCCAGCTGGTTTTTTCTTCTGACTCTTGTTTTGGGCGCAAATGCCGCAAGACATCACAAATAACTTTATATCTTTTCGCCAGGTGGGCCACCAGAATTGTCTCTTAATTTTGGCTTTGATTTTTGCGATACCTGGGTGACCTTCCATTAGGGTATCATGATAATTGGAGATGACAAGTTCCTGTAATTCCTTGTGTAGTAGAAATAGTCGTCCTTGATAGTAGGGTAGGTCATTGATGACTGAGTAATCCGGGCCTTTCTTTACTCAGTCCTGCAGGGCTGCTGGATTGAAGAGTTGTTGGATTTTTAAATTAATTTCTTCTAGTGTCTGTAAAGTAGTTATGCCAAGAATTCTTTGTTCAGAAATTATAGGCACCGGCTCCGGGTTCGCATATGCTTCTTCCATTCCTATTCGGGATAAGGCATCTGCCTTGCCATTTTTACAGCCTGGTCGATAAGTGATTACAAAATCGAATTCGGCAAAGAACAATGCCCATCGAAGTTGGCGCGATGATTGGGCTTTGGCTGTTTTTAGATACTGCAAGTTCCGGTGATCGGTGATTACAGTAATGGTATGCCTGGCACCGAGAAGATGGTGTCGCCAAGCCTTAAAGGCGGATTTGATGGCTAATAACTCTTTATCGGTAACGGCATAGTTTAACTCGGGTGCCGAGAACTTTGTGGACCAAAATGCCACTGGGTGAAGTTGACCAGTTTCAGGATCCTTCTGGGACAGGACAGCTCCCATGGCTAAACTGGATGCATTAATTTCCACTATGTATGGAAGCTCTGGGCGTGGATGCTTTAAGACAGGTGCAGACGTGAATTTCGCTTTCAGCACTTGGAAGGCCTTTTCAGCCTCTTCGGTCCACAATAAACTTTTGTTCTTTCGCAAAAGTGCTGTGATGGGATGTACAACATGTGAGAAGTCTGGAATGAATCTGCGGTAGAAATTGGCAAATCCGAGCATGCTTTGCACCCCTTTAATTGAACTAGGTGATGGCCACTTGAGAATTGCGTCCACCTTTCGTGAGTCCATTCGGACTCCTTTTGGAGTCAAGATAAATCCAAGGAATTCAACTTCTGTAACATGAAAAACACATTTTTCCAATTTTGCATATAACTTGTGCTGGCGTAGTTTCTCAAGGACTGCACGTACGTGCTTAACATGGTCTGATTCTGAGGAGGGGTACACAAGGATATCGTCTATGTATACGACAACACAGACGTCAATGAGTTCACGAAAGACATCGTTCATAAAGTACTGAAAGGCTGCTTTTGCATTGCACAACCCGAAGGGCATCACCTGATACTCGAATAAACCGTACTTGGTGCGAAAGGCCGTCTTCCATTCATCGCCTTTCTTTACACGTACCAGATGATATGCCCCTCGGAGATCTAACTTCGTGTAGATACAAGCATCCTTTACTTGGTCCAGTAATTCAGGTATCAGAGGCAATGGGTACCGGTTTTTAACCGTAATCTGATTTAGTGTGCGGTAGTCTATGCACGTTCTAAGGTCACCTTCCTTTTTTGGCACAAAGAACAAAGCTGGGGATACAGGAGACTTGGAAGGGCGAATAAACCCGTTGGCAAGGTACTGGTCTAAGTATTGTCGTAGGTGAAGGTTCTCAGGTTCCGTAAGGGCATAGATCCTGCTACAAGGGGGTTGTGCACCGGGTATGAGATCGATTTGACAATCGTACGATCTGTGAGGAGGTAAGGTGTTTGCCTGTTCCTTTTGGAAGACATCCTGCAATTCTTGGTATTCTGGAGGTAGTTGCATGACTGCTGTGGTTACTGTGGCCAGGCCTGTGTTCTGATTTGTCTTTGGGTAACAGGTTTGTGCACAATATGGAAAGGTTATTCTCTTCTCTCACCAATCAATACAAGGATTATGTGTTTCCAACCAAGGTATCCCCAGTATTATTTGGAACTGTGGGGCTTTGATTAGATCAAACACAATAGTCTCTCGATGCCCATCCTGACCCAATAGTGTCATCTCTGCGGTGGAATGAGTTACAGGCCCAGAGGCTATTTCAGTTCCATCGACTGTGGTAATGACATCTCAGGTGGTTTTTCGGCAGAGAGGTAGATTCATTGTGGAAGCCAATTCGTGGTCCATATAGTTCCCTACGGCCCGCTATCAATGTATGACCTTACTGCGTGCATAAGTGAGGGTTGTCTAGGATCAATTGGGACCATTGGTATGATCAGATGCAAGGTCTGAGTGTCCTTCTTTAAGCTCGGCAAGCGGACCTCTATGCTTGTCGGGCGTGGTCGTTTTCCGAATCAGGCTCTTTTGGAATTTTATCAGCAACTCCTACCACCTTCTTGGGTGGTTTTATAGGGCAATCCCATAGAAAATGTCCTGAGGTTCCACAGTACAGACACAATTGCATCTGTCTTATTCTTTCCCTTTCCTTTTGAGTTAAGGTCCTTTGACCCCCCCCCCCAATTTGCATAGGTTCTGATGTATCTGTTCCTTTGGGGGCAACGTTGGATTTAATCAATACCCGATTTTCGAACTTAGCTCGATCAGCCTTTCTATTCTGGAGTCGATGATCCAGCTGGACCACTAAGTCTATAAACTCTGCGCAATCCTAAGGTGGGTTCACAACTTGAGCCAAGATGTCTTTAAGTTCTCCCCGAAATCCACGATGAAACAATGTAATTCGTTTTTCCTCAGGTCATCCGGTTTCCACTATCAATCTATTGAAGGTTGCGATATAGGTTAGCAGATCCTGGTTACCCTGTCGTAGGGACAAAAGTTCATTATCCAGGGCCTGTCCTTGGGAGTGCCGGGCAAATAGTCTTTCCATGCTCGTTTGAAAGCCCTGAAAATCCTGAAGAATTGGGTCATCCTGAGTAACTAGTGTGATTGACCAATCAGCTGCACTGCCGCTGAGATATGATAATACAAAGGCTACCTTGGCTTGATCGTTTGGGAAGGCTCCTGGTCTGCATAAAAAGTGCAAGCGGCATTGGTTCATAAACACGGCAAACCTTTTGGGATCTCCAGCAAAGCGTTCGGGTGGAGTTAATGGAATATTTCCTGGTAGGTTTATTTGCACAGGGCTACTCGATAACACAGGAGCTGGGTTCCCCCGGAACCAGGTAGGGGTGCTTGTCCAGCTTGAGTTTGCAGCAGTTCTCTAGCGAGATCATCTGTGCGCTCCTTCAATACAATTAGTTCTCTTCTGAGGGCATTAGTCTCTTGGCGAGCGGAGTGCACTTCTGCCCTAAGTTCCCCCAATAGTTGGGCCAGTTGGTCGGTTTCTGAGGTTTCCATAACGCCCGGGTGGGGATTTGTAGATAGGCTTCGCGTTCTGTTACGCTCACCTGGTTCCCACAGGGGCGTCCACCCACGTGATGCGTAGTGCAGTGATGACTGGCTGGATCTGCCCTCCTAATCTTGTCTGCTCAGCCCGTAGAAATATTCTCCTACAAGTGGAGAGATGGATTTAGCCACTTGTGGATTCAAGTGATAGCACTCCCACTGTCCTCCCCACTAATCACCTCTGAAGCGCCCTCTCAGCAATCTCACCTTATATTCTTGAAGGATGAGCCCTCCATCCTGCGAAGCACGCAGGGGCGCATTGATGACCAGTTACTTCACTGGCCTGAAGATATTGGAAGAGTTGTAGACGAATCCTGACTCCAAAATGTCCTGGCAAAGAGCCGTAAGTATATAGTTCGTAAGAGTTCAAAATGTCTTGAATTCACTCCTGTCCAATTCCTCTTTTATCGTGCAGCTTTGACCCAATAAGAAGATTGGCAGCTGAAAGCGCTCTGGTAAAAGTCTGTGTTACCCAACACTGTCCGGTAAATAATGCCAAGGGTTAAACTTGCTGCTTTCTCCTTATCTTACAGGTGCGGCATAAGAAGATGTGGCATGCTGATGAATTATACCTCCGGCGGTAAAATCAGGTAAGCATATGGCAGCTAAAGAGATTGTCTCTGTCTGTTCTCTCTGCTCACCTTGTTGTTTCTTGTCCCCCTTAGGTGCCGGGATTCGGCGATGTAAAGATGGAGACAGCGCCGGATCGAAGAGATGCTGCGTGGAATGGTGAGTATGGCGCAGCGCTGTTGCTGGCGATGCGACGCGTTTAAAAGAAAGTCTTTCCTCTGGTTTGAAGATGCGATGAATCCGGAATCAGATAAGAAATCAGGTAATACTCTTGCTTTAACCTTTGCTTCTTTCCTTCTTTCTAGGTGCTCCAGGTTTGAGGCGGGCGTGGCAGAAGGCTGGATGCTGCTGCTGGCACGGTGAGCGTTACACTGCTGGATGCAGAATAACGCGAAACATGTGCTGCTCTTCGGGCGTGGTTTAAATAGCCTCCAAAGTAGTCCCAGGTAGGTATTCCTCCCTGACCACAACCGAGTAACAAAATAGTCCCTAAGGTAAAGTAGTCCCTTCCAGGCCTCACATGGGCTTGGATCTTCTTGCAGCATGGTCTGCATCAGGTAAGTGTGCACCTATGAGCCTGGCGCCTATGGCGCCAGGACTGATGTCCCATATGAGCCTGGCGCCAGGCGCCAGGACTGAACCCAGACAGCCCCTAGCAGGGGTTGCTGGGTTTTCTCAAGGCGACATGATGCCTGCTCCCGGGGCTGATGGACGTGGTCTGGATGCCCGGGGGTATGCATTATGACAATGACACACAACTCTTCTTCAAACTTTCCTCTGACCATCTTCTTACTTCATCTATCATTCCTGACTGTCTATCTACCATCCAGTCCTGGTATACTTGACCTCTGCCTCAACGCCAGCAAGACTGAGTTCCTTCCTATTGGGACTCCTGCTCCCTCTTTCTAACCCTCACTTTGGCCATCTTCTATGGCTCTCCCCCTTCTCCTTCATCTGAAGCCAGAAACCTTGGAGTCATCTTTGACTCCTATCTCTCCTTCATCCTTCACGTTCAGGACCTTGCCAAGAAGCCCCACTTTGAACTCCACCTCCTCAAAGGAATTCTTCCTTTCCTCACTTCCCACAGAAGCTCGATGTCTCTAGAGCTCTGGTTCTCTCTAGGCTAGACTACTGCAATAGCCTTTTCCTTAATGTACCCTCTTCCTCTCTACAACCCCTCCAGCTAATCCAAAATAGGGCTGCAAGACTTATCCTTGGCCACAAGCCCAGGGACTGTATCTCTCCAGTGCTAAAAACTCTCCACTGACTCCTGGTTGCTGAAAGGATCACATTCAATTCCCTCTGCATCATCCACAAGGCTGTCTGGGGCTTTGGACCATGCTATCACTCCTTGCAGATCTTTACGTTCCTCCGGCACCAGGTGTGTTAAATGCTTTGCTAAACAGCGTGCTGGTGGCCCATCTCTTTCCTCAGCAGGCTCCCTCCTATGGACAGCCTCCCTCTTCCCCTTTGTCCTGAGCCAGATTTCCTCAAATTCCAGAGGCTTCTCAAGACATTCCTTTTCCCCTCCTATTCCCTTTTCTGATAAACTTCAAAGCTGCGGAGATTGGTGACGAGGGCCCTTATGTGTCCTCCTGGGTCCAGGCCTCCCACACCCAATAACCTACAGCCTCTGCCCCTCCCAGCACTTTGTCTTGGCACGCACTGGCCTGTGCCACCACAGGCCTGCACTTACCTATTTATTAGTGGTTGTCCACTCCACCTAGGCACTTAAAACTGCTCACTCCCTAGCACTTCCCACTTGAAACCCCTAGCACTTACCCCCTACTCCCTCACTTCGCTCTCTCTGCACTTCTGAATGCTCACAAAGCTTTGTAAGTTTGCCTCTATCTTACGGTGTTTATATACAGTTACTCCCATGTTCCCTCCCTGTTGGCGCTTTAAAACACAATTTACTTGTATAAGCACCTTACAAATGCACAATAAATAAATTCCCAAAGAGTGCCTCAAAGCCTCAGAAAATATACAAAATAATGCAAAATAATTCCACTATATGATGATGTAAGAGGTGACATTTTCACAGTGTGCTATGTGGTGGTTTAAGGGCGAGACATCTTTGAATGTTGATATTTCACATGCCCCTCTCTTGCTCCCATTCCATGTAGACAGGCCATGCTTTGCTAAATGCTTAATGTTACAAGGCTGTTTTTATTAAGCAGGGTAATGGTACCTAGACACTGGTAACTGGGCAACATTTATTAGCAAGACTCCTCCTGAGATTCAGCAAGAGAGCACACATCCCACCAGCACTGATATCCCTACACTGGCTACCAGTCAAGAAAATAATCTATTTCAAAACACTTTCACATTTTTCACAGTGCAATTGACAGCCAATGAGGTCTAGCAATGACATACATCTTGAACCCAAACAATATTCAAAAATGAAATATGGTGGGTCAGCCTTTCAAACATATCAACAAAACTCTCTCCTCAAGGGATATGCACAATAGAGGAATGCCTGGCTTTCAGGAAAGCATTACAAACGTGGCTCTTGGGTGTGTGGCTTGGAGCCATGTGAGATAGACATGCTTGCTTGGAGCTGCTGATGATCCGGCGGTGAGAAGCTTCGTATCGGAACTTAAATAAGGTTAAAATGACAGAAAAGCAAGACCCAGCAGCAGTAACCCCAGGGGAGGTTGTGTGCCAGGAGGGGAGTCCGAAAACACCTGGTGCACTGAGTTACACCGTGCTGTGTTACCACAGCCATGAAAGGACAGAAAAGATGGCGGCATAGGAGTTCAGAGTGAGAGGTGCCGAGAGGTTGAGGAACTGGAGACCGCTCACGGTGAGGTGAGTCACTGGCATAACATCTGTTGCCTAGAAACTCCAACCGGTGCAAGTGAGGTGTGCTGGCAGATGAGGGAGCTCAGAAACTGCTACGTGGTATGAAGATAGCAGAGCAACGAACACTGCGCAGAGCTAACAAAGGAAACTGAGGAACAGCAACGCAATGTGACCAGCCGTGCTCGCAGCACTGAGGAGAACGTGGTGACAAATCGTATCTGTCATTTCTGCGACCCGCAGAAGTCCGACACTGAAAATGCAGATTTTATTTTTCTTCAAACCCCTTTACACCACATACCTATGCAGGGGGAGACCCCCCACAGTCCCCCATACTTGTATTATATCCCATACCCCCCTCCCACATATATATGTGGTGTAAAGGGGGTAAAAAAGAATTCTGAATTTTCGGCAGTCCTAGTTCTGGAGGCAACATTTTTGTATATTTCCGACAAATCCATCCAATCAATATTTCAGAATTTCCCATAGAACAATTGCGGTAAACAAAATGTATCCAGAACAACAAGCCACAGACAGGCTTAAAAATCAGATGCACAGTTTGCATAAAGTGTATAGGAGTCGTTTAAAACATCATTGAATCTACAAATGCAGTCTTCTAGTGGGATACCATATCGACTATCTTACATGGACTGAACCACTAATCACTTAAATCCTGCCTTACTCGCATGTCTTCTGGCCTCTTTATCCTTCATAGTTTGGAAATATGGCTAAAGGTCTGGACTTACTTTCCCAGGAAGATTTTTTATTTGCAGTTGAACAATTCCTAGCATTTAATAGGACACCAGTCTTCTAAAGTCTTTTGATAGATTTACCCTGAACGACCTTGTCCTTTACAGTAACTTTATGGGTATAGTTATATAAACAACTACAGAAGCCTCTTTGCGAAGTTACTGTACGTGATTTTGATATTCACTTCCTTTGAGATTCCCCAATAGAGTGTTGTGCCCAGTGATTTTACTTTGTACACTTTTAAAGCCAGTTTTGGTTTGGATTCCTTTTAAAACGTCTATATGTCTTCAATACTACTGGTCACATGGTTGAAGGTCCGCTCTGGGCTCTGGATAAGAATTTGAGGTAAGAACATTGGACTCCCTATTTTGTGAAATTTTGAGTAAAATGATTTTTTATAGAGTAAAATACATAGTTCTCATTCCCATCTAGCACATTTTGAGGTAAGTCCAAATATGTTTTCATGTCAAAGTATAGCATTTTTGGCATTTTCTTCTAATCCAAACATTTGTAGACAGCAATTTGGGTAAATAAAAAGACACATTGCTATGTCATGGGCTCTACTCACATCAGGCACTACTATAGCAGAGTTGCTCTTTGTGGAAGGTGCTGCTAATGCCACCGGTCTCAACACATCACCAGAGCATTGCAGGTGGCATAAAGGCCCAGGGTACTCCCTATTTTTCTGTTGGTTCAATTGCCTAGATTAATTGAGAACTTTAAATGTAAATAGTCACAATTTTTCCACTATGGAACGGTTTCCCCTGCCTTACTAATTGGCATGGTTTCTTATTTATTCAAGTATTCTGATACAGGATTTCTCTGCCCTGCGAATTATCTTCATAGGGTTTTTTTTCTCTCCAGAAAACACAAATGGAAAACCATGACAGTGTCACTTGCTCCTGCCTGATATGAGACAATTTACGGTATTTGATTGTTTTTTTAGTTTAGTTTTTTATTAGTATTTAACAGTCAAATAATTGACTTCCATTCCTATACAAATAAATTCTCAGAGCAGACAGATAATAAAGAGAAAATTAGGTAACCAATTGCTCATTCATAATAATTTACATGATTAAGATAATCTACAGAAGCACAGCTGAAGATTAAAACACATTCATGAAAAATGACAGTACTATATATCAAGATCAAACAAAATAGTCTTGATAAAATATCAAAGCTTCATAAAATTATGAATGTATAACTATGTCACTCCGATTCATATGTATGTCCCATATGCCATTGGGGTTCTCAGCTATAATTGGAGCTATACCCAGAGCAGAAGAGAATCTATACTTAATGTTTATCAAAGAGGGGCATTCAAACAGCAGATGTTTATTGCTTTCTATACGTTGATTAACCCATAATCTACACATTCTATCGGGCCTGGGGATATTATTCCGTGTTCCAATAACTTCCAGAGTCGTATTGGTATTAAATTTGAGTTTACTATGTTCCCAGACAGAATAGTTTCCCAAATAGGCCTCGGTATTTGATTATGTTGTGACCCTTGAACTTTTTTACTGGAATTCTGTTAACAAAGTAGATGATACTTCAAAACACAATGTACATGGAAAAGTACAAATGTGTTGGATACACCACTGTTCGTGGACACTATGGAAATTCTGATAACAGGAAGGCACATCAAAGACGTAATCACAAGATTGGCTTAAGAATACATTTCATGAATGCAAGTGTGCAGACACAGGATAGAAGTCCTTTATCAATTCATTTTTCAAACCTTAACCTCCAAGTTGCCATAAATATAGCTGAAGCAGAGACATTTGAAGGGTTTCAGCGTCCATGCTACTAGCACTGATCATCTGCATATAAGAAAAGGTGTAGAAACTTTTCACGGATTTTAGGGTGTCTATCATTCCACTGATATGAAAGCTAAAAAACAGCGGTGCTAAAAAGGTTCTTTCTCCCCATGTGGCGGGAAAAAGTGTTCACCAACCAACAAAAGGGACACCAACCAAGGGACCAAGTCAACAAGTACCTGTGTGGGCTATAAGGAGGTCATAACTGGCTTGTTGCGTATAACCACTCAAGGTACTCGGAAGTCAAAGTGGTAGATGGAAAAGTATTGGGTGGAACTGAACAAAATAAGGAATAGGGACAGGAGACTGATCATGATGGAATGGCATGGATTTGGAATATGTGAGGGTATTTGTCGGGGGCTGAGAATGGCTCCAGTCACAAGCGACCTTGTCGGAGTGGAGCTGGAGAGCACTGACGAGCACACACCCACTGATCACCCACCCGCGGGTGGCAACGATCTTTGTTGAGCTCATCTTTGTAGTGCAACAGATGCTTCAGGTTGGGGGAAGTGTGGGGTGGGATGTTGGGAAAGTTGGTTGTTTTGGTTCAGGTTTTCATTGCGCTCATTTAGGGAAGGGGTGAAACCATACTACACAAGGGAAACAGTCATGAGCCCCAGGGGGTGCCGGAACATTCAAATGCAGTGGTGCAAGGCGGGAGAGGATACTTCATGAAATAGGACCTTTAAGTGCATGTCATGGAATGTTAAAAGGCTCCTTGACCAGATCAACTATGCCTGGTCGCAAAATTGCTATCAGCCCACCAAGCGGACATAGTGCTGCTGCAAGAGACTCATGTTGGGGCAGACTCATGTATGTGCCTTCGATTGGAGGTCTAGCTACTCGGTCGTGGAGCACGAAAGGGGTCCAGTGGAGTCGCCATCTTGATCAGGAAGTTGCTGCCAGTAGAAATGCAGCATGTGGATAGGGACCAGGGGGGAGACTGATTCTCCTGAAACGATATGCATTATTAGCGTCTATGCCCCTCCGACTCTACAAGCGGACACTCTCATTGATTAAACATGGTGGGGATATCAAACTGGTGGAAGGAGACTTCAACCACACGTCACAGCACGCGCTGGATACGACGTCACACAGTGGTGGGATGACTCTTTCCCCGACAAAGCTTAACTCTTTAAGGGCGCCCTACATTTTGAGGGACTTCTGGAGGGAGATGCACCCTGGGGAAACAGGTTTATATTTCTTCTCTAACGCACACTCATCCTTCTCGAGGATTGACTATATACTCCTCCCGACCACAACGGCGGGTAGGGTGACCATGGCCAAGTTCTTGCCGCGGGGCATATCCGATCACGCTCGAATGGTGGTAGCCATGCAGGGAGCAGAGGTCCGGCAGAGAGGGTGGTGGAGGCTGAACACTTACTATTTGAAGGACGCGCAGATAGCAGGGGCCCTAAGGGAAGAGTCTGAAGCATATTTTCAGATCAATTCAGGCATGGTAGAGAGTTGTGCCATGCTCTGGGAGGCATGCAAAGCAGTGCTACGGGGAAGGCAATGCAGGTGATAGGCCAACACCTCAAGACCCGCAGGAATTGTATGGACCAGTTAGAAGGGGAGGTGACAACAGCTGAGCCCAATCATGTGACACGCAGCAACTGTATAAAACAGTGGCTCGGGACGAAGTAAGAGCGGCCCATTGAGATAGGCAAGCAAGGCTCCTTGACGCAGGAGACAAGTGCGGCAAGTTGCTGGTGTAGCTGGAGAGCAGGGATTAAGGGACGAGGTGGGTGAGGGAGATAAGAAGGGTGGATGGGGAATTTGCAACCCACTAGAGAGGGGAGCAAGCAGGGGTGCCCCCTCTCGCCAATCCTGTTTCTGCTGGTGATGGAGCCATTTGCAATACGGGTGAGATCTGACTCCCTGCTGCAGGGTTTTCGGTGGCCAGAAGGGGGGAGGACCGCATTTTATTATATGTAGACGACGTTCTCTTCTACCTGGGGGATCTGAGAGGCACAGGGCTGAGGGTGATAGACATGTTCCACAAGTTCAGAGAGATTAGTGGTCTTACTATCAACTGGGACATGTCAGAGCTTTTGCAGGTGCGAGAGGTAGTGAACACGATAACTGTGGGATGCCCACTTTTGATTGCGAGGGAATCTATACATTATTTGGGTATCAAAGTTGGGGTAAATGACTCCTTGTTTTTGTGTAACAACCTAGACCCGGTCATAAAGAGGCTCAAGGGGGATGCCAAACATTGGGCAACTCTCCCGATCTCACTGGTAAGAAAGGAGAACCTATTTAAAATGCTGGCGTTGCCACGTGTTCTGTATACACTTCAAAATACTCCGGAGAAGGTCCTGGCCGGGCTGTTCCAAACAATGGAGATGATGCAGAGAGGGGTCATCTGGGGTGATGAAACTCCACAAATTGCATTAAAAACGTTATGTAGGTCGGTCTGGGACGGTGGGTTGGGGATCCCGAATGTACAGCATTATTATTGGTCCTCCCAGTTTATGGCAATTAACGAGTGGATGCTTGGTGGGGGGAAGATAGGCCACATGTACATAGGGAGCTGTGAAGGATGGGGGCGTGACCTCTACTGCAGCTGCTCTATGGAGGGCGCCACCTGGGGGTGTTCAAACAACCAGGGGTATGTACATTGGCATCACACACGGCAGCCCTTGGGGCCATGGGATGGGGGTGGGGGAGTAGTGACCAGAGAGGCTCCTATCTGTGGGAACTTAGCCCGGCCAGAAGTGTTCAAACTGGGGGCTCAGAAGAGATGGCAGGAAATAGGAATCCGGAAGATGAAGGATATCCTAGTGCAGGACAGTTTTGCATCTTTTGAAAGGCTGCAAGAGGGGTTTGGCCTGCAGGATAGGGACAGGTACACTTATGTAAGGCTGCAGCATGCAATGTAACAGGAGAAGCGGGAGGCATGGGACATTTCGGAGAGATCCCAGATTGAAGCCAACCTCCTGGAAATAGAGATTAAGGGAAAGGCTATCGCAACTATACCAGATGATCAGCAACCATACGTCCAAACCCCTTAAGGGAAAGGTGGGAGGAGGATCTTCGGGCAATGGAAGAGGAGGACTGGGCAGAGGCATTGACATTGCCGAGGGAAGCAAGCATAACTATGCGACTACGATTAATACAGTATAAGATTGAAGATTCCCCCTGCTAAAAGCGCAGGGAGCTCTTGATTCTATTAAAGACAAGGAGGTGAGCATTAAGCTTCATCTTCTTTATTTTCCACTCTCCAGCAGTTTCAACAAATATAAACTTTGTAAACTTTCATTTTCAATTTTAACTTTTTTTTTTTTTAAAAGAAACTTCAAGTCCCATCAATCCTTTAGTCCCATAGTCTCTAGTCATGTGACCTAGTCCTTCCTGTTCCTTAGTCCTTCCTCTTCTTGACTGCTCGAACTGCAATCTTTTTCCCAAACTGTGTAATCAACTGGTCAACTTGATCCGAACTTCCTGCTTGATGCTGGATTGTCCTCTCACACTTGAACTTGCGAACTCGCTCCAGACAGTACGATCCTTTTAGGCGTTTCAGCTGTTCTTTTGCTCATCCCCTAATGCCAGGAGGAAACAAAATGCACATGTTAGGGCGGGGATGACACCCTATTCCAGAAGGAAATAATCATATTAATTAACACTTCATCAAGTAATTTATTTCATCATTGCATTCGCTTGTGTATTCAGGATGGGAATTTAATGCTCGCCTCCTTGTCTTTAATAGAATCAAAAGCCCCCTGCGCTATTAGCAGGGGGAATCTTCATTCTATGTCAAGATGTAGGCGAGCATTAAGCTTGTTCAAAGCTTCTCACTACTGAATCAGCTATTGTATTAATCGGTCTAAAATAGAACGTTTTAAACGTTGTATCGCTAGCCCAATCTGCTGCTTTCATGATGTCTTGCAACGCTGCGCCTTGCCCTAATGCTTTTGAGGCCATTGCCCCTCTTACTGAGTGCGCCCCAAATCCAGACATATCAATGCCTGCCAGGTTCATGATGTCTCTGACCCATCTCGCTATTGTGGCTGTAGCTACCCCTCTATGTGGTTTTCTACGCGCTATTAACAGCTGGGTTATTCCTGCCGGTCTCACTTCTGCTGTTCTAGTCTCGTATTCTTTAATACATGTCGCTACGCACCATTTAGGGTGGTCTTGCATGTATGGGTAAGTAATTGCGGAAGAGTCTGTTTTTGTCCTTCTTACTATGTTAAACGTCACTCCTTCCGGCCCGAAAGTCTTCCTATTGATCTCCAGAGCTTTCACGTCCGCTACTCTCCTGCATGATACCATGCACAGAGGCTTAGCTAGTTTTCCGGATAGCTGTCTCAGAGACAGATATCTGTTGTTTGGCCAATCTGCGAGAAATCTCAGCACTATGGACACGTCCCATAGGGTTTCGTATCTTGGTTGTGGAGGCTTGTTAAATCTGATCCCTTTCAAAAGTCTGATCACCGCTACATTTTCTCCTACTGCTATTCCCTCTATTGGCAGGTGTCCTGCTGAGATTGCGGACCTATAGACTCCTATAGTCCTGTAAGCTTTACCATCCTGTAGCAGTTCAGCTAGGACATTTAGTATTTCTACTAGAGGGGCAGAAACGGGATGAATCTTTCTCCTTCTGCACCATGTCGACCACCTATTCCAAGCTGCGTCGTAGCTCCTTCTGGTGGAGGGTGCCCAGGACTCAGCAATGAGGCTCGCAGCTTGCGACGAAATTCCAGGGAGATTCCAGCGTCTCCTGCTATCCTGCACACCATCAGCGGCAGAGTCCCTTTCACTCTCAGAGGATGAAATGACCCAGCTGGGTCCGTGAGCAGGCTCACTCCTTGAGGTAAAAGTCTTGGATAGTCTATTAGCAGTTCCATGAGCGTCGGAAACCATACTTGCAGCCACTACTATAAAGTTTGCTGCTTCTCTGCGCACTTTCGCTAACACCCTGCTCATCATTATGAATGGCGGGAAAGCATAGAGTGTCTGCTCTCTCCAGTCCTGTAGGAAAGCATTCGCCCCTGCCGCTGCTGGGTCTAATCTCCAGCTGAAGAATTTTTCTTTCTGTGCGTTCAGTCTGGACGCAAACAGATCTGTGTGAATCGGTCCCCACAGTTCTTCCAGCTGTCGGAATATATCTCGATCTAGCATCGAATCGCTGGAGTCTGAGAGGTATCTGGAGTTCCAGTCCGCTATCACATTCAGTGATCCTGGAAGGTACTCGGCTACCACTGAAATCCCTGATTCCAGGCAGGTGTGCCAAAAATCCTTGGCTATCTCCGCCAGCAATTTGGATCTCGTACCTCCTAAATGATTTATGTACTTGACTGCTGAAATGTTGTCCATTTTCAGCATAATACAGGAATTAACTTTTCCTCTCGCAAAAGCCCTGATCGCAAACGATCCGGCTAACAGTTCCAGACAGTTGATGTGCAGCTGGAGTTCTTCCGCGCTAGATTCCCGCATCGGGCTCCCCATCCTGCTCGGCTGGCATCTGATTCTATTATCAGATCTGGACGGTCGCCGAATATGGCTCTTCCGTTCCATGCTTCCATGTTCGCTAACCACCACTGTAGCTCTGTCCTGGATTCCTGATCTATTTGAACTAAGTGGTGGTAATGCAGGCCTTGTTGTAAGTGTCTTATCTTTAGCCTTTGCAGAGCTCGGTAATGAAGCGGACCTGGGAAAATCGCTTGAATCGAGGCTGCTAACAAACCTACCACTCGTGCTATCGTGCGGAGGGAAATTACTGTTTTGCTGAGGCATGCCCTCAATTCTCTTTTTATGTCTCTTATCTTCCTGCTTGGAAGCTCTAGAGTTGCTGACCTGGTGTCTAAGATGAACCCTAGGAATTCTAATCTCCTGGTTGGCTTCATTTCCGACTTCTCCTGGTTCACTAGGAATCCCAGAGATGTCAGAAGCTTCACCACCCAGTCGGCTTGATATAGGAGTGTCTCCTTGCAGGTGGCCATCAGTAGGATATCGTCTAGATATATAATCATCCGTATCCCTTTCTTCCTGATTGCTGCTGCTACTGGTTTCATGATCTTCGTAAATGCCCATGGTGCTGAGGCCAGCCCAAAAGGCATTGTGGCAAATTGCCATAATTGCCCGTCCCAGTCGAACGCCAGGAAGGGGCGAAACTCTTTGTGTACTTGTATCGTCAGGTAAGCATCTTTCAAGTCTATCCTCGCTAGCCAATCGTCTTGCCTGAGAGTATCCCTGAGCTGATGGGTCCCTTCAACTGACCGGTCTCGCCAAAAACTCTCCCGGGGAAGATTTTCTCATTGACGCTTGGGCCTTTTCTAATGAGGTATAGGTTCCCACGAACCTCCCCATTTCTTTGCCAAATGTGTCGCCGAACAAAAGTCCTTGTGCCGACTCGCCTGCTTCATAGGATGACAGGTCTCCTAATTTTTGTCAATCTTAAGCAGGAGGCCCCTTCTGCGTTCCGATTGAAATCGCACAGTTCGCGTTGCCTACTAGGCATACGGCCCTCTGCGCTCAGTTGGCTAGGACTCCTGGGTCCACTTCCTCCCCAGTATCCTTAGCTCGTTCCGCCATGTCCATAATTTTCGCTAATGGATCTAATGTTTCCTCTGCCAGTGTCGATGGGGAGGCCATGCTTGAATTCAAGAAGCAAGAGCTGCTCTTTAGGCAGAAGGAGCTTGATTTCAACATAACCAAACTAAGAATCGAACAGGCCGAAAAACAGAAAGACAGGGATCACCAGTTGGAACTGGCCAGGCTTCAGGTTGCAAATGGATCCAAGGGTCCTGGACATGGATCTGGGGCCTCCTCTCATCCACGGTTTCCAAAAGATCTGCTCAGTGTGTATGAGGAAAAGAATGACATTATGGACTGGCTGAATACGTTTGAGTATGCATGCGAAGTTCAACAAGTTGACAATGCTGATAAGATTGCCTGCTTACTCAGCAGACTGCCCCATTCTGTCTGTAGTGCCATTATGGAAATGTCGAAGGCTGAGCGAGCGGATTTCACAATGTTAAAGCAAACTCTCATTTTAAAGTTTGGAAAGACTCCTGCCCAATATTTAAAACGATTCCGAGAGTATAAGAAAAAAGAAGGTGGTACTTGGGTATCTTATGTAATCGAAACCTTAAAAAACTTGACTGGCTGGGTCGAAGGTTATAAGGTTTCTACCTTTGAAGGCATGATAAGTCTTGTCATGCTGGAACATATTTTTGCATCTTCTTCCCCGGAGCTTAAGCAGCATTTGGCCGATTCGAAGGAGATAGATCCTAAGAAGCTTGCCATTGCCGCAGATTTATGGGTGTCACATCGAGTGACCCATAAAGTCGCAGAGGCTTATGCTAGAATTCCAGATAATACCAAGCACTACTTTAAAGACAGTGTGCTGATCAATGGAGTGGATACTCCAGCTCTTAGGGATAGTGGGTGCAGTCGAACTGTAGTGGATTCTACCTTGGTAGACTCAGAGGAAGTTGCCAGAGCTACTCTGATGCCCACTAAATTGGCTGACGGCCCACCTCGCATGTTTCCAGTAATACCTGTAAATCTTACTTTAAATGGTACAGCAGTCAGGATTCCAGTGAGCATTCAGAGAAACGTCCCAGGAAAGGTCTTGTTAGGCAATGATCTCAGAGCTTTAGGACTCGTAGGAGACACTGCCGACAGACCCTGCACACGGTCTCAAACACGGGCAGCATTGGCCAAGACCAATACGCCGCCCCAGCCGAAGGGGAAACCCAAGGCGAAAGGAGTAAGCAAGTCAAGATGAGGGAAAGAGAACCTTCCTCTGAACTCGCCTACCACGGCGGTGGAGGAAGTTGGTCAATCGCCCGGGCCTGACGAGGAGGTGGCGATGCCTGAAGTATTTGACTCCAACGACCATCCGGAACTAAAAGACTTGTTAGTAGAAGGTGGTCCTGACAGGGAAGAATTCAGTAAAGGCCAACGTGAGTGCCCATCTCTGGAAGGCCTAAGGAGACGGGCCTGCTCCCAGCTTGAGGAAGAACCTCCTGGGACGCATCGGATTTATTTGGAAGGTGGACTCCTGTATAGTGAGCCCACAGAGTCTACAAAAGGAGACCATAGGAGGTTGGTGGTTCCCCCTGCTGTAAGACCTTTCCTCCTGCAGTTGGCGCAGGAAGTACCCCTTGCTGGTCACCTTGGTATTAAGAGGACTAAGCAAAGGTTATCCATGCACTTCTACTGGCCCAAGATGGGGGTGCAAGTAGAAAGTCACTGCAGGAGTTGTGCCTCCTGCCAGTTATCTGGTAAGCGTGGCTCAACAATCCAAGCTCCATTGGTACCACTCCCAGTTGTGGGAATACCATTCGAAAGGGTAGGGATCGACATCGTTGGTCCCCTTGACCCGCAGACATCCTCAGGCAATAGGTTTATCTTGGTGCTAGTCGACTATGCTACCAGATATCCTGAGGCCATCCAATTGAAAACTGTAACTGCCAAGTCAGTTGCAAAAGCGTTGCTTGGCATCTTTACTAGGGTTGGCTTCCCTAAAGAAGTTGCCTGACAGAGGCAGCAACTTTATGTCAAAGTATATGCAGGCTATGTGGAAAGAATGTGGGGTCACCTACAAGTTCTCTTCTGCATACCACCCCCAGACCAATGGTCTGGTGGAACGTTTCAACAGAACATTAAAGAGCATGATTGGGGCTCTGGAAGAACCTCAGAGAAGAAAATGAGATCTTCTTTTACCATGCTTACTGTTTGCCTACCGAGAGGTACCACAGGAGGGTGTTGGCTTCAGCCCCTTCGAACTTCTGTTCGGTCATCCTGTACGGGACCCTTAGCCATAGTCAAAGAGGGATGGGAGATGCCCACTCCCCCTGTTACTACCAACGTAGTAGATTATGTGCTGGGGCTCAGAAAACGGATGGTACTTCTGATGGGCTTGGCTAGTGATAAATTGAAGGCAGGACAAGCGCTGGTGAAACATTGGTACGACCAGAAAGCTTCCCTCATCAACTTTACACCTGGTCAGCAAGTCCTGATCATGAATCCCATAAGGCCTCGAGCTTTACAGGACAAATGGTCAGGCCCTTACACAGTGGTGGAGCCCCTGGGTGAGGTTAACTATTAAGTGGACCTTGGAAGGCCGGGACAGGCCCCAAAAGTGTTCCATGTAAATAGGCTGAAGGCTTTCGTCCCAAGAGTCGAAATCGCAGCGCTGCTACTGGCTTCAGATGTTGAGGAAGAGGAGTCTGAACCTCTCCCTGACCTGTTCCAAAGCGGTCCTTCAGATAGCTCCTTTGAGGGTGTCCGAGTGGCCCCTCACCTGACTTCTAATCAGCAGGCTGAGGTGAAAAGTTTGCTTAGGCAGTTCTCCCCCCTGTTTTCACAGTCGCCTGGTTTGACATCTTGGTGCAAACATAACATAGACACAGGAGACAGTGTACCTACCAAAAGTAGGGGATACAGGATGTCGGACAAAGTACGGTCTTACATTAAGACAGAGGTCAACAAGATGTTAGACCTTGGGGTGATTGAACCCTCTAGTAGTCCTTGGTCCAGCCCTGTGGTTTTGGTTCCAAAGGCAGGCACTTCTGAATTGAGGTTCTGCGTGGATTACAGGGCTCTGAATGCTGTCACCAAGACAGATGCACACCCCTTGCCTCGAACAGATGAGCTGGTGGATACTTTGGGTGCCTCCAAGTACCTCAGCACGTTTGACCTCACTGCTGGCTATTGGCAAATAGCTTTAGCAGAACATGCCAAGGAGAAGACAGCGTTTTCTACTCCAGGCGGCCTTTACCAATTCAGGGTAATGCTGTTCGGGTTGAGAAACGCACCTGCCACTTTCCAGAGGCTTGTGAATCATGTGTTGAATGGGTTGGACGAATTCTGTCTTGCATATCTGGACGATATAGCAGTTTTCAGTGCCACCTGGGAAGACCATGTGAAACACCTCGGGATTGTGCTCCAGGCTCTTCAGAAAGCACACTCGACCATAAAGGCTAGTAAATGCCAGATTGGACAAGGCTCAGTGGTTTACCTTGGACACGAAGTAGGTGGAGGGAGGATACAGCCTCTTCCCAGTAAAGTACAAGCAGTACAAGACTGGCCTACCCCCACTACACAGACCCAAGTGAGAGCCTTCTTAGGACTCACGGGGTATTACCGCAACTTCATGGCAGACTATGGCACCATAGCTGCCCCTCTGACTGCCCTCACTACTCTGAAGAAACCCAAGAAGGTAACTTGGACAGACGAGTGTGAGAAGGCCTTCAATGGCTTAAAAGACTCCTTGTGCCAGGCCCCTGTCCTCAGGGCCCCTGATTATCAAAGACCTTTTATTGTGCATACGGACGCCTCTGACACTGGGATAGGAGCTGTACTATTGCAAGTAGATGAGAAGGGTAAGGAACACCCTATTGGTTTTATTAGTCGCCAGCTTAAGGACAGAGAACTCAGATGGTCCACAGTGGAGAAAGAATGTTTCTCTGTTGTGTGGGCCCTACGGAAGCTGAGGCCCTACCTCTATGGGACCCACTTCACTGTGCAAACTGACCATAAACCCTTAAAGTGGCTAATGAACATGAAATGAGAGAATCCCAAGTTGCTTAGGAGGTCCATAAGTCTACAAGGCTTCGACTTCACTATTGAGCATAGGCCAGGTGTCCAACATAGCAATGCTGATGGGTTGTCCAAAATGTTTAACCGACCTGAACACGAGACTCATCCAGGGGTGGATTAGTTCCCCCTGTCCATAGTCTGGGAGGGGCGAGTGTTAGGAAAGATTTCTTATTTGTGGGTAATTTTTCTTCCATGTGGCAACCCCTAAACTTTTTGCTGTTGTTTTCACCATGATCTAGACTTTGCCAGAGAAGTGCAGCCTTCTGCTGCACTCCTCTGGGCTTTCGCTCCATTCTTACGGGGAAACTGACATGCCCTTAAGACAGTCAGTACTGGGAAACGTTGTTTTCCGTAGTTTCTTTATCATGTTGCAGCTTTCGTGCAACATGGCACAAGAGGGCACTGTAAACTAAGTTACTGCTCTCTTGGGTCTCTAGGCTTCTACAGGACCTAGATACTCTCTTTGGATTGTAAATGAACGATGCAAGTGAATCACGGACGGGATTGGTGGCAGCGATCGTTTCTTGTGTTTTTGAGCTCCTTTTGGCGTTTTAAGCGCGTTTCTCGCGCTTAGCCCAAAATGGTGGCCTGGCTCCCAAAATGGCCAGACCACGAGGCTCTTTGTCCTGTCCGCTGACCGTCTTGCCCCCTTCACCTCCCCCAGGTCGAGCCGACCCAGGCCCTTCCTTATTTGGGCATGTACTTTCCCGCGAAACACGGATGCTTTTGCGGGCTTCTACAGGCCTTGTGTGTGCCTCCAGGATGGGGGCTGGGATGTCTGGTCCCAATACACATCCTGGGCGCCAGAGAGTCTAGGGTGGTGTAAATGCCTGGGACCCCCGTGGTCCGTGATAGGTCCACATATGGTGTGAGTGTTTTATGAGCGGGTCTCCCATTGGGTCCCCTCCGTTTTGGCGCGAAGGGAACCATGGATAAGAGGGGGCTGGAAACGCCACTACCATGTCGATCTCCTGAGTTCTCACGAACAAAGGAATACAGGAGCCAAGTATCCTGCAACCACGAGGCTGAACCGAGGAATCGCTGGTGGCCCGCTGAAGGACTGCTCCTCTGTACTGCTGTCGCTTTGTGAAACCCTTTCTACCTCGGATCGAACGAGAAGGCCTGTACTGGTACTTCGACCCTTGGAATAGTGGGAACAACTATTCTCGGCATCTTCACCATCTCCTGCACGTAAGCCTTCGGAAGTGTCTCTGGGCCATCCAGCAGACTGACCAGCCTACCCAGGAGTCTTGCTCTGTAACCGCCGTCAGGTTGTGTTGTATTACGAGTCCTTGTCACTCTCACACGATTCGTACACTTGGCATTCCCAGGTCTGAAGTGAGTAGTGTGCATTTGGCTGAAATACACCCGGCCGCTCCGTTGCCCTGCTGTGGTAACAAACTGTGCGGGTTCACTGCGTTTGGGACATCCTCAACTCAACTTCTGCTCCTGCGGAATCTACACGACGCCGAGACGTCCCGTGCTCGTACCTAAACCTGCCAGCACTGAAACTGACGTGGAGAAGCCTGGGTCTGCTTGCATCGGGGACCGGTGAGTAGCATCGCTAGGAACTGGGCGCCCTCCTGCAGGAGCCCATAGCTTTTCCCCGCTGTGTCTAACAGCACGCCTTTCCGTACTCGCGCTCTGCTTCTGCCCACAGTGGAGGCTGCGCTTGAGTCGCGGCGCTCTGTTCATCTTCATTTGTTCACTGAACTAAACTGCCTGATTCCCTCGAAGAGACTCCCCTTTTTGCCCGTTGGCACCAGCGTGTGCAGGTACTTTTGAGCACAAGGCTCCACTCTTCGTAGGGCTTGGACTTCCTTTTAGTTAGGTGCCTCTGAAGGCGGACTGGGTCTAATTATTATTCGCACTGTCTGTTTTCCTCCCCATCTAGGTGGTCTACACATTTCGTGCGTCTAACTCGTTAGACTCGTTTGTATTTGTATATATATTGTATTGGTTTGGTATGTGTTGGTTTACTTGAGTTTCATTGTGATTACTCGCTACGGTCAATGTTACAAAGGCCTTGTAATAAATGTGTCTATATTTTTAATATAACACCTGCTTGGAGTAATTTGTAAGTGTCCTTGCTTTGTGTGCTCATTGCGGGCTTTCAGTCACCCTCACCCCTCTTGAGACCTAGTCTTGACCGCCGCGATCGCTACCCTGATTGGTCTGGCTTTTCCAGAGGTTACCCTGTTCCAAGAAACTAGGCTGGCCTTCTGAACCTCTGCCCCTCCAGGACATAGTTCAGAAATCCATCTTAACAGTAGGACATTACATCTCCCCCCCCACTTTACATGCAACTGAGTTACTTAGTTCATCTCCTCGATCCATCCTGTTGGTCTTCGTATGACCCTCCTGAATGGACTGCGAATGGGTAGAGATGTCTTCATGTGAGCGTTGTCGCTGTCATCGGCATCTCTCTCCTCTTCACGGTATTCAGAGTCTATGTCTGATGAGTCACCTGCAGTTATCCCTGTGGTGTATTCTTGAGTACTGTCACCTTTGAATGTCCTAAAAAAAGAGGAGTTCCTGGTGACCATGCCCTGAGGGCTTGCAGCCGTTATCATTGAGCCATGAATGTGCGTTACGGTCATTGGGTCACGTTTGAAAGCAGGGGTGTCTTTGGTGTTCTGATTTTGCCGCACCAGGACTTGATCTCCTATCTGAATGGGACTTGGTTGCGCGTGTCTTCGGGTGTCTGCATATTCTTTCATTCTTGCCTTGCTGTCTCTGTCCTTGTCCTTGCAGTGTCGACTGCGGGTGGTGTGGCAACGTAGTTCTTATGATGCACCCGACATTAGGACTGACGGACATTCCCCTGTCGTACTATGAGGTGTGTTTCTGTATTCACGGAGCAGTGTACAAATGGCTTGCATGAATGAGCCCTTGGTGATGGAGCATACCTAGAGGGTGCGTTTGAGGTTTCCCATGAATCTCTCTGCCATTCCATTGGCTTGCGGCCACAGCGGCGTGATCTTGCGGTGCTGGATTCCCAAGTGTTCTGCAAACATGGCAAAGTCTTGACCACTGAAAGGAGGTCCACTGTCTGACTTCACTACCTATGGGATGCCATAGTCTGCGAATGTCCTGTCCAAGGCTGGTATGACGCTTGTGCGCTGGTGGAATGTATAAGATGGACTTCTGGAAAGCGTGACATTTCATCAGTGATGGCCAGCGCGTACTTGCCATTTTCCAGAGGTCCAAACATGTCGATGGCTACTTTGTCCCACATCTGCAGCAGCATTTCGGAGGTTCTAAGAGGCTCGGGGAAAGTGCGTGGGGCCACTGCTTGGCATGCCAGGCATTTTCTTAACAATTGTTCTACTCGTTCATTCATGGCTGGGAACCACACCTTAGTTCTGAGTTGCCATTTGGTTGACACTAGGCCTCTGTGCCCTGCGTGTGCGATGTCTAATATTCGATCTTGAAGTGTAGATGGAATTACAATTCTGTTTTCTTTTAGCAGTAAACCCTCTGACGACGTCGACAATGTGTGTCAAATGAGTTTGAATGTGCGGAAATGTTGTTCCTTGTCTGGGGATAGTGTGTGATTTATCTTCCGTGGAGTGTGCCACTGGTTCAGTCTCAGGCACTTCTGTATTGTCTGCAGTAGGTGGTCCTGTTGTGTCGCTTCCAGTAGTTGGGCTGTGGTGATGGACTTGGGGTGCGCGCTGCTTACCAGGTAGTTCAAGTATTGATTTGCTTTGTTTGACTGTCCCTCGTTTCGAGCTGGAAGTGGGTATCTCGATAAGATATCTGCCGGGTTGTTGTCCTTTCCCGGGTGGTGAATGATTTTGAAGGCATACTCCTGTAACCTTAGTCCCCACCTGGCGATGCGTGGCGGCATCCTGGCAGTTGGTTTGCCGTAGATGGTGGTGAGGGCCTGGTGATCCGTGATTATTGTAAAAGGTCGTCCATATAGAAACAAATGATAATGCTCACATGCCCATTCTACGGCCAGGCTTTCCTTTTCAGGTTGAGAGTAGGCGCATTCGGTGGCTGATAGACTGCGGCTGGCGTAGGCCACGATTCTTCTCGGGGAGTCTGGGGATGTGCCTGGTTTGGATTGCGCTAATACTGCTCCCAGTCCCACTGGGCTCGCGTCTACTGTTAGTTCATTGTTAAGGTCAGGGTCGTAGTATGCCATGCATGATGCCGACGCAATGCGCTTTTTGATTTCCTGAAAAACCTCTTTGCATTCGCTAGACCACCGGAAGTCGTGATGTTTTCCCGTAAGTAGCCGGAGTGGTGTACTTACCGATGCAAAGTCTTGCAAGTATCGTGTGCAATAGCTTGCCATGCCGAGGAATGATCGTATGGCCGATAAAGAGGTGGGCGTGGGGGTCTCTACTAGTACTTGAACCTTTTCAGGATCTGGCTGCAGACCATCTCTCGGGAAAATGTACCCGAAGAATTTCAGGGTGGATTTACTAATCTCGCACTTGTCGGGGTTGAGCGTGAGATGGGCATTTTCAAGCGCCATGCAGACTCTTCTTAGGGTGGCATCGTGACTTTCTTGAGTGGTGCCAAATATGAGGATGTCGTTGCTATAGTTTAAGCAATTTGGAATGTGCTTAGTTACCTGGTGGATCTCGTTTTGAAAGATTTCTGCTGTGGATGATACCCCGAAACTGAGTCTTTTATATCTAAATAAACCAAGGGGTGTTGAGAATGTGGTGATATATCTTGAGGTAGGGTGCAATTCCAGTTGATGGTAGCCCTTGTTTAACTCCAGCTTTGAGAACACCATGGCCCCATGGAGTAGGTGCATCATATCAGTCATTCTGGGGGCAAGATGCCGTTCCCGTTCTATGGCTACATTCGGAGCCCTCATGTCCACACATATGCAAATGCTGTCCTTGTTGTCCCTCTTGGGACCGGTACAATTGGGGACACCCAGGGTGTTGGTCCCGATGCTGGTTCGATGATGTCCTGCTGCAATAGTGACTGAATTTCATCCTTGACATGTTTTTGGATGTTAAGAGCAATGCCTCTGTAGTGTTGCGCCGTGGGCATGATGTGTGGATTTATGTGTAGTTTAATATGTTTGTCTTTTAATTTGCCCAGACCGTTGAAGAGTGCTGGGAAAATTTTCTGAATCATGTCCTTTGGACTGGCTGTGTATGCCGACATTATCTGGTACATAATTAGAATGAGTCCCATTTGAATAGCTGACTTGAAGCTTAAAATGCTGCCTCCTGGAACTTCGCCTTTTATGACATAGATTTTGATTTTCTGGCTCTTGTCCTTGTGTTGGCAGTTTCCCGTGAACATTCCCCGACAGTTGAGGGGCTTATTTGACCCGTAGGGCTATATTAACGTGTCTGCTTCTTTCAGCGGTTTTTTGTAGGTTCGTAGCTTGTCGGTGTCGTCATTAATTACAATTACGGTTGCCCCCGTGTCGATTAGGAATTCTCTGTTCTGTCCATTTAGTTGTAGCAGTAAGGTGGGGCTGTATTCTGCGGCTACGCTGATGCCGATGGCATGCACATATCCCCTTTTGCGGTCTCCACTGGAGGAGGAGGAGTGTGACTCGCGTCTTCTGCGAGGGGAGTCGTCCAGATATCAAATCTTCTGTCTCGCATGCCGTCTCTGTGAATCTTGTCTGGCTCTGTGATGGCGGGGCTTGTCTCTTCTTTCTTCCCGCCGTCTGTCATCCCGGGGCGGTTCACTTGACGTGCTGTGGGAATGACGCCTGGAGGCGGTAGGCGAATGATGCATACGTAGTCTTGGGCTTTCCCGCCTTGAACTGCGGCCATCTTGACTCCAGGTGTCCCTCCTTGCTTCTGCCAATTGATAAAAGTTGATGGTCTTGCAGACGGACTGAAAATGATTGTCACCTCCACATTTGTCACACTTGTGTCGTATGGCCGGGCATGGGCCGATGTGAGGAAATTTAAAGACGCACCTATAACATTTCTTTTGTTCAGTTGAGTCTCTTGATGTTCTGATAGGGCATACCGTTGCAGTTGAGGCTGACTGAGTGATTTTGATGTTTCCTAGAGATTAAGTCTGTAGTGCTAGAGTCAACTGTAGAATTTCATCTAATGTTCTACTCTTTTGGAGTCGTTTTTTCCTGAATTCTTGAGATCCGCAGCCTGCAATGGTCTGTGACTTTAGTGCTTCCTCTGTCCAGTACTTGTCAAAATCACAGTATTTCGCTGTTTTCCTTAGCCTCATCATGAAATTGTCCATGTTTTCACCACTTTCTTGAGTGGAAGTATGAAAAATGTGCCGTTCATAGTCTACGTTCCTTAGAGGTGCAAAGTAGGTGTTTAATGAGTCAATAATGCCTTGGAATGTTCTAGTATTGGATTCCGGCATTTCAAACACAATATCTCATCCTACTGGGCCAAGCGAGTGTAGTAGGATGCCACGTAGGCAGCATTCTTCC
Source organism: Ambystoma mexicanum (assembly GCF_040938575.1). Lineage (NCBI taxonomy): Eukaryota > Metazoa > Chordata > Amphibia > Caudata > Ambystomatidae > Ambystoma > Ambystoma mexicanum. Next base: position 1,446,003,943 of record NC_090935.1, on the reverse strand, counting down.
CTCACACCTGAAGCATCAATTTAGATGTGCAGTTCCTTGAGCCACCTGGCCCATCTGGGTGCTAGACTGCTAGTATCTGCCATATGAAAAGGCTGCATGGCTTGTAATTGAAGCGATTCAGAGCCACTATCTTCTTTGGGTGTGGGGTGGCGAGGCGTGGAGCTGGAAGGTGGGGTCCTGATTCCACTATCATCATTTGTTTCAGACATTTTCTTGGCAGTCTAGGTGGTGTTGCCGTAATATAGCAGTTTGTTGGGTTCTGAGGCAAATTATGTTGACCAGGGCCTAGATTGGCTTGTAATATGCTGTTTGCCTTCTTGTAAGGCTGATTTGTTGTGAGCTGGAGCTCACTTTGCAGCTGCGACACGTGCGTGTTAATTTATTCCCTTCTCCATGTGTATTACGCGGTGCGCGTGTTATGGGCTCAGCTAGGTTCATGCCCCGTGTGGATCAGGATATTGTTTGATGCATGTTCCTTACTTGATGTTTGTGCCCTGCTCGCATGCGTGTCAATGAGCTCCGTCAGTGTTTTCTGAACGTTGCACAAGGCGTGCTCAAAGCGGGCGATGCAATGGAGCCGCCCTGCGCTTCCGGATCCCGGCGTTGCTTTATAAAAACCTTGTTGCCATTGTTACAGTTCGCTGAGGTCGCGCTGGATCAAAGGATGAATCAGCAGGCCAGTGTAATGAGTAATACATTTCAATGAGGCAATAAATCGAAGGAGCCGAAGATGTGCGTCTTACAGTTACTTCAATCAGGCGCGAACTGCCGAGCTGGCGTTAACCCCGCCCCCTCAACCACGTGGGTCACAGCCCACGACTACTGTGACAAAGAGAGGACTCATACTCTGACGGTAAGCGAAATAACAATAAAGGTAGGACATTACAGCCCCACTTACCTTTGATTCACTGCCTCTCTGTTTCCCCGACTGTGGCCCTCAGAGCCCACCGTCAAAGTGGAAGAGGGGCATCTCTGCACAGAACCCCGGCTTCAAATTTCATATGCGCCATCTTTGGTGAGGTTATTTTTCCTCTCAAATGGGATGCGCTTTGGCCGTAACAGCTGATTATTGCTTAAATAATGTACGTGTGCGAGAGAAGTTCTTTTTAACTGTTTATACATGTTTACGAATTGCACGTAGCAAACAATATTGAGCACATACAGCGATATGCAACACTGCCATAGCTTTCAATTGGCCCTTGTTGTAGTTCATCAAAAATGATCCATTTTCTTTGGCGGTGTATGATTCAGCCCCACAATGTGTACCCAGTTGTCACATTGCTGTTCGGTCTGAAGGTGTGTGTCATGACCAAAGCGGTCATGACTGCTAGTCATCATCCCCCTCCTCCCTGCCCCGCTGGGCTCATGATTTGTTTCATGCTGTGCTTTTCCTTGGAGCTGCCCAACAGCCATCAATGAATGCGAAATGGGCCATGGGGCCAGATCTTCTCAGTAACCCTTGCGTGTGAAAAATCCAATGTGCTAATGTTGGGATTGTTTTACTGTAATGGGCTAAGGAAGTCCCTGCCAAAGCTCACAACACCCGATGAGTTAGTTCGTGAAATGAAATCTTAACCAAATACTTGGAAAACTTACAAAGCTAGATGCCTGCTTGTTTGACATGCAAAAAGTACATTTTGTTTGTACAACTGCAAATTATTCACATAATGTAAAGTAGGTTGAGCTCCTGTTTCAAATAATGAAAAAAGTAAGCAACGTGTATTGATAATACAACCAACCCACAATAGACTATGTAGACATCTCAATTTATTCCAGAGTTATGAATGTGATGTTATCCACTTGTTCCACGGGCAACACCGGGGAGTAAGAGCCTGGCAGCCCGAGTTAACGGCCCGGGTGACGTGAGATCACAGATTTCAGCCCGCAATCCGCTGAACTGATTAGCTGCGCTCCCTGCCCTGGTTGCTAATAGGATATCCAGCCACTGCATCCCATTCTTGCATTCAGTCTCTTGCAGCTCTGCATTATAACAGAAAGGCAAAACTAGGAGTACTGCGAGGGGTCAGTAATGCAAGGCGGATAACTGCTTGTGTTTTTCTTAGAATTTAACCTTTTAGAAAAAGATGAAAAATAAATCCTTGCTAAACCTACACTATCGGGGAGTTCCCTACCTAGTCTAAGATCTAAGGGGGTCACTCCTAATAAACACCACTAGTCCTCACACTAAACCACAACACATTCAAAGTAAATCATGAACAACATAAATGAGTGAACAACAAATAACCAGTATTTTGGTTGACCTTCACCTGTCCTGGGTAAATCCCTTCTCCAAGATTGTTCAAAGTCAATTTCCCCAAATGTTCAAAAAGAAAAGTAAAGTCATTAACCAGTTCTTGTAAGCTCTAAATGAAATACATGTTCACCAATCAAATATCCACTGGTAACAGTTCTTTAGCTTTTAGTTGAAAAGGTCCCTTTCCAATTCCAGCCAAGGAAATAGCACCAATGGTAATCCTGGACGTCTTCCTTCCAAGATTGTTTTGCCACAGTTCAAAGAATAGATTAGCAATGTCTCTTACAAAACTACAAGTGTTCTTAACTTCTGCAGTACATTTGGTATAATTGTCAAGATGCTTCTTGGAGGTTGCTTTCCTCTTGACAACCACCCTTCTACTGCTGTTACCATGGACACAGACGCCTTGGTTCCACAGTATTTCACTCCTTCAGCCAACTTCAATGTGACAATGTTATATACAATCACAGTTCTGGTATTTCTGCTTCAACTTTATATGATAGAATGGTTGGGCATTTTAAAGACAAGACACTTTGACTTCTACATGTAGTCAAGGCATTTTTCTTTCTTATGCTCCAAGAAAAGAGCAGCTTCATTCCGTCTTCTGTCTGCCTTACTGCCACTAGGATAACCTGCCTTTGCTTCCAGACTGACTTTCTCTGAACTTCATCAGTCTCAGCATTACAGGTTATTTGCTTAATCTTCTTACAAGCACCCAGCTCCCTTCCGCAGCTTATTCACGCCTTCTTGGTTCCAGTAGTAACCCTGAAGCTGTATTGCCACACTTCCAACTTCATATAACAAGGTCACACTTGTATCAGAGGACACTGGACCTTTAACAACTTAGACAGTTAGGTGGATTGATTTTACCAATGGTTGCTTCACTAAAGAAAGGGGTAGCCTCTTGGCTTGGGTAATGCTTGTTCTTCTTATTAATATAATGGGCCTCATTATAAGTGTGCCGGTCCGAAACAAGGGTGTCAGTAAGCTCACTGGCACCCTTGTTTCCGGATCGGCAAACTCTCAGTCTGCCTGCCGTGCAGCAGTGCTGGTGCATCTGTGTCCCAACTCCGGTAGAGTCCTATCGGACTCTATGGGAATGGGCACTTACATATTATCTGCGCCTGACTTCCCGGGCCGCCAGAGTTGAAATCTCCTGGTGGCACTGGGAAGTCAGGCGCCTGTACTATTTTACAAGTCCGGTAGCAACCCAACCCTTCCCTCGTAATGAGGCCCAATACCTTCTGTGTTCAAAGAATACTTATTCTCAGTGTTACAAGGTTCAGTATTCAAAGGAAAAACTGTTTGTCATACGCGACCACCCTTTAAAGTAGATCTTCAACCTTAAATATCTGTAAAGGGTTGTATTCCCACGTATTAACACAGAGATACTTTCCACTCCGGTCGGGAAACAGAATTGGTCACATGCGACCTCTGTTTGATGCCGTAAGATCTTGTAACAAGTGTGAAAGTCTGCTTCAGAGTTTTCGGAGTACTTCAGAAAGTGTTCCCCTTTTTATTGGAAACATGTGACCACTCTAATTCGACAATGTGAAAAGAAATGCTTTTCTTCACACGTGAGCACTATACCATGTACTAGAAGTATGTGTGATACATTTCCATTGTAAAGAATACCTTTCATGATGATGAACAGTTTATACTTGTTTCTACTTTAACGCAAGCCACTTCATAGCTGGTAATCGTTACCGGCAAGGATTTACGGGTGAACCTGAGCGCCAAGCTTCACTCACCGGCTCCAGGAACACTTCGGTGGCAGGCTGCTTTAACTTCCCGACTTCTTACTCTTCTGCTACGGTTTTAGGCTCACCCTTCTGCAGCAAGGGTGTCTTCGGTCCGGCCACGCCAACCGGGAGCCTCCTTCACTCTACTGTCCCACAGCTTACTTCTTGCTATGGTCAAAAACGAGAGGGTTGGCAGCTACTCTGTCAGGGACTGGGGTATAATCTTAAAGTCAAACAGGAGGGTGTCCCGACAGGAAGAAACATCTGGTTTAACAGTGATATGAGTCGCTGTAAATGTCTCTAGGAGACTTACCATACTGTGTTTGCTATTTGCACAATATATTATCTCCTTTTTGTAAGCTCTTTGTTGTGTGAAAGCTGAACCACTGTGCAAGGAATCCTAGTGCTTATGTGTTTCACAATTATGTATTTGTAATGTAAAATTCATACATATGTTATCGAAAACAATTTAAACATATATTTGAAAAATACCTTTCAAAACTAATTAGGTAAAGAAGAAAGGGGTGAATGACATGTAGATTAAAGGCAGCATCTACTCATATTCGAAAAGAAACATTTAAACCAAAATGCACATAAAACATTTGTTGCATTTCATGTTAACACAATATTTTGACCACAACCTACCTTGTTCTTAAGCTGCAAAAAAGCACCTTATTTACTTAGTGCAGCTACAACTGGCACACACTGCGCTGTCCTATTGAGTAAAATTAGAACAACACGGAGTGTGTGTATATATAGTCTGAACTGGGTAGGGTCGATCTGGGGTTTACGCAGGACGCTGATGTGGATCCAAGTCATAGCTTGCATGTTAGGGTCAAAATGCAAGCAAGTTTGTGTTTCGGCGGTGTGGAGAAGTGTTTGCCTTCCTCAGGACCAAGGGAGTAGAATATACCTGGCTGACCCCTATGGACGAAGTGTGGAAATGAAGGTTGGGTTTAGAGCAGTCTGTTGCTCGATTAGTTGCATGTCTAGTGGCATACCAAAAGAACACAACAGCGTGCTGAATGTATTAAAAGTCTGTCTCTAAGCTGAATGTGCAAGGTGAGGCCAGAACACCAATTAAAATGAGTTGCCTATGTGGAGGGCATGAATATTTGGTGCATGTACGCTTCTTGCTATGGGCCTTGCGCTTCAGCACAGTCACGGCTCTGCAATTACAGCCACTAGGCGCACCTGGGAAGACCTTCACTTTCAGCACATCTCTCTCAGTGTAGCCACGGCAAGACAGAGTTTATGAGCACAGGACCAGTGGTCGAAGTGAGCGGGAACGGTCGGGAGCGGAGTTCCATTACTTTTATTTTTTACTATTAACAGGTCCACTATTTTATGCAACCATTTTCACCATTCCAGAAGTATTTGTTGTGAAGTTAAAGCACACTTTTCCCCTTTACCACCCGAAAGCAGTTACTGCCAAACTGAATTCTGTTTCAACTCAATTGGCTGTCAACCAGCATGTGTCAAGAACCCAAAAGAGGAGAGAGTATCGACACTCTCCCCCGAAACACAGAAGCCGAATAGATCCAACCCTCCCACTGTGGTTGGCACGGGCGCCTAATATCTGAAATGAAAGAAAGCAACGTCTATGTCCTGTTGAGCCTAAAACACACCTAAATCATTTATGGAATAATAACAGTTTGAAGAAATTTTGTGGGGTGATGGGGAGAAAACCAACCCTGACACTAGGTTGTGCTAACAAGTGTAAGAACAGCAGATGTCCACAATCTTGTGGCTCTCTCCCGTCCCCTGCACACCCATTAGTTATTGTGTATACACAATCAATATTTAGATTATTTTGGATTATAACAAATAAAATACTTTCTGACCCACTTTATGTAAAAAAACGTTTTTTACTTTTGTTGGATGCAATCATATGAATTTCAATTTGTTGTCCACAAATTCACAATGTCATATTTGACAAACCATAACCATTAACAAATTAGAAATGTCATATTTTGACAAAAATATTTTTTGAGTATATAACTTCCTAAATAGATTAGTTGCAGATAAACCGTTCAACACATAAGATTCTTGGTAATGTCCACGCGATAGAGTTCACAACCCTATATTCATATGTTGCTAGAGTAATCCTTATGTATTCCACTCTACGCGTTTCGGGGTGATTTATCCCCCTTCTTCAGGAGTTGTTTATCGGCTTCCTTTGGGTTTGTTTAGATCTACAATATACAATTGATAAATAAATGAGTTTTGGTACTATATTTCATCTATAATCTTAATCTGTTATGAATTTTACACCAGTAGCCCATAGTTACCTGGATGTTCTGTCCTTAAACAATGTCTTCCTTTGGATTCCTTTACGTTTTAATCAGAAACAATCCTCACATGCTTTGTAGTAGAATGTCCTAAAAAAACAATTCAGAAAAACTACATGTAAACACCTGTGTGTAGTGGATCTACAATCTTGGTTAAACAAATGTATGATATCAATGTAATCAACAGATGTTGAAAGGAGATTAAAAATAATGATGATAAAAAATAAGATGGGCTATAAGTCTCAATAGTGACTCTAAAAATAATTACTTGCAACGTGGCAGCCAATGGGGGGAAGAGGGATTAGGGAGAGGTTGTGGATAGGGAAGTGGAAGTAAGGAAAACCGGAAAGAGGTTAATGGAAAACATGATTGGATAGGTTTGGGGAAATAAGGAAAAACACATATACCAATAACCCTGTTCTACTCCTAAACCTGACCTTCCTGACTCCTGAACTTAGTACCATAGAAACCTGTACACCTTTACATCATCCTACAGCCATCATCATTTGACAGGGAACTCATAGCATGAAGCGTGATGACACATGGAATGCACGTATTGATACTGAAGCAAGCAACATGGAACAAACAAGGGATTCTCCCTATATGAAGAAACACACGTATGGCCCTTCGGGCAAGAAAAGCAAATGTAACATAACATGCATGGGTCTAACATAAATGTAACCTGGTTCTCTCTTGACCCAGAGTCCTGTAACGGTCGTGTGTTTATGATCTCACACCCATTCCAACCCATACTGCGAGATTTCAGTTTATTTCTGCAAACTCAGTGTCCCCTGTCTATCCAGATAATACTTCTTGAACCTAAGTTCTCAAGAGCACCTTCCCACAGGAGGCCGAGCTCTGTTCAGGCTAAACGTTTACAGTAATGATACATGCACAAATGAGTTTTCAGTTACAATCCATGCACATGTGAGTTTTCAGCGAGTTCGGTTCACATATGCTGCAATCAATAATCAACTTGCGGCCACTTAGCTGAACACCCGGGAGCCCCACGGGACTACCCGGACCTGAAGAGAAGATGCAAAGAAATTCCCCTGCAGCGTCCTTTCACCACGGCGACCTGGGCTGCATACAGTGCAAAATACATTACGCCGGCGTCGCAGCCTCTCCCAGATTCCTCCAACAACGCCGCCGTGACCACCTGTGCCAAACACTCAATAATCTGCACCTGAGCATAGGTGGCCGGTGTGTAAAATAGTCCCAGCATAATTACCCGCAGCTGGTTGACGCGTGAACAAAGTACTACAAAACCTTCCCACTGCTGCTGGGAAATATAGTTTTTCCTGCATTTATGAGAAATCCTTAGCATTTTCCATGCCCAAGGCGTCCCTTTCTTCCCCAACTGCTAATCCTGACAGCATGGCTGCAATCCTTGAAAAATGTGTTGCATGTTGCTCCTCTCCTGCCTATCCTGTCCCCTACCGGGGTCACAGTTCCACTACTGTTTTTGGGTGTAGAGATGGCAGTGCTATGGCTATTCCTTGTAGTCTACCTTTGGTACTGAGGAGGGAATTTGATTTTAGGTATAAAAAATAATCGTTCTTTTGGTATAATAGGTTTGAATGTTACAACCTTAGGTTTTACCATCTTAGTTTTAACAGGAGATTGAGAGATATTAAAATGACAGTAAGCCATAACCTCTTCTGGCATAGTGGTAAGAATATCCCCTTCAGAGGGAAAATACTGTGTCTCATCCCACGGAATTGCCTCACTACCCTGGGCCCTGTCTCCACCCAGGTGATCCTCCCACTGCACATCACCGCAGGGTTGGGATCAGGAAGTGTCTGCCCTCCCCTGGCCACCTGGGAGAAGACTTAAGGCAGGGTTTTAGTGAGGGATCTGCAGGATTCTTCACAGTACCAAAATGCAAAGTGGTACCTATAGGTCTAGCATTATAGTAGAATTATCCTACAGCACAGGTACAAGAATGCGAAGAAAAAAAAAGGCAGGGTCATGGTGTGAGGGAACATTTATTTTATTTTATTTTTTATATTTGTAAAGTGCACTACAGCCCACAGGCATTGAGGCGCTGTTTCAGGAAGATGTTTTACATATACAAAACAGGCACGTACCTTCTGAGGCACAGGCTGCGCAAGCACCCCGTCGTGTATGATTACACAAGCCCAACTGGTCAATCCAGGGTAGAGATACCAATTAACCAATACCACTAACAATTTCCTTCTCTGCATACACCTCTCAAACTCCAAACCAAACACAACCACAAACCTCCAGCACAACAAACCGCATGAACTTCACTACACTGCAACAACAAAACAAAAACACACATAGACTCGCACATCAGCACACGACAACTACCGGCCGCATACACCCCAGGCCCAGCCGACGGAACCACCGGGCTGAGGCTGCCAACAGCACATCACTGCAATCTTGCACTTTTCCAGCCTTCACCCACTAACCCACCTCTCCCTCCCTCTTTCAGAGCCGCCAGAGTGCCAGGGGACCACTCCGGTGGTGATAGTGCGCGGTACAAATGTCCTTTAACATTAATATTAACATATACCTATGTATCACAATCACCATATGGAGTTAGTACGTATTGGGAGGAAACTAGTGATCAGTCCTATCTTTTCAGCCAATACCACTTTACATTTGATAATTTGTAGGCCCAAACCAATAGGAAACACTCAACTTCAAGTCCCAGAATGCAAACTACTGTAGAGTGAACAGCTAAGGCTTGATGAAGGTGTCGGGCAAGTCATTGGGCCACTTAGCAATAGATAAAACATTGTTGGAATATGATCCCCTTTCTTTTTAAATCTAGTGGTACACCTTTTTAAATATATAATCACCTGGTGATTCAACTGTAATTATCACGTCGAATTAAGGCCATCATATCAGGGATAACACACCCAACAGGTGATCATATATTTATAAAAATGTGAACTTGGATATTTGACTATTTCAATTTTACAAATAGAGAAAGAATGGCCTGCTGATATGGATCATGCTCTGTCAAGGAACTCACACCTTTCAATTTCTTCTCGTTTGAATTCACAGATCTCATAGAATTAATATACTTTGATGTTAATTGAGGAATGATGAGAAACATAGGTTGGTATAAAGGAAGTGCGGGCTCTGTTGATTGTGATCGAGTAACTTGCACCCTGTTACTTGTGTTAGCTATTCCCCAAACCTAATATATAGGAATAAAGGTATTGTTGATCGACCTAACACTTTTAATGGCCCTCTCAATTGCAATCTACGGGTGCAGGGTTTTGTTGGGAAGTTTTCTATAAATAGAGGGAATCCACTGAGGAGGGAAAGTTGGGATGTTTACCTGTGCGACATCCCAAGATTGATTGAGGTAGTTACGAAGTACAATCTTCACTGGTAAATAAATGCATCCACTAGATACGACATGTGAGGGGATGTAAATCTGTAATTCGTGAAGACTTATGTACTGTACACGGGGCAGGATGCCTAAGGTTGATACAGATTTTATTCAAATTACACTGAAGGATCAAGACCTGTTTGAGGGCCTCTTATCAATAGTTATGATCTTATTCTCCTTTATGTACTTCAGTTTCCATACACCCCAGAGCACCCCTGTCAAACTACACTGTAACAAGTCTAATAAATGGGACCTATGTACCATCTACACCAGCCATACTGAGCGAAGAAGGGCTGGAAGGGGTAGATTGACTCGATACTGTTGATAACAAGCCTTCTTCTCCCCTGGCTAATGCTAATCACCAACCAAAGGTGAACTCTGCAAAGGGAGATTTAAAAGTGCTTTCTTGGAATGTGGCTGGGGCTAAAAGATTGTTGCCAGACGCTGAGTGGGTCCGATTCCTCCACTGTTAGGACTTAGTCTATCTACAAGAACATGTGCCATGGACTCCTTTGAGTTACTGGGGCTCAGGTAATTCTGTTTGAAAGGAACAAAAGGCCCCAGAGGCAGACCAAAGGGAGGGCTGGCAATACTTATCATCTCTGCTATGGATGTGTCTGTTAATTTGATCCCGACAGGTTCAGATGACCTTATGTGCCTTGACGTGGTCAACAGGAATGGGAACCGACTACTGATACTTAATATAGGGTCGGTGGTACCAGCAGTCTAGAAAGTCTGAAAGTTTTGAGTCAACTAATTAAGAACTTTCAGCCAGCCATTAATAATTCCCCAGTAATATTGGCAATGGGTGACTTCAGAATTCAATACAGACCCATAGAAGCATTAGATGGCTTGTGGGACAATCAAGATGCAGTGTTTGGGATACCTGCATTAGAGACAGTTAAACACACCAGATGTCAACCTGCTGCTGTAGAAGTATCGAGACTGATGTATGAGTTAGGATTGCGAGCATGTAATGGGAGGGCTCTTGCAGACAAGCCTGCAAGGTCCACATACGTGGGCCATCAGGGCAGCTCTTGGATCGATTATATAACAATAAGTATGGCTGACTGGACCAAGGTTATCAGCATGGAAGCGATCCCACGTAGTAGTGATAGTGACCATTATCCCATGAGTTACATAGTGAGAATGGGCAAGTTAACAATGGGGGTCCTGGGAGTCTCTGCCAGACATTAGTCCTGGTTGTGAGAGCCTTACCCATATTCTTTACCTCACTATCCTTCACAGAGGAGTCCTTCCCGGGGGCAGTGCTAGGCAATTCTCCTCTGAATAAGTGTACCAACAGCAACCCCAGACACATGTTTCGGGCTGGTTGGACCTCATCAGTAGGGTGGAGCTGTGCCTCTCTAAGAGTAGTGAGCAAAGGGTCCATGTCTGGATTCCCCTAGTAACTTAGGGTGAGACCCAAAGCTACTTAAATTATGTAAATTAACAAGGGGGAATCCTGGGAGCCACTCTGCCAGACATTAGGCCTAAGTTACTAGGGGAATGGACTGTCCCAGGGCAGGACAAAAACTGATATGTTTTGGATATTTCTCCTCTCTGAAAGATAGTGAGATAAAGACTCTGGGTAAGGCTCTCGTAACCAGGACTGATGTCTGGCAGAGAGACTCCAAGTACCCCCCCTTGTTATTTGCATAGTGAGAATGGGGACAGTCAGTGGCAGCACACATATAGGAATGAGGGATGGGAGCTCTATCATGGTCACGGGGCATTCTAAAAGGGTGCTAAAATGGTCCTCACTTGGCCGGTGTCTAATTAAACCGAGAATATCTGCGAACATCGTCCCTTATATCGTGGGTACTCAGATATGATGCAGTCATTGCTCTATTTCTTCACTAAGCCACCGGGGACAATCAGAAGGCACGCTTTGGGTAACAAGGGCTGATCTGACGGAGAGTGTCATAAGGCAAAGAATGATCTATTAACTTACCTAAAGAAAACAGCTCAGATCAAGAAGCCACACCTAAGGAAATTAAGGGACGCTTACAAAATAACGCTAGCAACAAAAAAGGCGCAGTTTAATGAGAAAGTAATGGGATGATCTACTAACTTGTAGTAGGAAAGGTGATTGGGTTCGTTTTTGGAAGTTGGTTGGTGGAGATAAAAGAAAAATGGGCAACCAATTGACCAGCCATATCTTGCTGAAAGACTTGCATCAGCATTTCAGCACTCTTTATGCAAAAGGTCAGGTAGAACCCCAAGAAATTATTGAGCGGTTCAGATTTGGGGACGGTGGTGAAGTGCACACAACATTTTGCACTGCAGAAGTGGAAAAGACAATTCAAGGTTTAGGTGTGGGGGAAAGCTCCAGGGCCGGATGGAATATCAATAGATCTGTTCCAAGATGAACTTTGCATCTGGGCTCCACTGCTTAAGCGTGTATTTGATTTTGTTGCCATGACAGGGAATGTCCCATAATCCTGGTGAAGTGCTATAGTAGTGCCTATATACAAGAAGCGATATCATACGAAGCTGGGTAACTATAGACTTATCTCGCTCTTAGATGCTGTGGGTAAGTTTTATTCCAAAGTATTGCTAACACGCCTACAATCGTGTGCCTTTGAAGGACAAATCATAAACCACCTACAAGCAGGGTTTTTACCTGGGACCAGCACAGTGGACCAATGTTTCAGGCTAAATGTAATTTTGGCAAAATATGTCTCTGTTCAGCACACCAGAGTTTACGCAGTCTTTGTGGAACCTTCGTAACACATTTGATAGTGTCTCCCACAGGAAGCTCTGGTCAGTGCTGCAGGATAAGGGCATCCCAGGATCTTTCTTGACTAACATTCAATCTGTCTACTGCAATAGCAAAGCTTCCGTAAGGTGGGGGTTGGATGTGGAACTAAAAGACCACTTTGCAGTTGAGAAGGGAGTGCGCCAGAGGTGTGTGCTGGCCCTGCTTTTATTTTGTTTGTATATGAACGTCACCATAGAAGAACTGCTGGTCGCCGGTCTTGATCCACCTAAACTTGGACACAACCGTTTCCCAGCACTCTTCTATGCTTACGATGCTGTCTTATGATCTACCACATTGATGGGCCTGAGGCATAATCTGAAAATATTCATAGAGAAATGCCAAGAGCCTTCTATGACCCTCAACTTAGAAGAAACAAAGGTGATGGCATTTGGCAGAAAGAGTCAGAAAAAGTTGATGATTGGTGCCTATGAACTGTAACAGGTGTGCAACTATGGCTATTTAGGGATCAGTTTTTCAGAGGATCTTACTTGGACAGCCCATATTACCAAGGCTACAGCAACCTTGGAGAAATACAACGCTGGAGTTTGTTGTCTTTACAACAAACTCAGTAGAGGCGCAGTGTCCCTAGCCATCACATTGTATCAAGAACAGGGTTGAGCAGCCACAAAGGATGGGGCAGAATTATGGGGTCACTGCCCCTCACAAGAGTTAAGTGTGGCTGACAACACCCTCTTGCAGAATTTATTAATGCAATTTCAGGGGGCACCAATGGCCAGCTTGTGCTGCGAATGCTGTCTAACACCTATTAAAGAAGTGATTGCTACCAAGCCATTGATGTACTGGGTTAGACAGTGGAGTACACCTGAGCTCCGCAAATATCGTGAAGCGATGATAGGTCCGCATAATATACCAGGATCTGGCTCCTTAGCTTGGCTTGGATTTGTTTGCAGAGGCTTTGAGTCTCTGGATATGGTGCCAGTCTGGGAGAAACCTGATGAGATCACCCGAAGATCAAAGGCCCAAGTTAAAGACAAGTGCCACGGGGCAATTATTAGTCAGATGAAAAGTGTGTGTACAGGATTAAAGACAGGGTCACCCTATAAAATGTTGAAACAGCTTGAAGGATTTCAACCCTATCTAGTCTATGTGGCTCCTGCAGCGAGATGGTCAAACTCCTAGGAGGCGTACTGCAAAGTTTGTGGCAATCCTGAGGAGACAATCAAGCACTTATTATTGTTTTGCCCAGGGTATACTTGGCTGAGAAAGAGCCATTTACTGCCAGTGTTCTGGCTAAGGGAAATTAGAACGACTGATCTGGCTGTGACATTTTGGAAGAGTACAACTGATGTAAATCTAATCTATTTTATTGCAAATGTGTACATAAAGCTTGGTTACTAAGGGCCAAAAGTGGTTAGTGCAACTGTATGTCGGAAATCTATTTTAATCAATTTTATTGTGTATTGTTGATTATGAATTGTTGTTTTTAAGTGAAATGTATAGTCTGTGATGTAACGATGCTTTTAATACTGAATAAAGTTATGTACACCAACATAAAGGAATTTCACATTATGTAGCAAGTTAATGTATCAAAGACCTTACCTATAATTTAACAATATGCCACAGTTTCAATTACTTTTAGAGAGACTTTGTCAAGATAGATTTTTAAAGCACTTCAACCTCCTCAGGTAGGCAAGGCACTCTTCCTCTGAATAGTTAACAAAGGCATGGTTAACCCCTTCTAACACTAACAATAATGGCTGGGTAATGTAACTGTACAACAAAAAAGGTTCCAACATTGGTAATTCTTAGTTTTCTTTTTCATAATCTAATTCCATAAAGTTGGGTATCTGAAACTGATATCCCGCTCACCCTATATGGTATGACAAACCAAAGAACAAACAAAACAAGAACATTTACAAGTTTGCACAATCCATGGTTGGTTTAAATAGAAACTATATTTATTTACAAGATCTGGAAAGAACAAATGTATCATAATACAACATAAATAAACACATTAAATGATGCCGTACCCAGGGACAGTATCTTGGATAATTAGATAAAAGTACATAGAGTTTCATAGAAAACCCACAGGGTGTGATTAGCGTTAGTCTTGCCAAATAACCCTTGATGTCAAGAGTGGTACAAAAATAAATAAGGCGAGACAAAGAATGAAAGAACAAGGAAGGAGTGGAGAATCCACGTAATCGGTGATGGATAAGATGCAGAGGAACTGGCTTCCTTTTTTCTCAAAGATTCCAACCAACATAAGACCAAATTGTTCACTCAATTGGTTTATCTTTGTGTACTGTAAGGAGAGGCTTGGTATCATCAATGAAGGCTGACACAAATGAGACACAGTTCAAGGGTGTTTATTGAATTTTAAAGGGTTGGTTAAATGCCTATCTAAACCTAAATCTAAGGATGGGAGCAAGCTACAACCATCAAATAATAATAACATAGTCCTAGTCAAGTCTGTCAAAATAAAAGGACCTATGCTAGTAAACCTATTGCCAATCCTTACTTCTAAATACAAAATGGTGTGGGACAGTAGTGTATGCAAAAAAGGAAAAGTGTTCAAGAAACAATATGTTAGGACAGTTGAGCACTTGGCCTCCTTTCCACACACTTTCAGCACAGGACAAGGCAGCATGCTCAAGCTTTGTGCACACTCTGGCTTCCTCGGCACAAGGACACAGTTTAATGGTTCCTCTAGTCTCACACCACTCTGGCAAAGTCTTTAAGAAACAAAAAGGATTCTCAAACAAAATATCTCTTGTCAAACACAGGCTTCCTCCACCTTGAAACAAAGTTCACTTTAATTGTCAAAACACACAGTATTCCCTTCTTTCCCGGTGACTGCTGGTACTTGTAGTTCCTTTTGTTACTCGTACAGTTGAATATTCCAGTATCAGGGACTTCTGTACCAAAGTCTCTTTGTCATTCAAAGTCTCTTACTGCAGAGGGTCTGATGTAGCAAACAAAACACAAATGTTCCTTTCCTTTGTCAAGATTCTCACCTTTATAAGTTTACAATTGGTCTTCCTCCTTCGGGCTAGGACCACTGGTCCCCCTCATCCCCGCACAGACCCCTTTTCTACAATGTTCACAATTCACAACTTGGTTTCGCTCATCCGGGCTCAGACCATGGATCGCCCTTGTCCAGGCACAGATCCCTTTTCACACAATGTTCACAATTCGGTCTCCCTCAGCTGGGCTCGGACTATGGATTCCCCTCTTCCAGGCTCAGATCCCTTTTGACACCAGAATCGAAGACTTTTGACTTTGCGTGGGATTTTTCTTGACCCGTCGCAGGACCACTTCGATTTGCAATTCTTTACAACTCTTTACAACTCTTTAACTTTCACTTCTGCTACTTCTCAGCTGGATACCTTACAGAGACCTTCGATTGGGCACACATGCGGTGCCGGACCACTATGTCTCAGAACTTTGCTCTTTTGGTCTACAGAATACACATTCAAGGTTTTGTTCCCACTTCGCCAGTTACAGGCACTTTTGGGATTTACACAAAGTTCTTGCACAACAGGTTATCCCGCCTTATCTTCCCACGAGTCACAGGGTCTCCATCTTTTACGCTCAGTGATGAGGCATTAGCGGGTCCTCAATGTGGATTCACTTGAGGTCAGAGTCCCAGCACCAGCCCCTCAACTACCTGGGTTTCTGGAACTCACGCAGAGAGCAAGCACTGATTTAAACACTACCAGAAAAGCGTAGCTGGAGTTTTGGTTCCTTGGGGCATGGCTCCCCTGCCACACTGTAGCCCCCGTTGTACTCACAGGCTTCAGTGTCTTGGCAGTCCGTCCCCCTTCTGGCTTTCCAAGGTTCTCCCAGCTGCTGACTTCTCCTTCTGGTCTTCACAGTTCCTTCAGCATACCCTGCTCCCTCAAAATGCTGTTTCTGGCTGCTGCTTTTATACTCCCAGCTAGAGTTAATTGGAGTCAGGTGTGAGTAGTTGTCCCGCCCTGCCTGACCTCATTATCAGGACAACATGGAGACTGCCCATCGGAATCCATTGCCCCCTGATTCCAATGGGTAATCCTCAAGACTCCCATCTGCCTCCTCTTCGTCCCACTAGTTGGACTTCTAGAATCGAAGTAGGGATTGTGGGAGTTGTAGGTTTTTCCGGAGATCATGGAAAACCCATGTAGGTTTTCATCACGATGAAGGGGGTAAATGTATTGTGGTGGGTGAATGGATTTTCTATTGGGTTCTTGTGATTTTATAGATGGTTTTAATTTCCCCGGAACAGATGAATGGATGGATGGAACAGATGGATGGAACAGATGGATGGAACGGAAAGATAGGATGGATGGATGTGACGAATGGGATGGATGGATGGATGGGACAGATGGATGGATGGGACGGATGGATGGAGGGGACTGATGGATGGAGGGGACGGATGGATGGAGGGGACAGATGGATGCGACGGACGGATGGGTGGACGGGGTGGATGGATGGACAGGACGGATGGATGGATGGGACGGATGGAGGGATGGATGAGACAGATGGAATGAGGCGGATGGAATCAGATATTTGGGATGGACGGATGGATGGATGGGACGGATGGATGGGGGGGACGGACGGATGGGACAGATAGGACGGATGGATGGAACGGATGCATGGGACGGATGGATGGGACGGATGGATGGGATGGACAATGGATGGGATGGATGGATGGGACGGATGGATGGGATGGATGGACGGATGGATGGGACGGATAGATGGATGGGACTGATGGTGGAGTGTACGGATGGGACGAATGGATGGGACGGACGGATGGATGGACAGGACGGATGGATGGGACGGATGGACGAGAGGGATGGATGGAAGGGATGGACAGATGGAATGAATGGGATGGACGATGGATGGATGGATCAATGGGACGGATGGATGGGACGGATGGATAGATGGGACGGATGGATAGATGGGACGGATGGATGGGACGGATGGGATGGAGGTGACGGATGGACTGATGGATGAAACAGATGGATGGGACGGATTGATGAATAAATGGAACGGATGGATGGGACGGATTGATGGATAGATGGAATGGATGGATGGATGGGACGGATGGGTGGAATGGATGGACGGAATGGATGGACGGAATGGATGGATGTAACGGATGGATGGGACGGATTGATGGATAAATGGAACGGATGGATGGATGGATAGATGGAACGGATGGATGGATAGATGGAACGGATGGATAGATGGGACGGATAGATGGATGGGATGGATGGAATGGATGGAATGTATGGACGGGATGGAATGGATGGATGGAACGGATGGATGGGACGGATTAATGGATAAATGTAACGAATGGATGGATGAGACGGATGGATGATGGGATGGATGATGGATAGAACAGATGGGTGGAATGGATGGCATGGATAGATGGATGGAACGGACGGATGGAACAGACGGATGGAACGGACGGATGGGACAGATGGATGAATCGATCTGACAAATGGATGGGACAGATGTATGGATGGAGGGGACGGATAGATGGATGGAGGGGATGGATAGATGACTGTGAAACAGATGGATGGATGGATGGATGGATGGATGGGACGGACGGACGGATGGATGGGATGGGACGAATGGATGGGATGAACGGATGGATGGATGGATGAGAAGGATAGATGGATTGATGGAACGGACAGATGGATGGGACTGATGGATGGATGGGACGGATGGATCGATGGATGGAATGGATGCATGGACGGAACGGATGGATGGACAGAAAGGATTGATCAATGCATGGAACGAATGGATGGAACGGATGGATGGAAAGAACTGATGGATGGATGGAACAGATGGATGGACGGATGGATGATGGATGGGGAACGGATTGATGATGGATGGAACAGATGAATGGATGGATGGAACGGATGGATGGAACGGATAGATAAGATGGATGGATGGAACTGATAGATAAGATGGATGGATGGGACGGATGGATGGATGGGGCGGATCGATGGATGGGACTGATGGATGGAGGGGATGGATGATGGAGGGCACGGTTGGATGGAGGGGATAGATGGATGGGACGGATGGAGGGGCCGAACAAATGGGATGGATGGATGGACGGATGGATGGGACAGATGGATGGGACGGATGGATGGGACGGATGGATGGGACGGATGGAATGAGACGGATGGATGGGACGGATGGAATGAGACAGATGGAATGAGACGGATAGATGGGACGGATGGATGGATCTGACTGATGGATGGAGGGGACAGATGCATGGAGGGGACAGATGGATGAGATGGATGGATGGGATGGATGGACAGATGTAATGAATGAGATGGACGATGGATGGATGGATGGATGGATGGATGGATGGATGGATGGATGGATGGGTGGGTGGGTGGGTGGATGGGACGGATGGATGGATCGGACAGATGGATGGATGGGACAGATCGATGGATGGGACTGATGGATGGAGGGGATGGATGGATGGGACAGACGGATAGGACAAATTGATTGGCTGAACGGATGGACGGGACGGATGGATGGACCGGACGGATGGACAGGAAGGATGGATGGGTGGGACGGATGGATGGGACGAATGGATGGATGGGACGGACGGATGGATGGATGGATGGGACGGATAAACGGATGGAATGAATGGGAAGGACGATGAATGGGACCAATGGATGGGACGGATGGATGGGACGGATGGACGGATGGACGGATGGATGAAACAGATGGATGGGACAGATTGATGGATAAATGGAACAGATGGAATCGACGGATTGATGGATAGAACGGATGGATGGAGTGGATGGACGGAATGGATGGATGGAACGGGTGGAAAGGACGGATTGATGGATAGATGGAACAGATGGATGGATGGGACGGATAGATGGGACGGATGGACAGATGGATGGAACGGATGGATGGGACGGATTGATGGATAAATGGAACGGATGGATGGATAGATGGAACGGATGGATGGATAGATGGAACGGATGGATAGATGGGACGGATAGATGGATGGGATGGATGGAATGGATGGAATGTATGGACGGGATGGAATGGATGGATGGAACGGATAGATGGGACGGATTAATGGATAGATGGAACAGAAGGATGGATGGGCCAAAAAGATGGATGGCCCGGATGGATGGATGGATGGATGGGTCGGATCGATAAAGGGAACGGATGTATGGATGGAAAGGATGGATGGAATGGATGGATGGATGGATGGATGGATGGATGGATGGATGGATGGATGGATAGAACGGACGGATAGAACGGACGGATGGAACGGACGGATGGGACAGATGGATGAATCAATCTGACGGATGGATGGGACGATGGATGGATGGAGGGGACGGGTGGATGGAGGGACGGATAGATGGACTGATGAAACAGATGGATGGATGGATGGATGGATGGATGGATGGATGGATGGGATGAACGGATGGGATGAACGTATGGATGGATGGATGGGACAGACGGATGGATGGGACGGACAGATGGATGGATGAGACGGATAGATGGATTGATGGAACGGATAGATGGATGGGACAGGTGGATGGATGGGACGGATGGATCGATGGAACGGATGGATGGACGGAACGGATGGATAGACGGAACGGATGGATCAATGCATGCATGCATGAATGAATGGAACGGATGGATGGAATGGATGGAACGGATAGATGGAACGGATGGATGGAACAGATGGATGGGACGGATTGATGGATAGATGGAACAGATGGAGGATGGGACGGATAGATGGGACGGATAGATGGGACAGATGAAACAGATGGATGAAACAGATGGATGGGACAGATTGATGGATAAATGGAACGGATGGATGGGACGGATTGATGGATAGATGGAACGGATGGATGGGTCAGATCGATAGAGGGTTCCGATGGATGGAATGGATGACAGAATGGATGGATAGAACGGATTGATGGAACGGATTGATGGAATGGATGGATGGGATGGATGGATTAATGGATAAATGTAACGGATGGATGGATGAGACGGATGGATGGATGGGACAGATGGAACAGATGGATGAAATGGATGGCTGGGATAGATGGATGTAACGGATGGATGGAAAGGATGGATGGAACGGATGGATGGAACAGACGGACGGACGGGACAGATGGATGAATCAATCTGACGGATGGATGGGATGGATGGATGGAGGGGACGGATGGATGGACTGATAAAACAGATGGATGGATGGATGGATGGATGGATGGATGGGACGAACGAACGGACGGATGGATGGATGGGACGGATGGATTGATGTGATGGACAGATGGATGGATGAGACAGATAGATGGATTGATGGAACGGATAGATGGATGGGACAGATGGATGGATGGATGGGACGGATGGATGGATCAATGCATGGAACAAATGGATAGATGGAACGGATGGATGGAACATTGTGAACATTAGCCTACGCCAGACATTGTCTGTGAATGTTAGCAATGCTACACTTGGTTAGAATTGTGAACATTGGCCTGCGCCGGACCCAGACAGGATTGTGAATGTTGGCAATGCCTCACCTACTTAGAGTTGGGGAGACTGGCCTGTGTCGCATCTGGATGGGATTGTGATGGTTAGCAATGCCACACTTTGTTAGAATTGTGAACATTAGCCTGCGCCGGACCCAGACGGGATTGTGAACGTTAGCAACGCCTCACCTACTTAGAATTCGGAAGACTGGCCTGCGTCGCATCTAAATAGGATTGGGATGGTTACCAAAGCCACTCTTGGTTAAAATTGTGAACATTAGCCTACGCAAGACATAGACTGGACTATGAATGTTAGCAATGCCACACTTAGTCAGAACTGCGTACATTAGCTTGCGTCGCATCTAGATAGGATTGTGATTGTTAGCAATACTACACTGAGTTAGAGCTGTGAACATTGGCCTGCGTCACATCTAGACAAGATTATGATTGTTCGCAATGCTGCACTTGGTTAGATTCGCAGACAGTAGCCTGCGTCGCTTATAGATAGGATTGTGAATGTTAGCAATGCCACACTCCGTTACAATTGTGAACATTAGCCTACGCCAGACCCATACTAGATTGTGCGTGTTAGCAATGCCACACTTGGTTATAATTGTAAACAGAGGACCGCATCACTTCTTGATAGGATTGTGAATGCTGGCAATGCCACATTATTAGATTTACGAACATTAGCCAGTGCCAGACCAAGGCAGGATTGTGAATGTTAGCAATGCCACACCTGATTAGACTTGTAAACAGCGGCCTGCATCACTTCCAGATAGGATTGTGAATGCTGGCAATGCCGCACTACTGGATTTGTGAACATTGGCCTGCGCCAGACCCGTACTAGATTGTGAGTGCTATCAACACCACACTTAGTTGGAATTGCAAACAGTAGCCTGCGCCAGGCCTGGACAGGATTGTGGATATTGACAATGCTGCACTCAGTTAGAATGTGAACATTAGCCTGCGCCTGACCCTGACAGGATCATGAACGTTAGCCTGAGTCGCTTCTAGATAGAAATGCAAATGTTGGGATGTCCCACACTTGGGTGGAGCATGAACATTAGCCTGAATCTCATCTCGATAGAAATGGGAATGTAAATGTTAACTTGCCCCAAAGGTGTATCACTATGTACCCTGCTTTCCTGTTCCCCATGCTGTTTCTATATATCTGTATCCCCCCTCCTGTCACTGTAAGCCCAACCCCCTGTCTCTGTGTGTCGCTCTGTTCCGTGCCATCCTGTTCACGTGCCTGGTCTCGGGAGCCTTAAAGATAACCGCCATACCACATCACTATGCTTACTCTCTACTATACACCATCATTCAACTAGCTGTTCACATACGACTACGACCCCATGAACACCTCATCACCCTAATAAAACGCAGCTAGCCAAGCACATTCCGGCCAAGTTGCTCACATATGCATCCTTCAGGCCTAACGCAGCCAGAGCCCAGTCTGGGTGTCCACCCACCAGACTGCACACATCCAACTGATAACTTCGGCACCATACCTAAAGCTAGGATGCAGCTACCATCCGGCAATTACATCAGCTGCACACATATCTGGTGCACCCACGCACCCTACGACACTATCTCTCTCTCTCTCTACTGACCAGAACTACGGCTCCTGAGGGCTTTCAACCTACCAGCGCTTTGAGGTAATACCAATGATATATAGAGCGCTACATAAATGCCAAGTAACATAACATAACAGAACATCTGTGGCTATGAAATAGCGGGTGCCAAAGACTTTAAAAATTCATCCAGTGTTCCATGTGTCTTTGCTTAAAACTGCAGCTCCGGGGGTGACCACGCAACAACCACCAGCAATTGTGAAAGAGGCCCAGGTGGAATATGAAGTAAGAAGGATCATGGATCCCAAAAGAAAGCAACACACATTGTGGTATCTCATTCAGTTGTCTGGGTATGGTCCTGAGGACAGTTCATGGGAACCAGCAGAGGTTGTTCATGCGCCAAAACTGGTGAGACAATTCCATGTGTGATATCCTGAGAAACCAGGTCCTGGCAAGGGCCCTGGGAGAGGAGGTACTGTCAGGATTAGGGGCTAGGGCAGACAAAGGGGTGTGCAGCATGGAAAACTCATTTTGGGCAAAAGAAAGGTTGTGCAACATTGAAGCAGCTTTGGAACTGCAAGTCCCAGCAGTATGTTGGGCATTTCCGTAGTCCAGCGCGTTTGCATGCCGCCACAGATGATTGTAATGAGAGACGGCTTAATAGCCATCAACCGCCCGTGCCAGGTGCAGATTATTTTGTAGGCACGGGCGGTGACGGCGGTATGCAGCAGTATGCAGCAGAGTTCTAGGAGTGGCATGCTGAAGGACTGGGAAGGCGGTGGAGAACTCGAGCCGTGCAGCAGTGATTGGCAGAGTGCCCTGTTTGCCACGCTGAAGGTCTTCTGGTCCGGGCAGTCCCATGGGGCTCCCGAACACTAAAGCTAAGTACTAATATGCCCGTTTGATGTGTGCTGATGCAGTCGCAGTCGGTATACCGACTGCCTGAAGCGGTTTCAGTGCTATGCTTTGAAATTGAGGGATATGTTGGTTACGTTTTCTGTTAGCATAAGTCACTAGGAAGTTATGAACATTTGGTTAATATGTTCTGAGTGGGAGCACGCTATGACATTATTTGCTACAACCATGTCTGAATGAAACCCATTACGCTCTGGGAAGGAAGGAGCACTGACTCAATTGAGTATTTATGTTTGGAGGAAAACAGGGGAATTAAGGGTACAGCTTGGACGCATGTGCTTACATAACATGTGTTATCACAGAGAAGGAACCAGCATGACGCCCATGGTAATACTGGAAAGCTGAATCAAGCCCTTGTTATGTTTGCTTTATGCCGGCCCCTGGGGCCATGTGTTCGTATATTCATTGTGGGAGAATCTCCCAGTATGTCTCATTCTGCTTGCTAAATGTTGTTTGATATTTCATGCCCATCATGTTTTATGTTGCATGTTACCATTACTAAGGTTTGCACTGACTAAAAGGAAGTAGGAGCATGTTATGGTAAATGTTCAAGTTACAGGAGTGTAAAGTTCAGGATAGGTCAGGATCACAGGAGTGTGCCAGGTTATTGATATATGTATGCCACCAGGTTATTGATATATGTATATGTTTTTTCCCAGTGCTTCCCCCTACCTTTCCCAATAACCTCTCCCTAATCCCTCTTCCCCCATTGGCTGCCACCTGGCTATCTGTGGTTCTGACATTCAGGTGCCCGTGCCAACCACGGTGGGAGGGTCGAATCCATTTGGCTTCTGTGGTTCAGGGGAGAGTGTCGATACTCTTCCCTTGTGTAAACCTGACAGTTTTGGATGTCAAGATCGTTTCTTGGGCGTTTCTGGAGACTTTTCTCCGGCTGGAGCTTCTACTTTTGGAAGATTTTCTCTTCAAAGATGTCGAAGACAAACTTGGAAACCGACTGATCTAGGGCAATCTTCAATCTTCTCTCCTTCAAGGCCTTGCTGGTCATCGATTGGCAGGAGCCACACTCAATGGCTTTGTGTTCTTCACCGAGACCCCAGAAATAAATCCTGTGCAGATCAGCGATCAACATCTTCGAATTACAGTCTGCATATCTCTTGAAGCCTGTCTTCGGCGTAGACATCGTGAATATTCTCAAAAAGGATAAAGACGTTAGTCGAAAGATTCACTGAGGTGAGTCGAACTGTTCCAAGAGCGTGCTGTACATGTGGAAAAACAGAACTGAGGCAACGGGGCAGTGCGTGCTATTTATACTATCATTAACGGAACGTCACTTCATGTGGGAACACACAGTGCCCTCTGCTGTTGAAAACGTCAGAGATGGCAAAGCAGGATATGGATATATCTAAGATGAGGAATCCGTGGGAAGACACACTTTATTAGAAATATAGCTACTGTTTCATTTAAAAGTACATAATGAAGTGCTGGGTCTCAAACCATTGTTCTCTTCTTTTTAATTGGGTGCACCAGCCAGCTTGTGTGGAAAAATACAACAGAAACACACTCATCCTCCCTCAATATTATTGACTTGGCTTAACCCCACTGTAATGTACTCACACATGGACCTCCTCACACTCTGCCGTCGGACTCGCACTCATGCATGCCAAGAGAGGGCCGACACAGAGCTGGGGTGCAACACGTCTTTATTCCGTGAACCCAGGCTCGAACTGCCTTGCGGGCGGTAACCCCGCCCCTTAACACACGCGGGTCGCAGCCCGCGAATGAACACAAACACAAACAGAGGACTTCCGTCCAAAGAGAAAACGAGTGAGGACATCGCACCCACTGTGACCCTCCAGAATGGTCATTAAGTATGTTACAGTTAAGTAGAAAGTTGAAGATGGACCAGCATTTCTATGTCATAGAACCTACTTTAAAGCTTTGAGGTGTTTATAATTGTGCACAGTATATATTCATTGTTGTATGACACATTTACCATTTTCATTGAAATGCACTGATGCTTCACAGAACATGGATCCCCTTGGGGCTGATTCTGAGCTTGTGATAAAAGCCGTGTGGAAATACAACATTCTCCCCTCCAGTTTCCAGAACCACCATTCTGAAGTGGGTGGAAGTATTGGAGGGGAGATGTTGTACTTCCCAGCAGCAAAAGATGCTAAAGGCTCCTGTTCTGGGGGAACTATCTGCTCCAGTAGCATTGTGAGGATTTCTTTAAAGACTGACACTTTTCTAATTTAAGAAAGTTTAAACTAGAAAAGTGGTGCTATAGTCTAAGAAATGCTATGTTTTTAAAGGGAAAAAGTGTGCAGTGGACTTTAACGGCACCGCAGAGGTGTCCTATTGTTATATCTGCATTGCGCCCCGCTGCGCGGTGACACAAGGCGCTCAATAAAGGCCCTGCCCCCGCGCTGCAGAGGAAGTGCCAGGGCAAGGCAGCAACACGAAGGTGTCCGTGGCTTTTCATGCTCCAGCCGGAGCTGCACAGCGAGGCCCACCCACGCGGGCCTACCTTTCCCTGATTCCCACCGACGCCTCGGCCGGGACCAGGGACACAACACCTATATTAACTCCTTTTATTCACGTGCTAAACCAGTGCTGCTGGGAGGAGAATCCCCTCACAGTGCCTGCCCTGCATTCCTCATGGTTGCTAGGGCTGTCCTCAAGACGTAAATCAGGCTCATGCAAGAGCAGAGGCTTTTGTGCCCCGGCACCAAATTCTTTATTTGTCAGAATAAGTTGCATGTAAGAAATGTATTGTTGTCCTGTAACAACACATGGGCTGGTTTTAGGGCAGGGCACGCAGAGCAGGCAGGGCGACCGCCCAGGGCGCCATTAGCCCCCCAGCATGCCAGCTCGGGGGAGTCTTTCAAGGGCTCCCCCGAGTGGGCATAGTGGGAGAAGGAGGGACAGGCGCCTTTTATTATTAAATGCGCCTTTCCTATTCCAGTGATTAACTCCCTGTCAGGCGCCAGAGCGGGGAGAGTTAGAAAAAATGGTGGCGCTCCTACCCCCCCCAATCCCCCCCCCCCCCCCTTGAGTGGACACGCCAATTCTGCCCAGGGTGCTGCTGCTGCCAAGGCCGGCCCTGAACAACACATTTCTAATTTATTACGGACTTCTGAATATTTCTTGCACAGCTTTTCTAAATAGCTTTACTCAATGCTTACTGGCTTACTGTAAGGCTCTACGAATTATTTCGAAAATAAAACGCTTTCTGGTTTGAACACGGCCAAACGTAGCATATTTTCTTAGATGTTAAATAAACGCGAACTATTTATATATTTAAAATTGTACACTGTCTGTTAATTGTAAACACCTTTCAAAGTATTCAAAAGTTGAATGTACACCAATAGCTCTTGGGCGTTTTTTTAAATGTTAGTCAGTTATTTGCTGCGTGCATTACAGTTCCATTTCCACAGTACATTTATTACGTTTGGCAACGCGTACCTTTCCGAGAGATGTTTTTGATTTGCACAGTACTTCACCATGTTGTGAGTAGTGTCTCCCTTTTGAGCGTGCGATCTTGTAGCTACCTCTGCGCGTGCGCAGATAAGTCGTGTATTTGATGGTGCGCTTTTGGAACATCATTGGGAGTTCTGTTTACACGGGAAGCTAAATGTTTTGGGGTCTTGCGCATAACGCTGTTACTCAGTGACAGCAAAGACATCTTTTTAACCTGGAAAATAATATTGCAGCCAGGAGAGAAATGCCACAGCAGGATTCAAATAAGGTAATATTTTGAGGGGGCACACACATATCGTTTGCTGGTTGTCGTCAAGATACTAATAATCTCCTTATGCAATTTAATTCTGACATTAATGTCGGCAGCTTTTGCACAATTCCTATTCCTCTTTACTATAGCTCATTCAATATTGTTTTTATGCATGGAGTTACTTTTGTTTTTTAAATTATGAATGCAGGATTACAAGGATTGGAATATGATTTAAAGGTTGAATTGGCACAGATTTAAGATGTTTGTGCTGAAACACCAAAGTAAAACCTGTATTGCACAAATTAAAGGGTGATGGTTTGAAAGCAAATTATATAGGGTATTTAAAATACGGATGTAGTTGCGATGCCCTGCAGACCAAGGTTTAGGGATGGTGTTGTGGGGCTGTGTGTGCCCTAGGCCCGTGGCGCAGCGTGCAATGAGACACACACACAGTGTTGATGGTTCACAGGCCTCGTTCCGGTCTGCCGCATGGACGCGAAACGGGGCTCTTTATTGCTAGCTCCGCGTCATGACGTAACGCGTCATGCTGCGGGTCACGTGACACCGCACTCCTCCCAATTTTTTATAACAGGCCTTGGGCCTTCAGAACAAGTTATAACCAACAAACAGGCAGATTTGGGTTTAAACAAACATTTCAAGTAGATAACTCGAGAGACTCACAGTCCTCTTCAGTCGGGATCATGGTCTCTTGAGAGACTCTTCTTCAGGTGCTCAGGTCGTAGTCTTTGAGTCGCAGCTGAGGCCCTCTTGAGTCTCTGGTGGGAAAGCGCTGTTCCGTATCGCTGGTAGGGGCTGGTCCTCGGAGAAGTCCAGGCTCCCTGGGTGCTGGCTCAGCAGCAGCTTCTGGATAGGGGTCTCCTGTTATGTCATCTATGTTGGCTGCATCAGGATGGTGAACTGTGGGGTCCCTGTTTTGTCCATACCAGTCGGCCGGCAGCCGAGGGGGGCCTGATAGCCTCCCGAAGAAACTAGAGTTTCGCGTAACTAGGGCGTGGTCATCAGCGGCCGTTACTTGCGAACCTTGCACATGCACTACCTTCAATGGCATGGGCTTGTGTGGGAGCGAGAGCTTCCCTTCTGAGTGTCGAGTTCTTACTAGGACTGTGTCTCCAACAGCTATGTCGTGTTCTCTTAGCCCTCGCCTGTTGTTTTCTTTCTGGATAGCCACTTCTGTTTGGTCTCGTTCCTCTCTATTGTCTATTGTTCCTGCATCTCTCCCCTCCAGGTCGGGCAGAAATGTGCGTGGACACTTTCGGAAGAGGGCATCGGCTGGAGCTACTCCCGTCGAGCAGTGTGGGGTCGTCCTATACTCGAGGAGGAATTGGAAGAGGGCTCTCTTTTCACATGACCCTTGTCCATGTGCTATGCAGAAACACTTGTTGAGCGTACGCATGAATCATTCCGCTTCGCCATTCGCGCGTGGCCACACTGGTGTTATTGTTCTGTGACTGATGCCTCGTCTGGCTAGGAAATCTTCTAGGCCCGCACTCTGGAAAGGTGACTCATTGTCTAAGCATACATCCCGGGGGAAGCCATGGGTTACAAAATTCTTTCCATTACTGGAATGACTTCTTGAAGGGCTAAGGATGGGGCAAATTCGACTTCTGGGTACCGGGACCACTGGTCTACCATCACTAGGAAGTGAGTCCCTCTGTGTTGACCCAAAATCCATTTGGACAGTTTCCCATGGTTCCTCACTTCTGGCCATGCTCTGGATAGCTGGTTCTCCGACGTGAGGGGCAGCGGCTTGGCACCATCTGCAGGCTTTGATAAACTCTTCCACCTTTGATTCTAATGCTGGGAACCATACCTTGAGCCTGAGGCGGCTTTTTGTTTTTGCTGCGCCTTGGTGGGCGTGGTGGGCAAGAGTTATCACCCTGTCAATCAGCTCCATGGGGATAACTTTGTGGGGCCCTCTCAGTAGGAGTCCGTCATCTGTGAATGTAAGTTCACCTCATACTTTCCACAGTTGCTCCAGCGTATGTTTGGCTTCTTGCGTCATGGAGCCTAGGACCTCTAGAACAGAATTCCATTTTTCTGACTCCATGGCATCGCGCAGAGTTTGGAAGCATCCATCGTTTGCGGAAGCCGCTTTGATTTCCGCAATGTCCATTGAGTTGGGGACAGAACTTTCGATGACAAGTCGTAAGTGCTCTTCAGCTGCCGCCACCTCATCAGGGAGATTGTGTTTGACGGCTTGGGGTGTCGAGACAAATAGTCTGCGGCGTTGCTCTGTCCTGGTTTGTATTTCAGGTCCACATTGTATTCCTGGAGTGCCAGAAGCCATTTTTCAATGCAAGGAGGATTTGCTGACCCACCCGTCATGATGGGAAGAAGGGGTTTGTGGTCTGTCACCACCTTCACTGGTTTCCCGTAAATGTATATTTGGAAATGGCAGCATCCCCACAGTACTGCTAGGGCCTCTCGCTCTATTTGTGAGTATCTTTGTTCTGTAGGTGAGAGTGCTCGACTCGCATATACCACGCTGCATGGTGTGCTGTCATTGTTGGCTTGAGTGATGATGGCTCAGAGTCCGAACGTGCTTGCATCCACAACGATTTCCGTGCTCTTCTGGGGGTCGAAGAACGATAGTATGCATTCATCAGACAGCGCTCTCTTGATGTTGTCGAATGCTGTCTGTTCTAGGGCTGACCATCTCCAGGTTGTCGCCTGCTTGGTGAGGGTCCTCAGGGGCTCTGACACGGTTGCTAAGTTTTCTATGAAGTGGCCACAGTAAGTGACCATGCCCAGGAAACTTCTTACTTCTGACACTGTTTCAGGTGGTTTGGCCTCTTGAATGTCTTTGACTTTTGCCGAGTCGGTGGAAATTCCTCCCTCTTGAAAAACAAAACTGAAGAATTAGATTTTATTTCTTAAGAACTCGCGAGTTATGCCCAGGGACTGGATTCTTGTCAGGACTTCTTCAAGCCTCTCCAGGTGCTCGCTCTCGGATTTGGCGTGTATTAGAATGTCATCACTGACATTTAGGGTACCTGGTAGTCCTGACAGAGTGCCGCGGATGGAGTTCTGAAACACCTCTGCGGCGGATGAGATGCCGAAGTTCAGCCGTTTGTACTTGTAGAGGCCAATGTGAGTGGTGAAAGTCGTAATGTACTGACTGTCCTGGTGGAGTAGGAGCTGGTGGTAGCCAGAACGGAGGTTGAATTTGGAAAATTCTGTGGCACCGCCCAGCTCTGTGATAATGTCATCCAGGGTGGGTGTCAGGAGACTTTCCTTCCTGATCGACTTGTTGGGCAGCCTCATGTCCACGCAGATACGGACTTTGTCCGGTTGTTTGGTCTTGTGTGCCATGACAATTGGGGAGACCCATGGGGTAGGTCTTCAGGTCGACGAGGTCTTGGATATCTTTTTCGACTTGCTTGCAGCGGTGGAAGGGTACTCTCCTGTGCTTCAGAGCCACTGGCTGGACCGATCGTCTATGTGGAGCCTGATTGGATTTCCCACCATCCGCCCGATCCCTGTGAATATGTCCGGGACCCTTTGCAGAAGCAATTGGACATCTTCTACGAACACCCCATGGGCGAAGTGGACGAGACCTACAGCTTCGGCTGCAGCGCAGCCAAATAGCCCCAGTGTTGCTACCTTAGTGACATATAACCTGGCTCGTATGGATGCTTCGTGATGCTGGACAGTGGCGATGAAGGCACCTTCCAGTGGTAGAGGAGTTTTGCCACCAAAGGTGAAGATACGCACTCTTGTGTCTTGAAGTGCAGGGGGTCCTGGTAATGTTTGGTATTGTTCATCGGCCATTACGTTCACTGAGGCTCCTGTGTCGAGGAGTACGTGAACCTTTAGGATAGTCACTGCGCATTGGGGTTGGTGTTTTCCTCGCCCCCCATTTGTGAGCACCACCGATATGAAGAAAACATCTTCACCTTCTTCTCTCAAAGCCGCGCTAGGAGGGTCCCCTTGTGGGCCAGTGTACGCGGTATTGGCGGATTGACTCGCTCTATCCTGCGGGAAACCTCTGGGATTTTCCTTTCCTCTCGGCACCGTGTTTGGGGCTGAGGCTCTGCACACTCTCGCGAAATGGCTTGGAATACCACACCTTGTGCAGGTGTACCCCTTTGCTGGGCTGTCTTTTTCATGTGGAAGGTCATGCCCACACTGTGGGCAGGTGGCTGGAGTGGTAGTGTTTCGCGGTTTCTTCTGCCACCAGGCATTTCTTGTTCCTTGGTTCCTTGGAGATTGCCGCCCTACTAGGCCACTTCCTCTAGCTTTACTGATTTCAGGGCCGACTCCATTTTGGAGGCACTTACATCTGCCAGTTTGTGAGAGCGCCCTAGTTTAAGGATCCTGGGGAGCGTTATGCCTGTTTCTCTCAGAATTTGTTTCCGATGCTTTACCCAGTGACATCCAATGATAATTTGGAGTCTTACCTCCTCTTCTTCATTTTCCCATGCACAGGTTGAGGCTAGGTGCTTGAGCCGACTGTGGTATTTGTCCAGGTTTTCGTCACTCTGCTGCATGGCTGTGCACATCCCAAACTTCTTGAAGTCAGTGTTTACCATAGAGGCAAAGTAGTCCTTTAGTGCCTTCACGGCTGTGTCATATGAGTCGTCTGCAGGGTGCAGGGTTTTGAAGAGCTTGTGGACTGCGGGTCCAGTTGAAAATATCAGAGTGCACTTCTTGGTAAGGTCGTCTTTTTCCCCCTGTAGCATTGAAGTACATCTCTAGGCGCTTTCGCCACAGTTCTCATCGAGGTCCCAGTGACGTTGGGGCCCCATCGATGTCAAACTCGCATAGGAGCCACGTTGTTGGGATGACCCTCCCTGCAGGTGTGGTGGAGTGGGGGCTGCTGCATCGTCCTCAGCTGACATGGTTCCTGGTGTGGGGTGTCGGCACAGGTGTTGATTTATGGATGCACAGGCACTCCGAAAGGAGCCGCTGCCCCAGTCCCTTGGCTGGTAGGAAGACCTTCAGTGGGGTGCACAGGCGCTCCTGGGGAGCTGTTGCCCCTGTGAGCACTGTAGGTCATCTCACTTTGGTAAGGTGGGTGTGCTGGCGCTTCACCAGTATTGCGCCACCTTGGAAGGTGTGGTGTGGCAGAAGATCAGAGTGGCAGCGCACGAGTACTCTCCTGTGAGAGCCGCACTGGTTTTCTGGGTGAGTAGGCTATCACCCTCACTGATTGAGGGGCCGCAGGTGAGTTTAACGCCATGGGCGTTCCAAAAATTCTGGCCGGTGCCAGTAGTATACAGTATGAGGCTGTATATGGAGTGTGATCCTTTACCGGTGTGCTGGAGCATGATGAGGCTCTGTTGCATGCAGAGGGATAGCATGCAGTGTGGACTGTAGGCCCAGATGCAGCAGATTCCTCAATCGGCCGCCGCACGCAAAGGTCTACAACCCTTGTCGCCAATGTTATGGGGCTCTGTGTGGCCTAGGCGTGTGGTGCAGTGCAGCGCGCAATGAGACACATTCAACAGTGTTGATGGTTCACAGGCCCCGTTCCGGTTTGCCACACAGGCGCGAAACAGGCCTCTTTATTGCTAGCTCTGCATCATGACGTAACGCGTCGTGCCGCGGGTCATGTGACACCACAGATGGTTAAAGACCTCGGCTGCAGTGGGGAAGCGTTAATGAAACACAGGCAACCAGCCTGGTGTTCTAATGCACACTTGCCTGTTTCCGGAGCTTGCACCTTTATTTCTCTTTTCTCCACCCCTTCTTCGTCCTGTCCTGAGCGGTAAGGCTCCCCCTCCTCACACGTGACCTGGCGAGTCAGGCACAACACCACATTCCTCCCAAACTTGCATTTATGAAACAACAACAGGTGGTTCTTCACCACGGGTGCAACGGCACCAACAGCATACCTTATCAGGGTTCATCAGGCTATTGTCTCTTTCACTGCAGTATATCTTGGCAATGGTATATGCCTTCCAGCACATAACCTCCCAGTCGGGACGAGGGTTGTGGTCGTTCTCTGTGTGTATCGGGCCTCCCTCATTCTCTCTGGCGCTCCTGGTGGGCTAGCTTCGCGACAGGGCCTTTCTCTCACGCTGGGGGGTTTGCCGGCAGCGGTTGTTTCACTTGCGTCTTCAGGGGTTTCACTTTCTCTTACGGGGTCTTCTGGCTGGTGGACCCCGGGAGTGTTTTCCTCTGGTTGTTCTGCTGTCTTTTCCTTCCACATCTGTGGTGGCACCTTGTGGAAGTGAGATATATAGCGGGTGACTGTTTCTGTCCCCCTGGTTACCATCACCATGCTGTGGTTGGTTTTGACCACTGTCCAAGGACGGGACTCGTAGGGCATTGTCATTTTCTTAGGGGGTTGATCAGTTTCTCACTAGCAGTGTCCCCTGGCAGGAGCTCTCGGTATTGGGCCCGTTGGTCATGACTCGCTTTCTCGTTGTGTTGTCGACGATTCCGTTCAATTTGTTCACTGTTCAATTTGGATGCTATCCAGTTGGGGTGTAGTGGAAGCTCTATCTGGATCAGCACCCATAATCTTAGCGCTGTTGGGCTCACTTGTGTTGCTGTTTGGGGGTGGGGTCTGACAGTGAGACCGCAGGAAACAATATACTGCTGGGAGCCATGGTTGCCGCTGGTCTTTGATTTGATTTGATTTGATTTGATTTTATTGGCAATCCGTATTGTTTTGTTGAGGGACCCCATAAATCTTTCTGCATCTCCGTTTGTTTGTGGCCAACACAGGGTGATTCTCCGGTGCTGTATATTTAGATTTCCCAGGAAGTTCTGCAGTTCTCTGCTGGTGAAGGCAGGGCCCGTTGTCGCTTTTGAGACTCCTTGGTAGGCCATGAGTGGTGAAGATTTTCTCTGGGGCGGTTATAGTTGATCCTGCGTCAGTGTATCTGACAGGCTCCGCCTCAGGGTATCTGCTGAGCTCGTCTATGAGAACTAGAAGGTGCCCTTCATTTGCGATGGTGCAGAAGTCCAGACTTACAGACTCCCACCTCTGCTGACTCCTGGGGGCGTTGGCAATAGGTTCAGGTGCAGGCTGTCACTGCGTGGCAAGCCACGCAAGTTTTAGATCATGTTGAGTACTCTCTGTTGTATGCTGGGCATCCAGGCCCGCAACTTCTGGTCGGGTCTGGCTTTTTGCCACTCCCTGCTGCCCTTCATGAGCGAGTCACAGTGCTCATTCTTCAAGCGTTGTCGGCAGGACAATGCGGTGACCTTTCAGAATTATTCCTTCTTGGGACACAGTTAGTTTGATGTGTATTCCGAACAGGGCTTGGAGTTTCTCTTAGGCTGCTGCTGTTCGACCTGATACTCCCATCCGGAAATGTTTCCAGTTGTCAGATTGTATGGTTGCTTTGACTCACTGAAGGCATTGATCTTGTCTCTTCTGGTATTTCTTCCATCGTCTTCGGGCGAGTCCACGCTACCACCTGGCATACGTGCTCTTCAGTTTCCTTCGCATCTTCTTCTTCTTGATGCGTCGCCGTCCAAGGATGTCACTATAGGTAGTCCGCCGGGTTGTCGGCTCCCGCCTGGCAGATGACGTCTATGTTGAATGGTTGTAGTTGCAACATCCATTTCTCCAGCCGGGCTGGCGGGTGGGGCGCTTACCCTCGGAAGATGGGGCTTAGTAGATTAGCCGGGTTGGCCGAGGAGGTAGACTTGGAAATGGTGACATCCCCACAAAATGGCCAGGGTCTCCTTCTCAATGTGTGCGCAATTCTGCTCGGCTTTTGTGAGTGATCTAGTAGCAAAAGCAATAGGATATGTGTTTTCGTTTGAGTTGACTTGGGTTAGCACAACTCCAAGGCCAACAGGACTGGCGTCGACTAATAGTTTGGTGCTCTGCTTGACATCAAAGAATGCAATGTTTGCCTCTTGAGTGAGTGAATCTTTGATTTGTTGGAATGCTTCATCTTGCTCTTCTCCCCATTCTCAAGGGGTGTCCTTCTTAGTAAGACTTCTTAGCGGGGCCGAGACAGTGGCTAGTTCTGGAATTAATCTGGCTCAATATGTAGCCATCCCCAAGAGACTTCTGACCTCCGAGAATGAGGAGGGAGCTTTGGCTCTCTTGATATCGTCAAATTTGGCGGGGTCTGGCGATACGTCCTCGGCATGGAAGACATAACTGAATAATGCTAGTTAGTTCTTACCGAATTCACATTTCTCGGCATGCAGAGTGAGACCTGCGCCCTCTAGCCGCTATAAGACAGCACACAGGGGTGCATTGTGTTTCTGTTGGGTCGTTCCATACACCAGAATATCATCACTGATGTTCGTGGTGCCCGCCAGTCTTGTAGTACCCTCTGGACTTCGTATTGCCCTGCAGAGGAGGCTGAGGGATGGTGAAAGGCCTCGACTGCAGTGGGGAAGCCTTAATGAAACACAGGCAACCAGCTTGGTGTTCTACTGCGCACTACCCTGTTTCCAGAGCGTGCGCAACCTTTATTTCTCTTTTCTCCACCCCTTCCTCATCCTGTCACGTGGGCTCCGCCTCCTCACACGTGACCTGCGAGTCAGGCACAACACCACATTGGCACAACACCACAGTCGTTATGATAGAATGCTGGCAGGCCTCTGTAACAGAACGTACTTTCCTACTGGCTCTTGTAAGACCGAGAGGTTACAAGGTAATAAAAACAAGGCTGGGTTATACAATTGAGGAAGGAGATAGGGTTATCTCCAAAAGTCACAGAATCTTAGTTTTAAAGAATCTTTGCTGTCTGTTAAAGTGCTGCAGTACAATATGTAGAGCCGCACCACATTCTCACAAGATGCACCTTTATGTTACAATGTTTACAATGCAAGCTGGATGTGCTAGTACAGGTTTTCCACCTGTAGGGTGACGATTTTCAGCAGTGCTTGGCCTAATATAGTGACTTTTTATGATCCTTCAGTGTGGAATGTATGGGAACACGTGAGGCCTGCTTGACTTTCAAACACATCTGTAACGGCACTTATTTTGCTGGCTCTCTTCTGAATGAGAGGATGCAGGATGAACAGAACAGATATGGAGACGGTAAGGGAGGGTTTATTTCCCAAATGAATTTTAGTTTCAAACAAGCCTTGGTGGGGCTTGTTGTAGGGGAAGCAGAGCGGCAACAAATGAGAGAAAAACAAGGTGTGTAGTGACCGTGAAACCCCGGTTTGACAAGGATGAAGAGACCCCACCTCATACTGTGGAGCTTGCGTCAAGGAACCTGCTTGTTGTGTTGTTGCTCTAGTGAAACGATTGTGGATTGAGTTCTCGCGCAAGCATAGTGCATGTTACATTTGACAGAGTGTGTGAAAGAAGCCGTTGTTGGGCTGCACTGGTTGAATGATCCTGTGGTTTGAAGAATGCCATCTCTTCCATAGAGGATAATTGCAGGCTGCCGTTAAGTGTGGAGGGGAGATTGTGGGGAAGTCCAAAGTAGACACAAAGGAGGACTGTAAGCACTGCTGGTGTCGACCATAACTAGGTCAGGAAACAGAATACATTTTTCACGCTGCAGA
Organism: Ambystoma mexicanum; assembly: GCF_040938575.1. Classification (NCBI taxonomy): domain Eukaryota; kingdom Metazoa; phylum Chordata; class Amphibia; order Caudata; family Ambystomatidae; genus Ambystoma; species Ambystoma mexicanum. Next base: position 1,445,967,409 of record NC_090935.1, on the reverse strand, counting down.
TATAAACCAGAAACATGATACGTATTAATACCCCGCTAACATCAACCTGATAACACAAAAGAGAGAAAACCTATGAGTAACTACGCCAACAAAGCCTTTGATCTAGTCCTCTGGGATTATTTTTGAGTTTCGAGAAGTCCTGGAGAAATATGGTTTTGCTAGTAAATGTATACATTCTGTCAAAGCTATGTATGCCGTCTTTAACGCCACTCTCCCTTAGATAGGTTCACTGTGGGTCCGCGCTTAGAAACCTCTGGGTATTAAGCGCGTTATAAATAACATATCATATCATATAGAGAGAGGAACTAGGCAAGGGTGCCTTCTGTCTCCACTTTTTGATCTGCTCACTGAGCTACTTGTGTTTGGGAGTCAGAAGGCATCTGCCCATTCCTCTTTAGGGGGTTGGTTTGTTTGTTTATTTTATTTATATGGCGCTCCTGACCCAAGGGTATCTGGGCACTAGTATAAGGAGGATGGTTACATGGCATAGAAATGTTTTGCAATAATGGTTACATGGTAGATTATCTGCAAGTGAAATACAATTTATACTGTCAAGAACACATATAGTACATATAGCAAGACAATAAGCAGGGGTAAATAGAGGCCAGAGGTGAGAGAAGTAAGAAAGAAAGGTAGGAGTTAGTTTTTGTTAAGTAGCCATGTGATGACGTGACTTCGGAATGGATCAAAAGCTTGGATAGTTTTGATATTCTGTGGGAGTGAGTTCCATAGCTGTTCCGCTATAACCGGGAAGCTAGTGCCGCCAACTCTTTTAAGATTATACCTAGGCACCACTAGACAGGATGCGTTGGAAGTTCTTGTGATCCTAGGTGAGGGTTTCCAGGTGAATTTGTCAGTGTGATATGGTAGGGCTTGGTGGCTGAATGCTTTGTGAGTGAGGCAAATGGTTTTTAGGTCGATTTTCCCTTTTATGGAGAGCCAGTTGTAGTGCTTCCTTGTGATTGAGATATGCTCTCTTCCAGGGATATTTAATGCTGCTCTGAGCACATTGTTTTGCAGGATCTGCAATTTGTTAGTTATCGATTTGTTCGCACCTAGGTAAAGGCCATTACAATATTCCAATTTGAACTGTATACGAGCTTTGGCCAGTATAAGGCAGCTGTTGGGTGACAGTAGTGGTCTACATGCCCTGCTCAGTTTACCGGTATAGGCAGTGGTGGCGGCAGTCATGATTTTCTGTTTAATTAGGTTATAGTGGGCATCGAGATAAAAACCTACAGTTTTTACATGTTTGGCAACAGGTATGTTGTTCCCATCAATAGTAAAGTTAGTATAGTTAGGGCTCAGTTTTAGGAGGTTATTAGGAGAGCCAACTAAAATATATCTTAATGCTGATGATTTTTCAATATTGACAATGTACAGGCTAGCAGTAGCGTGCATGAGATATTGAAAACATTTAGCACTGTAGTAGCATACCAACAGAACAAAGATAAAAACCAAGATAATGCCCTGGAATCCAATTTATGACTTGACCCCAGTGAAAAATCGCAGCAAGTTCCTAGAAGTGATAGTACCAATGGAATTAGGCAAAACTGTAGCAGGCAACTTTATTGCTGCTCCGTCTTCCTGCTGGCTGCTATGAAAATGGAAGAGGGTCTCTGCTTCGGAGCCCTGTCTTCTAGCTCTTTGGTGGCCATTTTGCATCAGTTTTTTGTAGGAATGACCACAACGCAAAAGACATGGCTATCGGCACCTTGATTACCGGATTGGCAACCTGGGGTGCTAATAGCAATAATCACTTGTTCTGCAGGCTGGAACGGGTGGTAACGGCACCAGGGACCCTCTATTAACTCGGACCCTGGGCCGTTAACATCTGTAGCAGCCCGTGGAACGGGTGATTAATAGTAAATGATCTCGCCGCAAGGTATGGTAAATAACTTTGTATGGGCCAACAAAGGGTTCACATCAGCCTTGAGAAAACAAACTGTGAAGGCTTTTAAAAACTGGACTATGCAGTGGAACCATGTTAGTATATCTTCTGCCCCTGAATCACCTATGGATAACTCAAAGTGGAACATTTGGGAATCTAAGTTAAGGGAGACAATTTCTGATTGTAAATGGTTGAAAATATGAGAAAATTCTAGTTAGATATGAATTTACGCAGAGGTAAAAGTTGCCGGGAAGTAAAGGGTGCAACTTTCACTTTTCGTGGCAATCCATGATTGTTCCTTTACTTTATGGGACCCGAACTATCGTTCCAAGATGCAAGTTTAAAAAAATATATTTTTTAACTTCTTCCCTACTGGGGATTTGAGTCCTGCTGACAACAAGACAGTGTAGCATCTCGCTGCGCCATCTCGCATGCCTGTATTCGTGTCGTTTATTTCAATTGACTGCTTGGGAGGGGGGGGGCGGGGGGGGAGTGCAGGGGGGGGCTAAGGGGGGGGGAGAGAGAGAGAGAGAGAGAGAGAGAGAATTTCATAAAGCCGTGTGCTGTAGGGGGACAAAAGCACACTAATGGCCGTCATTTACATGCATTTTCTTTCACCGTGTTTGTCTTGCTAGAACTGTTGTAAAACATAAAGTTGCAGGGTGAAATGTGGTTTGAATTGGGAGTGGGGGGGTGACGGTGAGTATGGGGGAGGAGTGGGTACAAAAGGGGGCGGGCAATGGGAACATAGTTCCATTACCTTTTCTTTTACACTTTGACCAATGGATTTACACTACACTCAACAGAGAATTACCCAATGCCTATATTGGTCACCATGGAAAATGAAAAGATGTAAGCTTGTACAGTCAGATATTGGCTTGTCCTGTAAGAGAGAAGTCGGTACAAATACGCATATGCTGTGGAATTGCGATACTGGGATGAAGTCCTTTGTCAAATGGAAATGATTAGTCAATCTACTTTGCCACATACTTTGTTATTTTGTATATTAGGCTATTTTCGTGACAGATCTGAAATTCTCCACTGGAATAAAAAATTGGATGAATAGAGCTCTATTAATAGCAAGAAAACATTTTAAAGAAATTGAAAAGTAGGGAAAGGCCTCAACCTGAAGATTGGATCTAATGTATGCTAACATTGTTAGCTAGGGGAAACGTCTCTTATGTGAAAAAAAGAGATGTCAGATGAATATCAATTACTTTGGGACTCTTTTAATGATCTCTATGAACGGAGGATAGCACAGGGGCAATGCGCTGGTCTTGGAAGAAAGACCACGCAGAGCAACAGAGGTTCGAATTCCGGATCCGCGCTTAGAAACCGAACTCGGGTACGGTATTAGCGCGTTATCAAAAAACAATTCAATTAAATGCAGCCTCTTTTGGTTACCTTGTCAGACTATATTTCAAAACATATTAGCTTGGCTTAGTCCCACTATCCCTTCCTTACTTCCCTTTTTGTTTTTTTAGTAAATATTGTATTTGTCTTGTTATTGTTATTGATATTATTATTATTATTATTATTTATATAGCACATCCACTGACTCTGGAGCTTAAGGGCACTAACCAAATAAGACATAAAAACCACATGATAAACAAATAGCGAGTCGCGGGGGAGAGTAAGGAGGTTCAAGTATCCAACCTAGGAAGCTATAATTAAACAGGAGGGTCTTTAAGCCCTTTCTAAATATTCTGATTGAAGTCTCTTCTCTGAGGATGGTGGGTAATCCATTCCACAAAGCCGGAGCGACAGAAAAAAAAACTCCACTTTTGACTTGTGATAACTTGCTTGAAGGAATTTTTATCTGGGAGCAATTAATGGACCAGATTATAGTTACTGGATTTTGGAGTCAGAGTGTCTTTAAAATAAAATGGGCCCAATTTTTTGGTTTTCCCGGTGGATTAACTAATCTGTGCAGTAGATTATTATTCAAAGTATAATAGAAAGAAATAGGAATTCTCCTCCATTGTTATGTTTTCTTTTGCTTGATGTTTGACCATGCTGTTAGAAACACATATATACACACACATAAAAAATAAAATATGTAGTAATAAAATATGTAGTAGAGTTACAGAATAATTCAAGTCACCTGTATGTGAATTCCCGGGTTCCAAAGTAATAAATAATTACAGCAAGGCCTGGAACGAGATTCAGAATAAGTTTCGATTACCGTACAACTCTCAATACGAGCACTTGGAGTTTTGGTCAAGCCAACATTCCTCTACTTCATCAATATTTATTTGGCGTCTGGGTCATCAGGCGATCCTGCCAATGGAGGATATACAACAAAGCTTGGACAGGCCCTAGAACTGTATTTCAGAAACTTGCCTGCCGGATACGTCATCCTAATATCCCAGAGAAGGCAAATACAATTGTTGATTTGAAGATGGTCAAGCTGGCAGCAGCAATGAAAAAAATACACCTTTGCATGTTATATAAGAACCTCTAAAATTGAAATAAGTAAAGATGGACTAGCCATCATGCAGTGTCTGGAGAAAATGCTTGTCATTGCTGGAGAGCAGAGACATCTGGCAAGCATCAGTTGACATGCTAGTTATAATCTTTAAACCTAACCTGCACATCTTGAAAATAATAATTCTTTAAACAACTTGCACCATAAAGGATGCCCTCTAAGTTTCAGAAATTAGGCAGAGGAGATAAGGAACACCGTAAAATGACAGAGAAGAAGTATATGACATTCTTTTTTCTCTGTCCAGCCACAACCAATTTTGGGTAACCTTGAGTCAATACATCTCTGATAATTATCAGTAGAAATGTAGGTGAGTTCCATTCTAGTTATATTGGGACCCCACTAAATTATCCTGATCTTGAACTGAAATAAGTACATATAATGTTTTATCTGCCACATATATGCTGGGAATGGATACAATCAACTGGCCCAAAATATGAAACAATTAATCTGGAAAAATATCGTAATAATAGCGCTGTGCCATAATTTTGTATGCCAGCCCAGACGTGTTCTGTGTTTTGTCAGTCTTGCCGTTCCATGTTTGGAATGCATGTCCAATGAGCATTGGCTGTTTGAAACTCTGCTGACTGGTCAAAGGGATCCTTGTCAGAATACCAGAGAACACACCAGGTGAGATGTTTAATAAGTGTATACTTCCCTCCATGCTGACAAAATAGGAGGAAAATTAAAAGAAAAGGGGAAATCTATCCTCAGGTGACATGGAAAACACTAAATCTGAGGAAAATGGGATGGGAGCAGATGCAGATCGCTGTCACTCCATGCTGTGGAAAATCTCGACATAAAACCATGGAGGTTTCCGATGGGGGCTTGATTTCTCCCCTACTTGACCAGGTTTTGGGTGTATGAGGCAGGATAGAGAGGTTAATCTCTGGACCGGAGGACAGGTCCAATGAACTAAACGATGGAGACGTAGAAAGCCATCTATTTTATAAGCAAGAGTAGATCTGATCAACCACCAGCAGTTGTTGGGGAAAACCTATTTAAGAAGCTTAGATAAAAAGTTGGGCACCATCACAAATGAGAACCGGTCCTCCAGATTGTAGCGTTTGGCAAATGAAATACCATGATGAGTTATGTATGGGCCTCCCGGATGGAGTAGAAGGGAACGGGTTATTTCCCATCTGAAAACTCGATTGTGGCGAAACTGGAGCTTGGCCAAGAAGACCCCATATTTGCAGACTAGCGTCGTAGTGTTAAAACCAACAGAGGGGTGATGGCATAACAGTGGTGGAGGCCTAACAATGATTTTCCGGGTGACCGATCTGAGGGACAAGGAGAGAATTTTATATTTGGCCAGAAGGACCGGGTGCCTCCAATATGAGTGTCAGAACATGGCATGAATTAGTTCTCCAAAATTGATTAGCAGAGTTTGCTAATTAAAACTTTCTTGATTAGCAAACAAACCCATTTGATTAGCAATGTTGTACTAATATTTTTAACACCACCAGAAGTTACTTGTACCATACAAATACAAATGAACAATGCAGCAGTTTTGTGTACCACTGAAGTAAGACATTAAGTCAGATATGTCAGACCTTGCAAGTTCTTTAAAATCACACTAGACCTGCAGGTCGAGTAACTTAGTTTACCCACTCGACCAAAGAGAAATGCATTAGAGCCATGGCAACATGTGACAACAAATTTAAATGTGCTTACTGTAAAATGGTGCACATCACCAGAATCCCACTTTAGTTTGGCATGCTGCTGCCATGCAGAGACCAGCCCTGCACAGTGAAACCTTTATTTGACATTTACTGCAAACAAAGTAAAGTTTAAATACAAGTTTCAAACATCCCCTGCAAATGGTAGTGGCCCTTAAAATCGACTTGGATATGTGAGTGAGTGAAAATACTTTGCGAGCCCTGGATGAGTGTCTGTACAAGGTTATCTGCATGAATGGACACACATAGATATGATAAAAAGGCTCTGAAAACAGTTTGGCCAGCTCTCTAAACTGCAGGTGCTAATATATAATGTAATCATGATCCTAGAGCAAAGCAAGCTCTGGAGGCTAACTACTGTGATGGCAGTGCAGTAGATCTACAGATGTACAGTTTTAATGCACTTATTGGTCACTGCTATGCGTAAACATCTAGTTAGCTTTTTTTGTTCATTGTGTAATAGGAACTAAAGTAAGAGACTAAGCAGAGCGGATGATGTAGCATGCAGAGGTCTGGGCAAACTAGGTGGAATATTGTAGTTAGCGACCATCTCTCTTTCAGGGCAGATGGTATAAAGCAACAGGGTGATAAGACAACATCAAGGAATACAGGATAAGCTCTTGAGTTGAGCACCAGTTGCAAGCTGCATGTAACCAACAGGGTACAGAACTAGGTTTGCCATCAAAAAAAGCATTTGGATGTTTGATCATGTACATTTTCAGAAGTGTCCACTCGTCAATATGATACATCTTCCCCAACAAAATGAAATGTGGTTGACACTGAGGTTAGATCCACTAACCTACACTTTACTGTAAATTGTACTTGTATATTGTAATTGGTTATTTATAACACACTTAATACCCAGAGGTTTCTAAAAAGCACAGCAATGAGGCGTTTTTTACAGTAGCAATATTGTAATTATGCATTATGTAACAAATTACATTTTTAGAAATAGAATTGAATGACTGCATTTATAAAGAATTAAAGTTAACACATCCGTGTCTTTGGCAGACAGGATACGGTTAGCTTAATAAAGGTATTATGTGATTATTTCTGGTTTGCAATTATTTGAAAAAGAAAATCTTGGTTGCATACTCACACAGGCCATTGGCACATAAGAGTGGAGGAGACTGCTGGACTCACTCGCCATTAGCCCTTTTGAACTTGCAGTGAACAGAGAAAAGAGTGTGGAGGGAGCCTTGAAGGCAAGAGGAATGCAGGGCGATCTGTGCTTTCATTTTAACAGGTTGACTTAAATAGCTATATTTGCTACACAGGTGCCAATGTAATTAGCAAACCTACAGAATTGCATAGCAAATTGCTACGCGACACTGCTTATTTTATGCCTTGCAGAAGATGCTGCCTTTCCCCCACTGGTCACCAGAGATGAAAAGCTCTTGGATACCATAACAAGGGTTCTGTCTAGTGCGGTAAAGGTGGGACTCCTCCAACCAGCAAAACTCAGTTACATGGGAAGAAAAAGAGTATATTTTTGTGGCCGAGCTATTGCCAGGGACCTTCTGCAGTCAGTGATGAATGGAGGTGGGCAGGCACAGGGAGGGGATAGTGGGTGAGCTCCCGGGGTATCCTTCCAGCCCATGACCATAGTCTAATAACTGTAGTTCTGCATGTCTACTTTGACAGTGCGTGAAATATTTTGGTTTATTATGCACCAGGAAAGGGAAGATAGATGTTTTTAGTCCAGTTTATTATGTAAGAACAAAAGTGAAACATTTGAGAGTATATTCTGTACCCTCGTTCACACCGTAGAGCTTTATCAGAGACACAGAAATTAGTTTCAGAATGAGTTGTCCAAAAAATGTTTTAATGTGTCTATCATGATCTCTAGGATGTGGGGATACATTGTTCAGCCGGTTTGTATGCTGTTTCTTTAATTACAGTAATAAGAAAGTACAAATATTAAAACTGACCTTGGACATGCTTCCCTGACATGGGAATAGACAGTTATTTACAGCAGAAAATGATTCATGAACGATTGCTGAGATTATGCATTAGAAAACCAGTGGATAACAGGAAGAGACCGTGCTAACTGTTCCAATTGCTTTCAACGAGACTCAAGGTAGAGGTTTGTTGACCGTTCCAGCCTGTTTCTCTATGCATTCTGGGACTTCTAGTCGTGCTTTTGTAACGAAAATTGTAAAATTACAACTTCCAGAATGCAAAGGCTAAAAATAGGATGGGATCGGCTACACCAGGGATCTTCAATCTTCAGCCTTTTGGATGTTTTGGACTACAACTCTCGTGATCCCTCACCATTGACTATGCTGGCTATAGCTAATGGGTTTTGTAGTCCAATACATCTGCAGAACCAAATGTTGCAGACCCTGTTGGCAGCCATGCTGTCCCCACGTATACATACTTGGATCTGTCGTGACAAGAAAAATTCATGTTTTAGCAGAAGATGGGTTTCTAGAGTGTCGATCATCTTTCCCCCCAAACATATCAAGTCTCACTCTTTAGATTTGAGTCTTGCATCTCGCTCGCCAGTCTCATTGACCCAGTTGATCGCGTTGCTACTAGTTGTTGGGTCAAGCATATTTTGGGTTTGTGGTGCCTTTTTTTGGGCAATCGGCTTTGTACTGTCAAAACATTACTGTCTGGCCCAGAAACATGCAGTTTGACACCTGCGGATTCCGAGAATTTGACCTCTACTCACTGTCTCCTGCTTATTAGACAGATGTCATCCCAAACACACCCTAGTTTTAGCAAATCATTAGTCACAGCCTGCCTTTGTGGTCACTAGATAACACTGTGCACGGCAAAAAGGCCCATGCAGACTCACCCTCCTTGTCTCTCTTTTTCTCTCTTACCACCGTCCTCCTTCTATCCGTCAGGACAGCAATAGTCATGCCAAGAGTTGGGAGAAGGTCAAAATAATGCTTCCTATTCTCATCTGGGAATGACTTCCCTCTCAGCTTTTTGCCTCCTGGAGTCACAGTATTGGATAGTTCTAGCCTATTGAGTCTCAGCCTATTGATCCGTTTCAGGTGTGACCCTGTATTCCCAGGTGCTGACCTATATCATGGGATGATGACCACGAAAACACCTACACATGCTGTCTAAGTGTGTTTATTCACACTGCTGAGACAGGACGGTTATTCAGGAGTGCCCGGGACCCTGTCAGGAGCCATAAAGACCACTATGCCATGAAGTGCAACCCCCCCTTCCAAAAGAAATAGTGATGCAATTGGTAGATTTTACAATACAATCCCCCAATCCCAGAATACATATCATGGGGTAACACATCTGCAAATCCGTATTCTTTTCACACTAAAGGTAGAATATGTAAATTGAGCTGTTTTAAGGGATTACCTACAGGCTACTGCGCGTTAGAAATAAATAAATAAATTACAGTTGCTGATTTTTACTAAAGAAATAATGCAGTTTCAGTATAGCTCTTAATCTAATTACTTTCAAACTATGGCATTCCACGAATATCGGTCACTGAATTGTCCATGCTTACTCTTCTTTAACATTTCCAGAGAAGTTGGCTGTTTTCTATAATACCCTACATTCTCTCTTGTGTCCCAAAAGCTGGCCTCCCACCCCCCAAACTGTGGCATATCCCTCTCACTCGTCAATTACAAATGTGCTTCTAGATTTAACTTCTGTGCGCTAATAATCTGGTATCAATTCCAAAATGTGAATCCTAATACTCTGTGTGTATGTCCATCACAATACATCAATGTTATGCAAACCATAATATTGTAATTACTCAACTATCAATGACTCAATATCTAAACGATCGAAGGGCTCTAGCAGGGAGGTATTTAGGGAGAGGGAGTTGGATGTAGCAGGGTCCCAGGCCCCAGAAAGCCTTGTGGATGATGCAGAGGCCAGGTCCGTGATGCCAAGGGTATGACGGAGACAATTTATCAGGGTGGCATGATTGACCATATCAAAGGCAGAGGAAACGTGAAGAAGGATGAAAATGGAAGGAGAGCTGGAATCACGATTAGAGAGCAAGTCTTTGCTGGTGTTCAGGAGAGCAGTTTCCGTGCCTCTGGCAGCTCTGAAACCAGACTGGTGTTCGTGGAGACAACCCACAGATTCAGTGTGGTGTATCGCTACATTGTGCTGCACTGTGCTGCACTGTGCTGCTTCCTGTTGCACGTCTTGCACTTGCAGTTACCCAGCTTTTTGCCCTACTGCGCCCTGCTTACGCAGAACTGAGCGATTGAACATGTGCGATAGTACTTTGCTTATGTGTCTTTAATAGAATTATGGCTTTCCTGAACGTTACTATGGAAAATCTGAATTTTACGTCAAGACCCATAGGCTCGTATTAAGCTTGTTTAAAGCTTACTTACCACCAATGAAGCAACCTGGTGGACATGCTTAAATTAAAAAGGCCTTAAAAGTAGACTCCCACAACCAGTCTGCGGCCTTGAGGATGACTTGCAATCCAGCTCCCCTATCAAAAGCTTTCGATGCCATGGCTCCCCCTGCAGAGTGCGCACCAAAGCACAAGATGTGTATGCCTGCTTCCTGCATACCCCATCTCACCCACCTAGCTAGGGTGGCAGTGGATACTGCTATGAATAGTTTAAGGAGTGCAATGAAAAGTCTACACACCACTGCAGGTCGTATATGCAGCGTTTGCTTCTCATACTCTTTTTAGGCACCTGACTGGACAGAGCTTCAGCAGCTCTGGAAATGCTGGAAAGGTAGCCGTTCTGATGGAAGTGTTTGTCCTCCATCTAACATGAAAAGTTATTCCCTCTGGAGGAGAAAAGGATTTGCTGTCTACCTCCAGAGCTACTACGTCTGATACTCACGTGCAGGCTACCAAGCAGAGCAGCATCGTTAATTTGGCTGTTGTTATCTGGCCAACTCAGGAAATACTGGAGGATGTCGTTTACATCCCACATGTGTGACTATTTTGGTGCTGGGGGCCAGATGGCTTTCACTCCCTTTAGCAGCGGGACTACTAGGACATTTTCGCCAACCGGAGTATTGTCCACTTGTTCGTTCCCCGTGGAAATGGCTGACCTGAACGTGTTCACCATTCGCTAAGCTTTGTGCAGCAGGGCTTGCCAGAAAATTCACTAAGTCAACTACATCCGCTGAAGCGGGATGTACGTCCCATGCCATACATCAGCCATGCCATCTGTGCCAAGCTGACTTGTAGGATTTAGCTGTCTTGGGAGCCCAGGATTCTCTGATGATGGGCTCAGCTTCTTCTGATAGTCCCTACATTTGCCAAGTACCCCTGAAATCACCCATGCCACTAGTTGGAGCCCTGTTGGATCTGACAGGAAGTCCGGAAGGTCCAGCAGAAGAAGCGGAGCGTTGCAGGCAAATTCCAGCAGGTCCGGGAACCACTCCTGACGCTTCCAGGCTGTCATCACCAGAACTAGCCTCGCCTGCTGCTGCTTCACATACACCAGCGTCCTTGCAATCATGGCGAAAGGGGTGAACACATCATTCCTCTGCTGACCCCACTGCTGCAGGAAAGCATCAATGGCGGCTGCGTCCGGGTCCGGTCTCCAACTGAAGAACCGTTCCAGTTGGCGGTTTAATCTGGATGCAAATAGAAATGTCTGTCAAAGACCCGCTCTCTGCATGAGGGCACGGAAAACAGTGCTGTTCAGGTTCCAGCTGCTGGAGTCCTTGAGGGGTCTGGAGTTTGTGAGGGGTCAGAAATGTGAGGTGGTCAACTTTGTGAAGGTTTTTCAAAAGATGCCATTTTATTAAACTGAAAAGGGTTTGATAAACGCCTCACTATTCCTACCCTAACACGGATTTCCCTACCTAATAAAAATAAGCTAAAGAAAACACTAACAAAAGGTTTCTGTCCCTCACACCTATACACACAATGGACCCACCAGGGTGATACACAGCAATTCAGATATAACCAAATTAACAGTTGTCTTCAAGACCTGGTAACTGTTCGCCCATTGCCCAGATTCAATCAGGATTTCAATGAAATGTTCAAAGGAATAAGGAAATCCCGCCTTGCAACAAAGTTCTAATAAAGTTCCTTTTGTTCCAGTAAAATGTTCAGCAAGTCTTTTAACAAAAAGGTGTATTTCCACAGTGCATCAATGCCAACAAAATTACTTCTGTCAGGATGATTCTGCAACAGTGCACAATGAGCTTTTATGATCAGGATAACTCTGCAACAGTTCACAATCGGCTTTTATGATTAGAATGATTCTGCAAAAGTTCACAATGCATTCAGATCAGCAGTTTGTCAGGATGATTCCACAAAAGTTCACAATGAGCTTTTGTGATCTTGACACTTCTTCTTCAACACTTTGTACCACATCACAGTACTCAATGACTTCCACCTGGTCCACTCACCTGCCAGGCCTACACTACAAAGTCCCTTGCTCTGGTGTGCTCGCCTGCCAGGACTAATGGAACTACTAATACTACTACAAGTACTTCTGTGGCACAGTTCTACTTCACACAATGTACAACGTCTTTTGACTTCACAACATCAGTTTTGACTTCTGGGAAAAGATGAGACACATTGGTGCTGTTTGTTCCACACTTTTGATTGCCACATGCAATGCAGGTTATACTGCTCTCCTCCTGAACACTCTGTCAGAAGGGCAACCTTCCTGCCCCTCTTGATTTAACCAGGTTCTGATAATGGTTTTCTCTCGCTCCTGCTCTTATTTGGCTTAGGCAAAGCTTATTTATGTCAGTTCGTCCTATTGCTTCTATCTCCCTCTGACAATAGGGTCTATAAACAAATTGCTTCTCAATTGCCCGCTCTTGGCTTTGGCAATTTTGGTTCTCTTTAACTGGATTGGTTGTTTATACGTTGTTGGCAATTATTCTGACCTTCAAAAACACAATGACACTTTGCTGGCCTGTTCGCCAAGTTCTTATGTTGCCGCTTTCTCCAATTCGTATCATCTTGGTATTCAGAATAATAATCTTTCTGCATCACATCAGTTCAGTTCGATACACATAATGTTTCTGCCACCTCACTCTTTTCTCATTAGTTTGATATTCAAAACACCTGGGCTTGGCCAGTGGGTTGTTACAGAGTGCTCCTGTGTCACCGTATACTAGTGAACTCAAAGAGTTTGGCTTGAGTGTCCGCTAGCTCAGCTGCCTTCGGGTTGTCTGTTTCTTCTGCTCTGGGCAGCACTGAAAACTGCTCCGCTCTGTTTTTCTTTCTGGTTGGTTGAACAAGGAGCATTCCTTTCTCCAAAGGCTTCCTGGTGCTCGCCTGTCACCAGAGCATGCCGTGTCATGGGGGAAGCTTCTCAGCTTCATGTTTTCCGCCGAGCATTCTCTGCAGACGAGGCCCCTGAAGGAAGAGACCCTCTCAGAACCGGCATCCGTACGACAAATGTCAGCGGCTCTGCTCTCCTTCAGCTGCAACTTGTGTGGACCACGGCAATCACTCCACCTTCCACCCCTACTCCTAGTACTGCTACTACTCTACATGGCCTGCACCTGAGGGGGCCTTTTATGCTTCTCGGTCTCACTCAGGTGTGGGTCATTAACCTTAATAGCCTGAAACATGCAGTTCAAGGCCTCTGCATACCTCTTCTTCATCCCAATACTTTTGGCATTGTGGGACTTGAAGTACCCAATGTTCAACTCTCTCCTTTTTTTCCATTGAACTTTTTTATTGGAATTTGAGTGAAATAAAACACTGTATGATAACATATGCAGAATACCACCCCCTTCCCCCTACCCTACCTGGTCCAGCCTCGCCAGTTCCTTGATCTGCTGTATTAGTTGAAACTTAGAGGCCTCTCTTACGTTGGGTCTTTGCCTCTTGCCCCTTCTTATCCATGGGCCTCCAGGGAGCCCCTACTATGGTCCCCCAACCCCCCCCCCACTCCCTGGCCGTGGGGCTGTCTGGTTCTTCAAATCAAGTCTAAGAGCCTCACCTTTTTTGGACACCACGCTCCCCTGGCGTCTTGCATGAGGAATCTCATTACAATGTCCCAGTCCATGCAAAATGTTTGCTGGTCCCCCGAAAGCGAATAGGAGACCCACTCCATAGTCACCAATTCCCACACTTTGCCTATCCATTCATGTTCTGTGGGTGCAGCCTTGGACTTCTATTTCTGAGCTATTAACGGGGCTTCTGCCAAGACCAGAGTTACATATACTTTGCGCTGGGCCCTCGTGGGTTACGAATCCAGCTCTCCCCCCAGCCTCATGATGAACAGACCCATGTTGGCCACAGGAGCCTCTCCCAATATGCCTGTGACAGTTCTCCTGTATTGTGTCCCAGAATATTTTGACCTTTGAGCATTGCCACCACATGTGCCTCCATGTCCCCTCCTCCCTGCAATCCCTCCAGCACCACGAGGAGTTTGAGTGGAGAATGTTGCCATCTTGGCTGGGGTGATGTGCCATTGGTACATCATTTTCATCCAGATTTCCTGCATTTGTAACGATTTAGCCAGTCGGGGGATGTTGGACCATAGGCCCCTCCAATGATCTACCTCTATGGTCTGTATCCCCCTCCCTCTCCCAGCTGGTCATGAAGCTTCTAATTCCCACCTCCTCCCCATCTTTAATGAGCTCGTAGAGTGCCCCGCCAAGTGACTATCTCCTGTATTAGTAGTTATACATTTCTCAAAGGGGGTTAGCTCTCTGGTCGCCGCCTCCCTGATGCTGGGGTGGAGTAGCCAGTGTCGCAGCTGGACATATTTGAACCTTTCTTCCTCCCCCAACCCGAAGTCCCCCTTTACACTGTGTGAAGTCTTTAATCACCCCTCCCTCGTACATGTCTTGAATTCTGTGGCATCCCCCCTCTTGCCATCTCCTGTAACCATGATCTGCGAGCCCCGGGGTAAGTTGTGGATTCCCAAAAATCGGGGTAAGTGGCGAGGGGAAGGAAGTCAGATTTGATTTCTTTACCAACATGTCCCAGGTGTTGGACACCAGGGTCTCAATCTCGCCATGGTACATGTTGATGGGTCTGTCCTCCCTCGGCAGCCAAAGGACATTCACCAGGTTGTCCCCTAACGCCGCTCTGTCCATGTCCCTCCATTTCTTACTTCTATCCTCCCAGGACCAATTCCTGATGACTTTGATCTGTGCCGCTTGGTAGTATGCCTTGAGGTCTGGTTCTCCCATTCCTCCAGTCTGCCTCGGCAGCCTCATAATTGCGCCCGATACTCTAGGCTTTTTGTGAACCCAAATAAATGTGTTGGTTATATTTCGTATGGCTTTGAAGTGTGACACAGGGATTTTAATTGGGAAGGCCATGAAAGCATATAGTAGCTTTGGCAGGACGGCCATTTTCAATACATTGACTCTTCCCACCCATGAAATCGACAGAGGGCCCCAGGAAGCCAGCGAGATCTTAATGGAGGCCAGTAGAGGCGGGTAGTTAGCTTTGAATAACTGGTCTAATCTTCTAGTGTGTCTCACCCCCAGGTATTTAATGTTGTTTGGTGCCCAGCTGTATGGGGTCATCCCCCTCAAAACCATTTCTCTCTCCTGCGGGATTGAGAGGTTCAGGATCTCTGATTTGCTTCTATTTACTTTCAGGCCTGCTACCTCTCCAAAACGGATCAGAGTCTCCTCTAAGGCTCTTAGGGATGTCTCCAGGTTTGTTACTGTCAGTAACATATCGTCTGCAAATTCTGCGACTTTATGTTCCCCTTTGCCAAATGGGATTCCTTATATTTCCTTTGTGTCTTTTAATATATTTGACAGCAGTTCTAGGTCGAGTGCATAGAGAAGAAAGGAGAGGGGCATGCCTGTTTAGTTCCCCTGGAAACCCTTACCGGAGCCAAAAGCTCTCTGTTGACTAGGAGGCGCAGGGACAGGTTACGGTAGTTGGCAAAGACTTTTCCCATGAAGGCCTCCCCAAAGCCCATTTCTTCCATGGTAAATCGTAGTCCAACACAATTAGCAGGGTGGGGATGTGGGTTTTATTGACTTTTTCTATCAGATGGGCTATTCTACAGGTGTTATCGTGAGTGTGCCTTCCTTTGATAAACCCCGATTGACTGGGGTCCACCATGTGCATTAATACAGGCTTAATTCTGTTAGCCAAAATCTTGCTGTAGATTTTCGCATCTGTATTGATTAAAACAATTGGTCTATATGAGCTACACATGGTCGCATCTTTTCCTGGCTTCGGGAGCAGGACCGCTTTCACTTCCTCCATGTTGGGCGATATCCCTTCCCCGTCTCCAAACTGGTTAAAGAGGGCCGTTAATCGGGGGGGGGGGGGCTATCTGGTCTTTGAGGGTTTTGTAAAACTCATTTGTAAAACCATCAGGGCCTGGGGCTTTGTTGGTTGGTAATGAGGTGATAGCTTTCTTTACTTCCTCAAGGGAGATCAGTTTCTCCAAATCTGCCCTCTCCAGGGGGTTTAATTTGGATAGATTACAGCTCCTCAGATATTCTTTTTGGACCTCAGGTGAGGGGATGTCCGACTTATATAGGGCAGAGTAGAAGGCTGTGAGTTCCCTCGCCATCTCTAGTGTGTCAGAGCATTCACCCCCTCCTGTTTTGTTAAATTTAAGAATAGTTCTCTCCTTTCTTAGTATTCTGCCCAATATCTTATCGGTTTTGTTCGCCTTCACGTAATGCCTTTGTCTGAGGTAGGCAAGCGAACGCTCTGCGCATCTAGTCTGTATTGTCTCCAATTGCCCTATATTCTCTCCTAATTTCCCAGCTGCTCCCTGAGGCCATCTTCGACATCACCTCCTTAAATTTGGATTCTAGCTCTTCCTCTAAGTGTCTCAGCTCTCTCTCCCTCCTAGCCCTGATCGCAATTATTTTCCCTCTTACTGTGGCTTTGAAAGCATCCCATATCATTTGGGGGTTGATTTCAGGACATTCATTATTGTGGAAAAATTCCTCTATTGCTTCGCCTAGCTCGTCCGTCAGCAGGTTGTCCCTGAATACATGAGTCGGGAAGCGCCACCTCCAAAGGCCTGGGGGCCCCCTCCTTCTGATCTTTAATATTATAGGAGCGTGATCTGACAATGTTATTGCCCCCACTTTGATGTCTGCTATTTGACCCGCTAGGCTGCGTGAGACCCACGTGTAATCTATTCTCGAGGCAGATTTGTGCACATGGGAGTAGAATGTGTAGCCCCTCGTATCCCCCCTTTTCTCCCTCCATGCGTCCCCCCCAGAGCCAAACGCTCAATTTTCCCCTTGAGCTCCTTCGAGGGATTATTATGGGGTTACTCGTGCTCCTGTCCCTGCCTGGGTCCCAGGCTAGGTTGAAATCGCCAGTTAAGATTATTTTCCCTTTTGCGAACCTCTCCAGTTTTTGTAGTGAGGATTGTATAAACCAGTCTTGGCCCACGTTCGGGGCGTAGAGGGTGGCCAAAGTGAAGGATTCCCCTCTACCCCGAAGATTCATTGCTAAGAATCTTCCCTTATTATCCCTGATCTGATCTATCACTATTAGGTCCAGGTCTTTTTTTATTGCTATCGGGTCTCCCCCTTTTTTGGCCTCCTCGTTGGACTGCTCCACTTTATTGTATCCCTGGATTCTCAACTTGGATCTGTCCTTGCTGTGTAAGTGACTCTCCTGGAGGGTGACCAGGTCTGTTTTTTCTCTCTTTGGGAAATGGTCTAGCTTCTTTCTTTTTATTGGGTAGTTGAGGCCCTTAACGTTCAGCGTCATTACCCTTAATGTATTCAGTCTGGCCATCTTAAGTGAGGTGGGCGTGATTGCAGCATTGTGAATCCAGGCGCTAGTGCTTTTTCGGACCAGGTTCCCTCCCCACCCTTGCCCCCCTCTTGCCTCCCCCTCCCCTCTCACCCCCCTTGCTGGTGTGACCCAACCGGCCTCTAGCACTCCCCTCTCTGCCTCTTCGGGTTTTGGGATCACTACTGCCCGCAGCGTGTCCGCTTGCGGGTCCTCCATGACCCATGGGTTACTCCCAGGTTTTCCCCTTCCATGTCCCCCCCGCAGGATATTGCTGCATGTTCCCCACCCCGGGAAGCTTCATTACCCTAGGTTATTCTTACGGGGACCCCCCTCCTGGGTTTTTATCAGGATTTTCTCCTCTCTGCCCTGGTCCTCGTGGCTGTCTCGTTTTTCTCTTTGCTCCCTGGGTGGACCATTCCAATGACTTTTTCCTCTGGTTGGACTTGGTTGGGCATTGTTCCTCCCTATTGGTTTCCTCGGCCTCAAGGCCCAGAAGGGCTATACCTTCCTCTGCTGTTGTTAATCTCCTTAATCTTCCTTCGTGTTTGAAATTTACACCGAACAGGAACGTCCATCTGTATATGGCCCCCCTTCTCGTCAGGTCTTGCGTGACTGGGCGCATCAATCTCCTTTTCATGAGGGTGACCTGGGAGATGTCCTGGTACAGCTGCACGGGGAACTCTTTGCACTTTAGATCTTTCTCCTGTCTCACCCTCCCCAAGATTCTTTCTTTCTGGGTAATCCAGCGGGTGCACCCCAGGTTCATTTCTCTTCAGCCACACTCTGTGCACCTTGTCCACTCAGATCTCCACAGGGTCTGGGGAGGAGACCAGGTCCGCAAAGAGTTGTTGAATTGTGTGGGTTAGGTCTGCATCTCCCACTACCTCTGGGAGCGACTTGATCCTAATGTTCACTCTCCTCAACCTGTTCTCCAGGTCCTCCATCTGGATTTCCAAATTGTGGGTGGCCCTGGCCAGGTGCTCCATCAGATCCTCCATTTTATGCGTATCATCGGCCATGGCCTGCAGCGCTTTCTCATTCATATCCACTCCCGCCTCCAGAGAGTGCAGATCCCTCTTCACTTCTCTTAATGCTTCCATTAGGTCATCCCTCATCCTGTCCATTTGTGATTGTATGGTTGAGACAATTTTTCCCCAAAGGAATGGATGCATCGCTCAATGACTTTTTGGGTGACCGTTTGGTCCGCCATCCCTCCTGGTGCCTTGTCTGTGGGGAAGTTGCAACCTCCCTGTCCCCCTTTTGTTCTGTCTCGGACTGGGTTCCTCCTTCCTTCCTCCACAATTTCTGCATCGGGCCCTCCTGAGTCCTCTTCTTCCTCTCCCTGGTCAGAGTCTTTCCTTTTGTTTTTGGACATGGTGTTGTTTGGGTTCCTGAAATCTCCAATCTTCCTGTAAGCGGTTTGCTGCCTTCCTCTGGACCGGTGTGTATCTCCTGACTGCCTTAGTGGGCCCGCCTCTCCTCCTGATCTTGTGTGGGTGTCAATCTCCTCTGTGTCCCACTTTTACTTCTCGGGACAGGCCCCCTTGGATGGATACCCTATCCTGCGTGGTTTGGAGGGCCCCTTCTCTTGGGTACCTATTCCATTCCTGTGTCCCGATTTCTTGGTGGGGGAGGACCTGTAGCCAGGAATCGCTCTGGTGGTGAGTCCCCCCCGCCGCCCTCTGGTGTAAGTGGTGATGACTCTTGGCCAGTGGTCAGACCCCTCTCCCCAGGTGAGCCTGGGCTTCCCTGCCCTGCTCCAACAGTGCTTCTTATATTCCAGGTGGGCCAGGGGATCCTTAGTTGGGGCCCCCTCCTTCCCACGGGGGCCCCTGGGCCTTGTTGCTGCTGGCTTCCTTTCCCCCCAAGGGGGGGCTCCTTAGTGCTGTTGCTGCTTTCCTCCTTACCCCCCGGGGGATGCCGGTGGGGAGTTTATATGCCACCTTTCCCTTCTTTTTAATGCCTGGGAGCCGCCAACGGCCGGGCACCTCCTCCCTGCCGCTGCTTTGGAGCCTTTTCCGAGCTCCGGCTTGGTGTTGCGGGCTGTCCGGGGTGATTGAGGTCTGGGAGCCTGGGGTGTTTGCTGTCTCTGTGGGAGCCGTGTCTTATGCAAGCAGGCGGGTGGGGCAGGCCTTACCGCTGCGCTCCGCCAGGTGGATCCGTCCCTCACACTGCACTCCTCCCTGCTGGTATCCGGGATGAAACCCCCACAGAGTACTGCTGCCTGCAGCCCGGACCACCGCAGCTCGCTGGGATTGGTCCGGCGTGTTTGACTTCTGGCGGGGTGCCCTCCGGGTCCCCCCGCCTATCCGTGTCTCTGATGTAGTTCCCGCTGCAGCCGGGTCCCGGTGACTTGTCCCACGGTGCGGATCCCCACACTCTCTCCTGCTTGCTGTATTGCAGCGCTTGCTGAGGCGGAGAGGTCACGTCGTGTTTTCTGCCTGGTTTTCGGCCTTTTGCTGAACGCTGTGATGCCCAGGGAGGGGATGTGTTATCGCGTTCAGCTTCCCCTTATTGCCTGTGGGAGACAGAGCTCTCCTCCTCACGGTGCATTGCCCTCCGCGGCCATCTTGGTAGTCACCCAAGTCGCTCCTTTCAATGTGATGATTGTTATCGAATTTGTTTCCTTCTTTAATTATCTTTTTAAAAGGAGTATCATAAGGATTTACTGAATGGTTTTGCTTTATAGGGAAATTAGGGCTTTCAAAATCTGAGAGGTTAATCAGGTAGCAGCTGCTTTCCCATGGGAGGAGACTTTAGGTAGGGTCTTTGTGTGGACCCTGTAGGATTCAACACAAGTTCAAGTCCACCACTTGATTGTAAACTCCCTGGAGGTACTCCGCTGTGATACTGAGACCCCTCTCCAAGCAGAAGTACCAAGAATCCTTGGCCAGCTCCGCTAACCACCTGGACTTCGGCCTCCCCCTCCCCCCCAAGCGGTTGATGTACCGGACTGCTGAAATGTTGGCAATTTTCAGCAGAATGCAGCACTGTGCTTTATTTATTTATTGTGCATTTGTAAGGCATTAAACAACAAGATTAAATGTTTTGGTTTTTTTTTACTTTGGTTTTATTAACATTTTCTTAATGTAACAAACGGGCACACTGCATTTTGCAAAGAGTATACATTCAACTGGCCCAATAGCCCCTCCCCCCCCTCCCAACCTCCCCAATACAGACCCTCCCCCCAAATAACTTAGTCCCGATTAAACCCTAGTTTGGGGAGTCTCGTTGAAAGCTCTTTACGTCTGGAGCTTGGGGAAGAATGTGATCGTTGACTTCTTATTTGGCTGTAGTTCATCTGCTGTCCCCCGGGCGCCCGTTCCGACCGTCATTTCTCCCTGTCACCATTCCCGCCTGCCCCCCTCCCCTCCCGGGCCCCAACCGGAACTCAGTGAACGTCCCATCCCCAGATCTGCTGCACCCCGTATCAGTTCGCTTGGAATGAGCCTAAGTCATTATTCATCATTGCCGTTAATTTGTCCATTAAGAACATATTCTTTACCTTTTTTAGCCAGTCCTCTTTTGAGGGGGTATCCGGGCTCTTCCATTTCTGCGCCAGGGCCACCCTTCCCGCCCTCAGCATTGTTTCCCACATTCTATGGTACCTGTATATATCCGTGTCCTCCGGAGGGAGGCCCAGCAACATCGTCAGAGGGTCCCGAGGGAGTAGTTCCTCAGAGACTTCGGTGATCCAACCCCTAACCTTCTCCCAGTACGCCTGTACTTTCGGGCAGTGCCACCGCATGTGCCCCCTCATTCCAGCCTGGTCGCATCCCCTTCGGGCAGAGGGGGGACACTCCCGAGAACATTTTTGACAACTTCACGGGCTCTCTATGCCACCCCTGCAAGATTTTGAAGTTGTGTTCCATGTCCGCTGTGAATAAGTTCCCGTGGAATGCTATTTTAAATATCCTCGCCCAGGCGTACTCCGAAATCTCCTCCCCTGCCAAATCGTTCCAATATGTGCGGAAGCCCCTCCTCTCCACTAAGTTCATAGTGTTCAGGATTTTGTACATCCCAGATACCGCCCCCTTCCTAGAGGTCGCTGTATCGAGTAACTTCTCAAAGGGGGTCATCTGTCTTTTCAAATTCTGGCCCCATTATTGGTCGCAAAGGATACTCTTTAAGCGGGGATATTCGAATATTCGAATATGACTCCTGCCTGAGAGCATCTCTCAGATCCCCATATGCTAGGAATTCCCCTTCCATCTGCCCCGCCCACTCCATCCCCGAGTCGGTCCAGGCCTGTGCATTGCAGAACCCCCTACTTCCCAGTTTGAGGTGGGTAACCCCAAAGTGATGACATCAGGGACGGCCATGACGTGAGGTATGCCGTCTGGGAGCCCTCCCTCCAGATTGCCCAGAGAACTCCCAGCGTCGGGTGGGATTTGAGTCTGTTCGGGATGAACCTGCGTGTGGCCCATAGGAGGTCCCGGACTTTAAGAGGGTGGGCGTCCATGTCTTCCAAGTATGACCAACAGGTACCCAACCCCTGTTTCATGTGTTCCAGGAGGATGCGCAACTGGGCGGCGCGGAAGTAAAGTTGAAAATCTGGCAACCCAAACCCTCCCTCCTCCCTCGGTAAGGTCAGGACGGCCTTTGCGGTCCTCTGGATCCTCCCCTGCCATATAAATTCTCGCACCGCGTTCTGGAGAGCCCTGAAGGTTTGGTCGGTGATGCGGGTTGGGAGAGCGGTAAAGAGGTACAGTAAACGAGGTAGTATATTCATCTTTACTGCCGTCATGCGGCCGTACCAGGACAGAATCAGTGAGCCCTATCTTATTAGGTCTGTGGTGATCCCTGCCATGACGGGGTCGTAATTGGTAGGGGCAAAGGTTGACAGGTCCCTGGTGAGGAGGACGCCCAGGTACCGGATAGAGACCTTCCCCACTGTTATCCCTTCAAACCTGTCAAGGGAATCTAAGCCCGGGTCCCTTGTCCTCATGGGGAGCAGAACTGATTTAGATGCGTTAATCTTTAGCCCTGAGAAGCTCCTAAAATGCTGCCATCAGGGACAGGAGGGGGGGGGAGAGGAGCCCGGGTCCACCAGGTAGGCCAGAATATCATCCGCAAACAAGGAAAGCTTGAATTCTACTTCACCTCTCCTGATCCCCTTGATGTCTGGATGTGCTCTAACTGCTATGGCCAGGGGTTCCATTGAGAGGACGTAGATCAGGGGAGAAAGTGGACATACCTGCCTTGTTCCACGCGAGAGGGGGAATGAATCTGACAGCCTGCCATTCACTTGTACCCGTGCTTTCGGGGCTCTATATAGTGCTGCCACCCAATCTCTGATGTGTGTCCCAAAGCCCATTTTCTGGAGGATGAGTTCCATATATCTTCACTCGACCCTGTCGAACTCCTTTTACGAGTCCAGGGAAAGGACACTCGCGTCTAGATCCGACACCTGGGCATAATGGAGCAAATCTATGGTTTTACGGATGTCGTCTGAGCCCTGTCTTCCCCTTATGAACCCCACCTGGTCCCCGTGGACCAGGTTCGGCAGTATCTCCTCCATCCGCCTTCCAACTACCTTAGCTAGGCTCTTTACGTCGATTTTCAATAGAGATATTGGGTGGTAGGAGGAGCACTCCGTGGGATCCTTGCCGTCCTTGGGCAGCACAACAATTATAGCCTCCATCATGGAGTCCGGGAGAGTCCCCTCCTCCAGCACCGCATTAAACACCTTTGCTAGGTGCGGGGTTAAAGTCGAGCGAAACCTTTTATAGAAATAAACTGTAAAGCTATCCTTGCCCGGGGAAGTGCCCACCTTCATCCCACTGATCACGTGTTCCACCTCCTCCTCGGTCACCGGTCCCTCCAACCCCTCCGCCATCTCCCTCGTCAGGGCCGGGATCTGTATAGAGTTCAAGAACCCCTCGATCTCCGCCTCACCCCTGGTATATTCTGATGTGTAAAGTTTTTTATAGTATCGGCGGAAGGCCTCTCCTATGTGGGGTGTGTCATAGCCTATCGCCCCCTCCTCGTTCTTCACTGCTTTCACCATTCTACTTCTCTTTACCTCCCTCAGCTTCCAGGCCAGAATCCTGCCCGCCCTGTCCCCCTTTTCATAATACTTTTGTTCAACCAGTTGAAGACTTCTTTCTGTTTTGTGTAGGAGGACATCCTTCAACTGGAGCCTATAGTCGTCCAGGGTGGCTACCTGATCACGGTTTAAAGGATGTACGGGTGAGTGGGGGGGCATGGCTGGAGTTGGGCTATTCTCTCTCTGAGACCTCTCCTGGGCTTCCCTTTCTCTTTTTTTCTGGGCTCCCATTCTGATCAGGACTCCCCTCATAGTTCCCTTGAAGGCGTCCCACAGGGTGTGTGAGCCTACCTCCCCGTTATCATTGAGCTCAAAGAATTCCGTTATGGCGTCAAGCACCTCTCGTCCTTCAGCAGGGAGTCGTTACACTTCCATCTTCCCCTGCGGTCGCTTATCCATCCCCTTGCTAGGGTGACTCGTACCAGGTCATGGTCAGACCAGGGGACAGGGTCAACCCTGTGGCCCATGACAAAAGAGTGAAGGGTCTCATCCACTAAGATATAGTCTATCCTGGAGAATGACGTATGGATGGCTTAGTAGTATGTGAAAGAGGGGGCGCCCGATCTGGGAGTCGGGACCGTATCCACCAGGCCCAATTCCGAGTTAACTCTTTGGAAGTTTTCGAGCCATGGCCTCGTCTGCTGCCCTGGAGATCTGGGGGCCAATGCGTTTCCCGTCATGGGTTGGGTCCAGGACCACGTTGAAATCCCCCCCCTCCCACCACCACAGTGCCTTGGACAAAAAGCTTGAGTCTATCCCTCGCCTCCTGCCAAAAATGAATTTGACCTTCGTTTGGGCCGTAGATGACAGCGAGAGTAAGCGGGACACCCTGCAGGGACCCCCGTACCAGCAAATAATGGCCCTCTGGGTCTTTCAGTATGGCCTCCTTCTCGAAGCCCACATTCCTAGCCAGCAGGATGGCCACTCCTCTCTTTTTGCCCTTGTGGGATGGACAAAAGACCTCCCCTATCCCTCCACCCCGCATTTTGGGCTCCTTCCCCCATGCCCAGTGAGTCTCTTGCAAGAAGAGAAGGTCAAGGTTAGCCCTTCTAAACTCCCTACAGACCAGGGATCGCTTTGGCGGGGTGTTCAATCCCTGTACGTTGAGGGAACCCACTCCCAGTGCAGGCAAACCTTCAGCCATAATCTAGGTTTTCCTCTCTCTGGGTCAACCTTTTCACCAAGTCCTTCCTTGCGTGCTTCCTTAGTTTTGCTTTATGCTCCCCCTCTCACCCTTCCCTCCCCCCGGGTGGGCCTAAAACAATTCCCCAACTGCCCCCGTTTCCAAACCCCTAACTGAACAACCCCAACTTTCGTGCACACCACCTCCCCCCTCCCCGGCGTCCAGCCAATTAGTCTCGCCATCGCTGGCTTTTGGCCGAACCACCAGCCTGCCCACCTC
Source organism: Ambystoma mexicanum (assembly GCF_040938575.1). NCBI lineage: Eukaryota > Metazoa > Chordata > Amphibia > Caudata > Ambystomatidae > Ambystoma > Ambystoma mexicanum. The sequence goes on along the minus strand of NC_090935.1, from coordinate 1,445,942,268 downwards.
GGCCAGGCGATCCGCTTAGAAAGCTCATCTCTTTGAGCCCCCCCTGTCCCCCTGCGACATCGACCCTTCTGTGGACCCCTTATACTTGCTGTTCGTAGGGCGCTGCTAGTGGTAGACTCTCCAAGTCCTCACTCGTCTGACCAAAATTTGACGGGGTGCTCCCGTTCTCAGTCCTCAGAGTTGTTCCGTTCTCCTTCCTTTGCTGGTGATGGAGTGCTCATTTTTCTGAATTTCCTCGCTCTGGTTTTTCTTCTCCTGCCTCCGGATGGGCCAGGGCCACTAGGTCTGCCCATCTCTGGCCCCGACGGGCCCCTCCGGGGGTTCGAGTCTACTACGTAATCTTGAATAGCTCCCCGTATGTCGTCTTCCCTGATATAGGTTGACCGTTGAACCATGTATTCGAAAGTCAGGGCGAAAGGGTAGCCTCATCTGTAGCGCACTCCCCTTTCCTTGAGCAGCTGCGGTAGGGGGTGGCACATTCTACGCCTGGCCAGTGTGTAGGCGGAGAGATCTTGATATATTGAGATCTGGGCATTATTGTAAGTGATTTCCCGGTCCTTTCTGGCCTCCTCCAGCACTTTAGTCTGTTCCGAATAGTAGTGAAACTGGATCAAAATCGACCGGGGACCCCCTGCTCTGCCCCCTGCCCTGTGCACCCTGCCGAATGTGAGTTCCGTTGTCATCTCTTCTGCAAACAGGAGGGTGATGATATCTTGTACCGCCTGGGTGACGTGCCTCTCCGTCTCCCCTTCCATTTCAGGATCCCTAAAAATTCTGAGGTTGCTCCTCCTTTCCCTATTTTCTAAGTCGTCCATCTGCCGGGCCCGTTCCTCGTCCCTCTTTTCCAGGGCAGCTAGCCTCATGCCTATTTGTATTTCCTGGGACGTTGATGATGATTGGTTGGTCTCGACCTGCAACAATCTGTCCTCAACCTTGTCCACTCTTTGGTCCATTTTGTCGAATTTCTGTGCGATGTCAGAGCGCATGTCCATGATTTCCTGCAGGATCGAGGCAAAGCCCCTCTCCATCGCCGCTGTGGAGGGAGCCGTGGCCTCCGACTGAGCCATTGCTCTGTTGGGGCTTGTACCTTTGTTGCTACTTGCGACTTCCTGTAATCGATATGCCCGCAAGGTTTCTCGCCAGTCCGTCCGGAGCCTCCCTGTACCCCGCCACCCAGACCGCTGCGATCCCGGCGGGGGGTGGGGAGCCCCTCTCGGGTCAATTAGTGGTTTCCTTCCTGGGGTGCCCAGAGGAGGCACGTGCGAGGGGGGGGAACCAGGGCGAGGTCTCCCCCCCCTCAATAGAAGAATTCCTTTGCTGCCTCTGGGGGGATGATGTTCTTGGGTGGGCACACGCCCCAACGTCGCCTGGCGGGGGCCTCACACTCTGTCCAGCTTTGTTGCGGCAGTCAGGGACTTCTCTTGGGTTCCTCGTGGGGGATGTGGTGAGTTAATGAGTCCTTTTGACCAGACCCGTGGGGCCTTTCACACTGGGCAGGGGGCAGGGCACCGTGGCACTTGCCCCCACCCTGCAGGCACACGTCCACACTTAGGTCCTCAGGGGGGGGGAGAGGAGCCGCCCCGGGCGGGAACATGCCCCACCAACACCGGGTGGGGGCCTCGCACCCAGATAGTTCCCGAGTCAGGCGCCGTTAACACTGTGTCCCAGGAGGCAACATACCATGAGGAGAGAGGATGTGCCAATGTTTTTCAACTATTTAGTCAAGCTAACTTTATTTCTGCTTGCTCAACAGCTTTCACAATATTTGTTTGGGTCATTCTGATAATTTCGAGTGCACAATTATGGCTCATATATTTAATTACTTCATCTGTTCGGCACCAATACATTATTATTTTTTTTACTAGGTTTCCCTTCAGAAATTCTCTCTATCGCTGCTTAGGCTATTCTACATGTGCTCATTAATGCCGACGTCATTCTTGTGACGTATTCGGCAGGTGTTTTTGTTTGCACGCGACTTCGCATCTCTGTTGTGCACCTGGATACGTCATTCGCGCAGCGCAATACACTCGAGCAGCCGCGTACGTCACTTCCGTGACGTATGCGGCCGCCGTCCTTTTAAATGCGCGGCCGAACAAGTTGACGTTTGATCCATTCAGTCCGACATATTCTGTTCCTCGATTGACCGAGTGAGTATATTTTGTCTGTTTTTCTCTTTTGTTTGCTCCCCGATTGACTTCTAGTTCCACGTAATTATTTGAACTTGGTTTTCCTGTATTATTTTGCAGGTGATATATGTGGTCAAGCCATTACGGCGTTACTTGTTCTGACCCCTATTATTTATCCACGTGAATTTATTGGATTTTACCCAGTTACTCTCCTCATGGTATGTTGCCATTATTTTTCTTTCAATATTTGACTACTGATCATCCGCTTATTTTTATCCAATTTGATCCGAGACCTTATTTCAACAGGAGCATATTACTTATGTATCAACCATCAAGCCCTGATGGTAAGCTTTCTTCCGGCTATGACTAACATACCCTTCTTCACTTGGGTACTTTTTGGCATCCGGACACCCCATTTCTGTGTCGGCTCGCACATTAACATATCCAAGTATAACTTATCATTAGTTAGTGCACTTGGATGTACTTACCTTAGTTGCACGTTTGGGTTACTTACCACTCCAATGGTCGGAATTCATGACAATTTTTCTTTTAATCCGGTGACTGGTGTTTAACTTTGCATGGGTTTGAACTGTGGTTATTGAAGCACATATAGCAACAGTTATTCTAGCTCTGTAATTGTTACACTTCATTCATCAGAATACCTTATTGTTTTTTCATTCATGCTGTCTGATCTGCCTATTCCGCAACATCTGTCCTTCCTTCGCTGGCTGATATGGTATGCTTCAACATATTTGAACATTTTATTGCAATATAATTTTTCAATTTTCCTTTTGGTTTTTGTTTACTTTATTCTTTTGAATTGTCCTTTTGGATTATGTGAAATTGGATATGCAATATGGTTACAATGTTACCATTTACTTTTCATTTTGATAATTGTATGTTATTTGCCATGCCAACTTGCATTTGTGGCTCATACTGTTGTATTTTATTTCATTAAGTTTTGTTTCATCTGTTTAAATTATTTTTAACGGATTATTAGATTTTGAAATAATTCAGCCTTGAAGACGACCTGAGTGTCGAAACACGTGTCGGCTGTTCTTCACTGTGTTAAAACCAAAAACACTGACTCTTGATCGTAGTTGTATAATTCAATGGTGTAGAGCTCATTTTCACCCCAAACGTCTACTTAATCATTTCATGAGTGCCAATTTATGTGGATAGGTTGGTGGGAGTTGATTTGCTGCTAGCACCTCTCTGTATATTTCAATTCTCCCTAACTCAGACAAGTGACAAATAGTACACAAGTATATAGTTGTGAATCCACACGTCCTGTTCATTGAAGCATATAATGACACACATGTTTGATTCAATTGTAATCCAGCACCAGCCACCCTATTCCCGGCCATGGTTATCCCGGACCAACTTTCCGGCAGCAACTGGTAACCATTCAGACCACCTTCATGTGCACATTGCATGTCCACAGCCTTATCCCCACTCCACCAGATGCTGGGAGCAGCAGATACTCCATGCATGCTCTTTGGTGCTGCTGAGTTGCAGCTTCTTTGTCAATGGTCTTATTGCACTTTTTGTTTCTTGTCCCCATAAACCTCACCATGGGTTGCACTGCCACCCTTAACGCTACCTCCTTTCATGTGCTCAATAAGTGCCAGGTTGGCCTGCGTCATCACAACAGTGATTGGTGCAGAGTGCTTGTCCTCCTGCAACTGCCCACAGAAGTACTGTGTAATCAGATAATGTGTTCCTCTGTATGGCAGACAGACTGAACAGACTTCTTTCTCCCCCTTTCACATAGTTCAGCGCATCAACCTCAAACATTAGTCCAACCCCCTAGCCGTCCCGCCAACCCTTGTTGCTACTCGCCAACCTCTGTCGCCTTCTGCTGCTGCATTATTTAGTCTTTCCTCTGTAACCTAAACCTTATGCCATGCAGGCTGCTGAGCCCTAAAGCATCAATTTTAGCCTGTTTACCCTGCTATCTCCTGTTGCCTTGTCGTCAACACCATGTGTCATGCAACATCCTTCTTGACCATAACCCAGCTTCCCACGTGCCAAATACATGGAAGCGGTCCTGCTGTACATCAGAGATGGATTTGTGTGTCACTGGATGCCAATACTCCATAGGTCTTTGTCCTCTTGTACCTCTCACCAGCCGAGAATGCTGTCCTTTATGCAACCTTCCTCATCTGCCATAAGACCCCCTTTTAATTATCTTGCTTTGCTTAAATTCATCTTGTACTTCCTCTCCAACAGTCAAATTCAGGTTAGATCTGGTCCTTTTCCCTCTAAAGCTACAACACTGCTCTGTGGAGTCCCAGAGTCTCCCATCCTTTCCCTGTGGCTCATGAATGCATATCTGAAGCCTCTTGCCAACATCACGCCCCACTCCTGACATCTTTAAGACCTATTCTGATGGTACAAAGATAGCTTTCATGCTCCAGGGGCCCCCAGATGACCTCCAACATATATCTGACTGCCCTCTGCAGATCCAGGAGTGGATGGTGGATGATCACTTCTGTCTTAAAGCCTTGACAACAGAGATAATTTGCTTTGGATTCACCATTCCTCCTTCACTTTGCTTGGCCTCCAGTGGCCACAGGTATTCACCTGATCGCTGGCCTCAGTAGCCAGGGGAATACATGTACCATTAAATAAGGAACATTCTATGGATGGGTCAAAGTGGGTTCCCTTTCAGCCATTGACCGCCTACGTGTTCCTTTCAAATGATAAAGTTAAAAAACCCAATTCTTATAAGTCACTCTCTCTTGTTCTTGAGTGGACAAAACACATATAAATTCCCTACGCTTCACAAGTCGTTAGCCTCTAGGTTATCCTATTCCATAAATTCAAGTCTCTTAAGCATTGCCCAACACAAAACCCATAAGCCCAGTCCATCCCTAATCTATCAAAACAAGTTCCAAAAGTATACCCTCTAGGAAAGCTTTACTTAGGGTCGACTCACAGCCTAGAACCCTGTCTTTCTGCTTTGCCCCAGGTTACAGAAGACTTCACTCAGGTGATTTTCCAAAAAATCACCAATGCTTCTCCTGGACCACCCCTAGTGTTAGGGCTCAACTCTTGTTCTTCTGGGCCTGCCTTGCGTCAGAATTCAATTCCAGTCTCCCTTGAACCTTGAACATTGAACGTTCAAATATGTATTTCTCCTTTCCTAATCTGGGTCCTTTTGAGGGCGCCAATATTGTAATGCTCTCCTGACATAGGACAGGATCTGCTCCTTGACAATCTCGGGGGTTTGCGGTGGAAACTGTGTGGTTCTAATCCTTCTAATTCCTTCAAAGGTATGAGACAAACTCTCAGCTTCTGAATCACTTTCTCTTTCCAGAGCTTCCAGGCTCTTTTTCCTCTACCTTTCTCCTCCAGCCCTTCTTCAGGTATGCAGTGTCGCCTATACAAAAAATTGTGGTAAAATTGCAGTGGTTTGACCCGGTAAAGTTGTGCCCCATTTACCATTTAAGGGGAGCGGGGCTTGTGGGGGTGTCCCCCGCTTCCCTTCAATGGTATAATGGGTCTGGGGGTTGCGGGGTGTCCCCTACATCCTTTACATAGATTGCGGCGGAAAAACCACAGCATTTTTGCCACGATATTTTGTAACCACAGCTATTTTTGCTGTGATTTTAACACATGGAACCCTTTTTCAATGCTGGAGTTCTGCCTTCTAGGTAACAAGGATGGATTTCTGCAATCTTCTAATTCAGATTCTCCTCTTGTTTAAAGTGAGTTTGGAGTGTGCTTCCTCCAGGGCTTTTTCAGTCCCAATGTGCTAGACCTAGAACGTTTGTAAGGCCTGGACTGGGGTTGGCTTTCAATTGTTGCTCCTGTTTGACTAATTGCTGCTCTGTTTGAATTCTCCCTGTTTGATTGGCCATGCTTCAGGGAAACCTTAATTTCACTCATTATTGAATTATTATGGCAGTCCTGATATTCGTCAGCAGACTTCCGTTCTTCCTCATTACTAATGACGACTGGCAAGTCTTTAAAGGCTTCCGTGACGTGCAGCACCATATTTGTTTTGTTTCCTGTGAGGTACGCAGTCCTGTGGTTCTCCATGGGTGGCCCCGTTTCTCCACATCCCAGTCTCCGGCTGCCTCTCCTGCATTTGTTTCCCTCTGGTATAAACTGTGATGAATCACAGGATTCTGTCACTTCTCCCAAGGGGGGAGCTTTTCCTTGTGAGGCTAGGGAGGTGATCCCGCTAAGCAATACCCTCCCTAGGGGTAGAGGCAAGTGGGATCTCACCGGGAGAGACCTCCCCACTTGCGACTAGGACTCCTGTGTTCGGAGGAGGAACTCCCTGCCCAAATACCAAAGCAACCGAAAGTAATAAAACCTGCTGGAAAAACACAGGACGAATCACTGTATATTTTCTACTGCAAAACCTCACCTGAGGGAAAAATACCTCTTTGGTACTGTGACGAAGAAAACAAATGGAACAGTAATGAATATCAGTCCAACACAAAAGAAGGACTATCACGTTAAGCAGTGGAAGCCCTAGCAGAGCGTCATAAGTATTAGAGGCAGAGACACCAGGAGAAGAAAGCCCTGTGAATTTCAAAGCTGCGCTGGAAACAGAAGGAGACAAGAAGCCAAGAAGGTGCGGGGTCCCATCCACAGAGGGAACCTGGACGCAGGAGTGCCCGAGTTGCACCAGGAAACCGAAACACTTGAGAGAGTCAAGCAAGCACGTACAGGTCTCTGGTAAGAGGTACCCAGACCTGTAGAGAGAGACGAAGAAACAGCAAAAACCTTCCTGACTGTGATGGAGTATGTAAATCAACACCGCAAAGGGTGTCGGAGAAAGAGAAAGCGACAACAGAAGTTGCTGTCCTTGCCCAAGGAGATGGACCGAAGAGGCGACCTAGCAACAACACCTCAAAGGTAACAGGAAGAGCAGGAAACCCGGGGAGGGTAGCGAGTTTAATAAACACTATAATCATACTCGTCCCAGTGAAAAGTCAAGTTACCAAAAGAGTGAGAATCCTCACTGGGTTAGTCATACTCATCCCAGTGAAAAGCCAAGTAATCAGAAGCACGAGAATCATTACTGGGTCAATCTTGTCCCAGTGAAAAGCCAAGTAACCAGAATCGCGAGAATCCTTACTTGGTCAATCATACTCGTCCAAGTGACACACTAAATAATAAGTCAAGTGATAAGAGGAGTAGTAACTACAAGAACAGTATGGGCCTCATTATAAGTGTGCTGGTCCGGAAACAATGCTGCTGCTAAGCTTACCGGCACCGTTGTTTCCGACCAGAAAAATACAACTCTGCAGGCGGAGCCATACCGCCCAACAGGTCAGACATGCCGGGCGGGATGGCACCCACCCTCATAGTTTTCACAGGAGTACTGGCACCGTTAGCAATGGTGCTGGGGCTCCTGTGTCCCCATTCCCATAGATTGCTATGGGAATGGGGACTAACAAAATTGCTGGCGCTTGACCTCCAAGCCGGCAGACTTGGAATAGCCCGGTGACACCGGGAAGTCAGGCGCTGGTAGTTTTGTACCGGCAGGGTTACCGCCGGACCCATAATGAGGCCCAATAAGTACTTATAATAGTCAATGGGCCTCATTATAACGTTGGCGGTGATGGTATGAACGGTGCCGGTAAGGCACCGACAACATTCATACTGTCCCGCTGCATTACGAGTTCTGCTCACAGGTTCCTGACAGCCCGCCCGGTCCTACCTGGCGGGCTGTGTGGTACACGCGAGCAGAACTCGTGATTGCACCGGCACCGTTATTAACAGTGCCAGTGCAACCATGCTCCCCACCCCCATTCTGCCCGCGAATGGGCAATTACCGGCCCATTCATCTCATAATGGGCTGGTTATTGCCCAATCAGCGGGAGGCAGTGCCAGTAGCGAGCATGGCGGTAGCCGTGCCTGCCATACAGGCACGGCTACCACCGTGCTCATAATGAGGCCAATGAATTTGATTTGAAGAACCGGTATCACCCGGGCGCTGGTTCATGGAAGTAATGACTCTTTGTATGATTGTATACAGACTTTACAAAGAATTGTAGCAGTCTTGTCGCTTTTTATTTGTTGGTGATTTATTAATACACTCAGCTGACGCGTGTTTTGACCCAACATGTGTCTTTTTCAATGCGTGTGTGGAGATCACTGAAGTGATCTACCCTGTCGCTCCCAATGCAACATATCCTTTCTTCACCCATCTCTCCTCCCCAAGACAAGCAAACTAGGGGTCCTTTTTTATTTATTTTATTTATTTATTTATTTTTACATTTATAAAGCGCTCACACAGCCCGCAAGCATCGAGGCGCTGTTACAGGAATTGTTTGTTTTTCTTAGTTGCGTAATTGTGTTTTTTTTTTTTGTCTTAGTGACGTATTTATAACGCGCTTAAATACCCAGAGGTTTCTAAGCGTGGACCCGGGGATCGAACCTGTTGTTGCTTCGTGTCGTCTTGCTTCCAAGACGCACACACTGCCGCTGAGCTATCCTCCCGGGATAAAGCAACCTTAACCACTTTATTACTTCTCCTTCTACTACGGTCAGGATTAAGCTGCTTATTACCAGTTATACCGCTAAGAAAACTCCAGTTCTGCCTTGGTTCTCATCCGCTTTGATTTCTGTACCAGCCTCCTCCCTCCTGGCGGCAGCCTCTATTCCTTCCAACTTGAGAATGTACTCAACTTCAGTACGTGTACCCACTACAATCTTTGGTGCTCTTCTCCCACCTTGAAACACTGCCTCTGTGCTGATTGGCTTTCCATGAAAACCTGTTACTCTCCAAATTTCTTCTGCTTGCTTTTAGATCTCTACTTGCGCATGCACACCACTCCTTGGCTAACACTACCCTCTACTACCCTCCACCTTTTCTCATTTCCATTTTCAAGCTGGTATGGTTTCAGTATTTAGGTACAACAAATGCACCCAGTGCATAGCAGATTTTCTGCTTTCACATGACTAATGTTTGGATTCAGCAGAAGGTTTCATAGATTAATTTTTAGTAGATGAGGAAGGGATTAAAATCACTCAATAGTTGGCAGCCATTTTGGCTGAGCCCCTCTGCGCATTGTGAACCCAGGGAGATTGAAATTGTTTTACCACTATGCTCTTGTTTGTCACAGTAAGGAGCTTCTATGTTTGTCATGCCCATTTTATTGTTTTTTTGCAGGCGTCTGTTGCATTCTGCGATGTTGCTACATATTTCTCTGAAGAGGATTGGACGCGTTTACATGAATGGCAGAAGGAACTTTACAAGAATGTCATGAATGAAATTCACCAAGCTTTGATCTCTCTAGGTAAATATGAATTGTGTGTCTTTATCCCAGAGGTGTAAGTGGCGAATCAAGAAGTAGAGGTATTGTCAAAGAGTATGTTTTAGTGGGTCTGCACCAAATGATACCTCAGAAAAGTAGCATTTCTGCCTTCCTCCATTTATTTAACTTTTAGTACCTTAGTTTGTATTGCCTCTGATCCCATTGTCCCCTCCCCTATGCTAACATCTGCAATGCCCTCTGTCCAAAATGGTCATTGGCTAACCCTGCTGGTAATCTTGGCAGTCTGTGATAATTGTGTCTGTGAATATTGCACCAGAAATATGTGTTCACCTGTTCTATGACAATGTTTCCGGAGGAGGGAGGTCTAACGTTATTCCCTTCAATGTTTAGAGGAAATCATTGCATTTCTAAAGTATGTTAGCCCAGTAAACTGGCCAAACACTAGAGTTTATAGAAAATGCTTAGAGGTCTGTGTGTTCCTTGAGAGCTCTTTTTCGCCCAAAAAATAAAACTGTGTTGCACTTGGAGGGGAGAACATTTGAGTTTGAAAGACAATTGTTAAGGGAAGCTCGAATGCTTGCCCAAAATATATTTATATGCAAAATATAACCATAATGTCATTATGAAGCAAAACGTATTGGATGTTCCAGACATAATTTTAAGGCATATTGTACCCCTCACCTTTTTGCAATAAACTGAACAATTTAAAGTTTTTAAAGGACATTCAACCTGGTTTATTGGTCCAAACTAGCCAGAGTTTAGAGACAATTGTTAATCAAATTCTTCAAGTCTTGTTCAAATACCCTTTGCATGGAAATGAAGAGGGCCATTCTGAAAATTATCTCTGTTGTTAAAAGGTCAGCTTTGGGTTAGATTTTATTTGAAAGTTTTGTAGAGTGCTAAATCACAGTGAGATGCTTCAGAGCGTAGGAAATACCATACTTAAGGAGGACATTAGACAACACCATTACAGGGAGTTACCCCAAGATATGATATGACAGGATAGGATATGATATGATGAGTCATTTATAACACGCCTGCACACAAGATTTTCTAGGCGCGACAATAATACCTGTATAAAAAAACAGAGGGAAATTGAGGCAAATTGAGGTTAATAATCATAGTATGAAAAGTGAATTCCAATTCAACCAATGAGTTATACTTGGGCTTGCATACATGAGAGAGTAGAAAAGGTATGGGGACATTTAGGAACTAATGGAGGGGAGTCCCCCAGTTGTACTGTTTTTTAACAAACAGATTCAGGAAAGACTGAGCTCCACAACTTTCATTGAAGTTGATAATCATTTAAGCTTTTTCTTCACATTAGAAAGGAGGTTTCTAACCTAGTTTCCAGACGGAGGGTTTCCTTTTTCTTGGCTCCCACCATGGCCAAAGTTCTTTCATCCAAGTGTTATTTCTTGAAAATTGGGCACACCAACATGTTCTCAGAAGCCGATCTGAAGTTTTTCTTTGGGATGTGTTGCCTGATGCCTGTTGCCGCTAGATTCTTCTGGATGAAATAGAATGTTTTATGAATAATTATTTTTTCAATATAAAGGCATTGAAGGGCCATCAAGGAAGTGGTGATGAAGTCTTGTCTTGTGGTGTTGAACTCAGAATTTTAAATTTGGTGGTATGAGTGAGCAAAATGTTGTCATGACATTGTCTGAAAGCCAGGTTGCCATCTTGTCTAGGAAGGTAATATTCAATTCTTTAATTAAACATTCAACATTAGCTGCCTTGTTGGCCATTCTGCAATTGAGTTTCCTGAATGTGAGGACTGAGGGGAGTTTTTGAAAAGATGTGGTTGGAGTAGGAAAAGAGGAGGTCTCAGAGATAGTTCTGTTGGACTATTGGCCAGAAGTACTTGGTTTGTCATTAGAATGTAGGGAGGTTGAGTACTATTTAGGTTGGTTAGGAGTTTATTGGTGAGAAAGGCCTGTTTGCACTGGATTGTAGAGTTGGTGTAGTTTTGGGGTTTGGTCACCAGAGTGGTGCCTTGATGTTGTAGTTTTTTGCCCTCTAGCGTTGGTCTTCTTGTTCCCATCTTGGACCGCTAGAGGTGGGCAGGATTTTGCCATATTTATTTGGCTGGTAATATATTATTTTATCCAGTTTCTGGATGGATGATTGAGTGTTTGGCTTGAGTCTTTAGTGTACCATGGTCATACGAGTTGACCGTGACTTTTAGGTATTTGAGAAAGTGTATGGCTGTTTCGCACCATAAACCAGCATCTGTGTGCTCTTTGTTGATGGAGAAAATAAGTCTAATAATAGTCCTGCAATTGGCTCAGTAAGGAGCTCATTTTGCTCCAGTAGTTAATTTGACAGCAAGGCCCTGGTAAGTTTGGACTCAGGCATAGCCAGGTCCCTTCTACCAAATTGTTGTTATTTGCACAAAGGAATGAAAATTTACATAGCAAAAAGTGGCGTACATGTGTATGTCCATGTTTATGTGCATGATAAGTGGCACTCACAATTACAATTAAAAGCTGCCCGCATGTCAGGCAGCATTTCATTTTCATTGTAAACACTACTTACCATACACGCATGGTAAGCAGTGTTCACAATTGAAATTAATTAATCAATGCGAGCATGTTGGGCAGCGTGTGCAATGGACCATCTGAGAAATCTATGGGCATTCTCAATCCTAAACCCCTTGGATCCTCTACGCAGGTGGCTAGGGAAAGGCCATCACTATTGGATCCCGACCCTGGGGACGGAGAAGCGAGGGAGCATCACCTGGGTGACGGGTCCTTGGGGAACGGAAGTGGGGTGCCCTTAAGCTAGACATGATATCCCTCTTTTTCTGCTAGTGACCAACCCAACCCTTCTCCCCTCTTTGTTGGCTGTATAAGCTTGTTCCCCTCATTTCTCCCCATTGGACTCTTGACAGCACTGGGACGAAGAAGAAGCAACTAAGAGCAATGAAGACCATGTTCTTTCACCACTCTGGTACTGGGATGAAGAAGATGTCTGCTAAAAGCTATCGGGGCCAGGCATTTATTAATTGTGGTCAGGCACGGCTAATTGAATACTCACACCTGCAGCCTGCCAAGGGGCTACAGGTGTATAAATGGAGACCAGCCCAGCAGTATGAGAGGAGGAGACAACAGGGAAGCCTATACGTGGTACAGCAGCAGGAAGGCCGGCGCAAGTGTAGCGAGGGAGCTGGGAATCTGTGTAAGAACGTCACATGGGAGCCGTGTGGAGAGACTTTCCCTTTTATGTTCGTTTAAGATGCTTATTACCCTGTGCTGAGATGTGGACACAGGGGGGACTGAGGGGTAGGTGCGAGACCCCGGATGTGAGGACCAGAAGGCTGCCTTATCCAGACTGCTGTGAAGCTTTTGAATGCGACCAGTGAATTTCTTTCCATTGAGAAACCCGGTGTGTGAGCATTGCACTGAGCTACGCGAGAAATACATGGTTGATGACTGCTTGTGTTTTTGAAGAAACACGTTTTCGTAGGTCTCCGGTTCAATCCATTTTTTCAATTTAAATACATAAGAATACTTTGTATCAGAGAGTTTGTGTGTGGGAGAAAACACGTTTCCCAAAGTCTCTGAAGGTTAAACATCACTTTCTGAAGTGAATGATAAACATATTATACCACGGGTTGAAGAAAGGCATTCTGAATGCAAACCATGTGCTATCTGAATATCAAACTGAATGAAAATCTTAACAAGCGCAACCCGTGCCTTTTGAATACCAAAATGTCCACAAACTATATTTAATGAATATCAAACTGAATAAAAATAAGAACAAAGGCAACCCGCACCTATTGAAGACTAAACTGAATACAATCTTTGTTTTCTTGAATACTGAACATAGTGGAAACCTCATAAGAAAGAAGAACTGTTACATACTAAATTCAGAATAAAAATGGAACTTTAATTTCAAGCCAAGCAATTAAATGCTGAATAGTAAAAAATGAATGCTACTTTTACAAGTGAAAACAATTGTGAACTTTGAATATTGAAAGAAAGCTGGAAGATTATTTCAACATAGTCACAATTTCCACATACAAAGAGGGAACAAGAGTGACTACAAACTTTAAAGAGACAAATTATGTTTTTGTGCTGAAACTAAGTCTTGGGGAGGGGAACCCTAAGACTTGCTGCAGGAATAAAGCCTTGGGGAATGGAATCCCGAGACTTGAACTTTTGATTGACTTGGGACGAAGGTTCTTTTTGGTGCTTGGAGCTGTGTTACTTGGAACTTGGGGAAGGGAACCGTGAGTACTGGTTAAACTACTTTATCCTGATCTCAAGAGAGGTAATGTTGAGACTTTTTGTTGGAACTACTTTATACTTGGGGAAGGGAGCTGAAGGGAAGCTGAGCACTGCAAGAGGCTCAGAACTTTATGTTGGAGACTGTTTCTTTTGGTTGTTGACATCCCTAGACATTGTATATATTAGTTGTGAGGGGCAGATAGGTGTTTGACACAGATTCTTCATTTGAACTCTTTGACTCAGACTTTCCTTAGTTTTATTTAGGCAGGGCAAGTTAGATCCTTTTCCATCCTGACATTTAAGTTAATAAAGGTGTTTTATGTAAATATTGAATCTGTTGTCTGTGTCTTGCTTCATGATGCCGTCACAGATGGTGTTAGAAGTGGGATGTGTCTCAACTGATACATGTTGGGGGACCATACCATTTGAGAAACTAAGTATCAGAGCATCCAACCCCTCAGTATCCACTGCAGGTTTGATATCCGTTGCATTAGGAATGAAACAATTCCCCCAGGAGAAAGGAGACTGATACCTACTGACCTAATACTGATTCCACCTCCGGATACATACATTCGACTAGCACCCAAGTCGGGTGTAAGGTTCAACAAACCTCACACTGATTTCAGGCATCCACTTTCCTACCTATTGCCAGGACGATCGTGGCAGCCATGGTGGACCAGAAGTTATGGACCCTGATAGCTCTCCTGAAGGGTACACCACTTAGTAATGGCAACTTGATTTCTGGTCCACTTCCAGGATCAAAGGAAGTGGATCGGTGATCCGCCATTTGAAGCTACGACGTTCAACTGAACGCGTCTTGTATTCCAGCGACAACGGGTAACCATTGTTTCTTCAGGACTTCTATGCTTCCTACAGTGAAGGATCCAGGTACTTCATTTTCAGCACGGCATCATTAGGTATTTAGTGATCACGCTCGTTATTGTTCTACTTCCATAAATACACAGCACTTACGAAATCCCTGCTAGTGGCAACGCAATGAGCTTCAGCGCTTACTTCCTGGTTCCTTTCCCTCTGGACTTCCTCCTCCATGATCATTTCACTGACCCTTTGCTGTACACCCTCCAACGATAGTGCACCGTTATCCGCAGCTGATCTCTTATGTTATTCTCAAAGCTTCTCCTGGTGGAGGGGCTTGGTCTCTTCAGAGTGGACTGACCCCCTGCTTAAGGTACATACAAAACAAAAAGGAACTCAAAGGGAAGAGGGAGGGATAACGTTCATCTGGGCTAATGCTCTCTTTTGTCTCACCCTTGTGTATAGATTGATCACCAAGGACAACACTCCTGCACCACTACTGCACTACTACAGCATCCACTGGAGGGGAAATAACAAAGTGGATTTTGGTTATGTGAAACGATAACCCCTTTTCTCTCTCAACCCTGGTGCCCTGTCTGCATGGTTTCCGATTTGGTGCCCTGCCTGCAGGCTTGTATCAATCTTGACATCAGATTTAGCATGGAGATTTGGGATCAATGTCTTAGTGGAGTAAATAGATCAAGACTTTTGCAGTGATGTTAAGGTTTTACTACAGAACCACAAAAAGGATCCATTTCAGATCCATTAAGGAGATAAGATTGCTCAAGGGGTGCTTGAGAAAGCAGTGTTCCCTTAATTGAAAGAAATATCAGGCAGGGAAAGTACAGAAAGGGGGATTTAAGGCTTTGGGGAGGCTGACGAAACACCTGAAGATCCTCTCAAAACTGAAACTAGAAAACCTATAGAGGAAGAGCCTGAGACACTTGCTGATTTAGCTTTCGCTCATAGAATTGACTCCTTATTGCCTGAGGCATTCTTACAGGCAGTTTCGGAACCCGAGGGTCATGAGAAGAGGTTTATTTTTTAAATCTTCTTTTTTTTTTTACTTCTTTTTTTTTTTAATCTGGACTTCTTTACAGAGGAGATGCCTCTTTGGAAGGTCTAGTAAAGTTGATGGTGGCCAAGAGTCATAAGCTGGTGGTGTTAGTGATAGCCCATTCCCATTTTACAGGAGGTCATCTGGAGCAGTTCAAGACTCAAGCACCTTTATTCAAGTATGCACAGTCTGCCAGAAAACTAGCACTCACATGCCTCCACCAGCACCCTTAAATGCGTAACCAATAATTTGAGGTTCCATTTTCCAGGATTGGTATGGATATTGTGGGACCCTTGGAAACTTCTAAACTGGGGAATAAATATATCTTAGTCATTGTAGATTATGCCAGCCGTTATCTGGAGGCCTTTCCCCTGATATCCAACATGACACAACAGATCCTGAAACGCTTACTTCCTTTTTTCTCCATGGTGGGGTTTCCAAAGGAGATCTTAATGGATCAGTGCTCAACCTTTATGAGCAAGCGTTTGGCGGAAGTTAAAGAACTATTACAAATTGCTACCCTTAGAACATCGTATATCATCCCCAGACAGATAGCGTAGTAAAAAGATTTAACAAGTCTCTTAAGACCTTTGTCATGACCCACATCCCAGAACCCCTCTGGCAAGCCCATGGGCCAGAAGAGATCTGGGCTCGGATCTCTAACAAGCCTTGGCATCCACTTCCTAGGCCCTCTTGGAGCCAGTCCTGGCGCCTATGGCGCCAGGCTCATACACTGTGAAAAGACATGCGCTCAGGGGACTACTTTATTTTGAAGCTGTCAGCCAACATGGAGGCATCCACATAACTTGGCTCCTAGGAACCAAGCTATGCGGTATGGTGTTTTGGGTGTGGTAGCTTAGGGACTACTTTACCTGGACTACTTTCTTGAAACTATTTAAACCACACCCGAACTGGATAACACGCTTCACGTTACTTTGCAATCTTGCAACGTGACGCTCACCGTGTCCAGCTATACCCGCGAACCTCGGAGAAGCAGCACCTGCAAGGAGACAAAAGGAACATCATTAGCAGCAGCATTTTACCTGCAATCTTCATCTTTAGCCGCCCACACCTCCTGCGAACAGCTTCCTAGGATCAGCGCGGCTCCCGGACCGACGGATCTGAAAGAGGAAAGAAACAAGGTATTAGAGACATTACAACATTACGAACTGCAACGAAAGGCTTACCTGGCAGGTCGCCCCTCGGCCAGCATCGCTTTGGAATTCAACACCCTGGGAGAACACCGCGATCTATGAGAAAAGAAGAGAAAACAGGTTAGCAAAGGCAAGGCATCACAGCGCTGCGCATAGTGCCTACTTACTGCATCATAGCGCTCGTCACGCGCCATCATTTACCGGCAAGGCCCAACTCAGACAATGCGCCACACTGAACCTCTGCATATCTAAGGAAGAGAAAGAGACATTATTAAACCAAGAAAGGCATGCAGGAATAACAGAACTATACAAAAACAGCAATAAGACCTACCTGAAAGACATCAAACGGGCTGGCGTCAGTGAAGTAACTAGATTGCATTCGCCCACAAAGGACAACGTGCCCCTGCCAAGAAGGCAGGACAGAGAGCACACCTAATTCAACAATAAGGTGAGGAGAGGCCCAAGAGGGGCTGAAGGCATAGGGGGTGGTGGGAGGCTAATTACCTCAGTTGGCCAGTCTTCAACATAGCCCTCCTGTATTTCAGGCAGAACCTCCCCCACAGGCCACATCTGGGAACCACTGAGAAGGATACCAGTGTCCAATACGGCTGGGTGGCGTCCCCGTGGATACCAGGTGAGCGTAACAACCATACTACTAAAGATAGTTGAACAAGATGGGGAAAAATTGCGATCAAATGATACCCTAGGCCTTGTTTGCAGTTCAAAACCCCCCCTCAAGCCTCAACAGGATTTTCCCCATTTAAACTCCTTTATGGACAAGAACCAAGGGATGGCCTGGATATGTTTCAGGGAAGCTTGGGAGGAGAGAGGTAACTCCAGTTCCCCTCTCCCAGACTGTGAGTAGGTTGAAAGTACACATGAAGGTTGTAAGATATCAGGTACAGGCTCACATGGTTAAGGCACAAGAGCAACAAAAGACCTCTCACTATAAAAAGGTTTCCCTCAGATCCTTTTCAATAGGTCAAAAGGTACTCGTCCTGCTGCCCACCTCAGAAAATAAACAAAACATGTGTCCAAGTGCCATGGACAATACAAACTAATAGAGCAGATGGCCCCATGTAATTCTAAGGTCTCACAAACTGATCGCTGCCTTAAAACACAAATCTATCATATCAGTTTGTTCAAGAAGTGAAGAGAGCATCCTACGGAAACTCTTGCCATAATATTATCTTGTCTTTTGCCAGAGGACACAGAAAGTAAGGTCCTAATTTCATGATCTTAATAATAATCAGAAACAAGATCTATATGAACTTATAAGACAGTTTACTGATGTGTTTAAGGAAGAACCTGGGGCAGTGAAGGGGACTTATCATCATATCCGCACTCCCGTGCGTAAAGTCATACACCTAAAACAGTATCGATTACCTGAGTCTAGGAAAAAAAACATAATTCAGGAAGTCAAAACCATGCTAGAGGCTAACATCATTGAACCTTCTAGTAGCCCTTGGTCCTTCCCCATTGTGTTGGTGGCTAAACCTTATGGAAGTTGGAGTTTCTGTATAGATTTCCATAAATTGAATGCCATCTCTGCTTTTGACGCCTACACAATGCATTGTATTGATGATCTGATAGATTGGCTGGGTAAAGCTGTATATCTCTAAACACTTCATCTCACAAAGGGATATTGGCATGTTCATTTACATGGACCTGATGAAGAGAAATCTGCCTTTGCACGCCATTAGGGTTGTTTCAATTTAAAGTCTTACCTTTTGGGCTACATGGTGCTCCTGCAACATTTACAAGACTTGTGTATACTATCTTACAACCAGACTCGCAATTGTGCAGAGTGTATATGGATGACATTGTAATTCATAGCAAGACCTGGCAAGATCATTTGTACCACCTCTATACTATCATCAGAGTATTAAGAAAAGTGTGGTTAACCGCTAATCTAGGAACGTGCAAATTGGCCCAATCCGCAGTAAAGTATCTGTTTTTTTTGTGGGTAATGGCACCGTCCAATCCCAACAGGAGAAACACCCCCTCCCAAAATGAAGAAAGATGAGGGTCTTTTTGGGATTGGTTGGGTACTACCGCAGATTTATTGCAAATTGTTTCTAATAAAACATCTAGACTGACGGTCAAGTTGAAAAATGCTGAGCCCCAAAAGATCAGGTGGGAAGAAGAGGATGAAATCTGTCTTACAACATTGAAACAGGCTTTATGCTAGAACCTTGATTTAGGCATAGCCGATTTCTCCAAAGAATTAATTCTTCAGATGGATGCTTCCTTAACGGGACTAGGAGCTGTTTTGTCACAAAATGATGGGTGCAATAGGGTTCGCCGAATTCATGAGGGAAACGGGTACGGTGGACACCTGGAGACTACCTAACGAGGGAATACACAATTACACTTTCTTCTCGCACGTCCATAAGGGCCTATCCAGAATAGACCTACTGCTAATGACAAGTGTACTCTTCCCATGTATCGAGGAGGTCCAAATTCACCCCAAGCAATATCCGATCACGCACCCTTAACGGCGGGTGTGTCGGTTTAGGGCCTTCCAGACCCCCCGCAAAGGTACTGGAAGCTCCAAGATCACATTTGACTAGATAGAGCAACCAGGGGCGAGCTATCTGAATCACTCTCTTGCTACTTTAAAGAAAACACAGCAAGGGGGTGCACTGAGTCAACAGTCTGGGACGCGATGAAACCAGTGGTAAGGGGGCTTCTAATCAACTGCGCTTCAGCGCAAAGAAAGAGGGGACAATTACAACAGGCCAGACTAGAGGGAAGAGTGGTGGAGCTGGAAAAAAGCTTCAAACAACACCAAAACACGAATGTAGGCAGGGAACTTAAATTTAAATAACTTAGATATTTGCGCTCTCTATGGAACCATTCGCGACCAGAATCCGAGAAAACTCGGGAATATAGGGGCTGAAAGTAGGAGACAGCACCGATAAAGTGGCCATGTATGCGGACGATTTTCTCCTCACCTTAACCCGGGTCGATGGCTCGTTAGAAGCCCTCTGGCATGAGATAGAAGCTTTTGGAAAATCATCGGGGTTCAAAGTTAATTATGCTAAATCAATAACTAGGCGTCAATATCCCACAAAAGCACAGAGAGACATTGGCAACCAAACACCCCATCCCATGGGCTAAATCCCATATCAACTATCTAGGGTACAGATCCCAAACAAAATAGAGCACACGTATCGAGCCAATTTCCTGCAACTGTTCAGGGAAATGCGCAGAGACCTAGAGCCCTGGCACAAGCAAGAGGTGTCATGGCTAGGGAGAATCACGGCCCTGAAAATGAACCTGGTCCCAAGACTAACCTATTAGTGTTTAGCCCTTCCAATCATGATCCTAGAGAAGGACTTACAAAAGTTGCAAGTAAAAGTATTGAAGTATGTCTGGGGAGGGAAAAAAACACGGATAGCAAAGCAAATCATGCTCTGAAGCATAAACACCGGCGGCCTGGGGGTACCGGACATTTCTAGGTACTGCCTTGCAACGCAGCTCTCTCACGCCTTCGTGTGGCACGACACCACCAACCAACCCTGCTGGGAAAAAGTACCCCTTGCATCACTCCCACATATCGCAACAACCCGGCCCACTTAAACACTGGCCCACTAGCAACCACCAGAAACTCAATAGAAAGCTGGTGGATAGTAGATCGAAAATGGGGCTGCAGAAGAACTCTAGGACCCCTGTCCCCGATCTGGAACAATCCCGACTTCACCCCTGGGGTTCCCTTCAGAGCTTCACCAAATGGAAGGAAGGGGGACTAAATCAGTTGGCAGATTTCTTCAACAACGGGACCCCGCTAACATTCGAGGAGTGCAAATCGAAATTTTGGGTACCAGAATTCGAAAGATTCCGCTATGCGCAACTTAGACACTGGATGTCCCAAACCAACACAAGAACACTCTGGGGTAGAGAGTTAACAGCATTGGAATGCACCCTAACAGCATCAGCCCCCAAAGGGAAAATATCTACTTTATATAAACTACTGGACAAATTCGACCCTAGCAAGAAAGAGAGTTATATGCTCAAACGGGAGAGGGACCTGGGGTGGGAGCTAGATCTGGAGGACTGGTGGCAGATCTGGTCCCGAATACACAAAAGCTCTAAGTGTCTCACAAATAAGGAGGAGGCAGTAAAAGTGTGTTATAGATGGTACCTTACCCCAGAAATTCCAAACAAAAGTAGCTCAGCGGTACCGCCACAGTGCTGGAGGGGCTGCTCAACCACAGGCACATTGTTTCACCTACTATGGACGTGTCTGGAGAAAGGTACTGGAGCAGATCAAACAAATAACTGGCTTAACAATCCCATGGGATCCGGGGATAGTTCTTTTGGGCGACACGGGCGGAGGAGCATTCCCGCTGAAAAGGCCGCCTAGCGGACCTTTGCACAGAACTGCTCACAGCAGCTAAAATCACCATAGCTAGGCTTGGAAGCGACCTGAGGGCCCGGCACTCCCCATGTGGTGGACGAAATGTTGGGATACAATAGTCGCAGAAAAAATCACTGCCTCCCGTATGGGAAACATGAGCAGATACTACAGCACTTGGTCACCCTTCCTAGACTATGCGGAACAATTCCCGGGTGTAGTGCGCCGACCCCCGACACTCCCGATGGTTCTCGAAGCACAACCATAGGCCATCCCCGGGGCCAGACTAGCGACAAGGCCACTATCATTATGATACCCGCGGGATAGTTATAATATAAACTTATAGCCAACCATGACGGCCTGCACCTGCAAATGTTACAACAAAGATGAGGCGAGCACAACCGCCCCTGAGACGATCAGACAATCCGCACGCATGATGATCATGATGATTGTTGCACTCTGCTCTGACCTCCTCCCGTTTTCTTTTCTTTCTTTTCTGTTAAACAGTCTGTTGTACTGCATGTTATTGAAAAATGTCAATAAAAAGAAATGTTGAAAAAAAAATGATGATGGGTTTGAACACCCCATTTTATACATCAGCAGAAAGCTCTTCCACAGAGAGAAAAACTATTCAGTCATGGAGGCACTGGCAATTAAATTGGCCATACTTCACCTAAAGTATTATCTTTTAGGTTACACATTTTGCTTAATAACAGACCATTCTCCTCTAGTTTGGATCAGTCAGAGGAAGGAGCCCCATCCTCTGGTAACACAGTGGTTCTTGGACCTTCAGCCACATTGCTTCACAGTGGAACACCGGAAAGGCCGAGAGCAAGATAACGTGGAATTTCTCTCCCGGTTTCCTTGTGAAGCACCTTGATCCAACCCACATTCGGGAAGGGCATTTGAGAAACCTAAGGGTATTCTCACTTCTAAACCCCTTAGATCCTCTACACAGGTGGCCAGGGAAAGGCCATTGCTATTGGATCCCGAACATGGGGGTGGAGAAGCGAGGGAGGATCATCTGGAAGGTCCTTGGGGAATGGAAATGGGTGCCCTTAGTCAAGACATGGTATCCCTCTTTTTCTGTTACTGACCAACCCTTCTCTCATCTTCATGGGCTGTTATAAGTCTGTTCCCCTCATTTCTCCCATTGGACACTTGACTGCACTGAGATGAAGACCATACTCTTTCACCACTCTGGTACAGGGACGAAGAAGATGCCTGCTAAGGGCTGTCTGGGTCAGGCATGTCCCATTAATTGTGGTCAGGCAGGGCTAATTGAACACTCACGCCTGCAGCCTGTCATGGGGCTGCAGGTGTATAAATGGAGACCAGCCCAACAGTATGAGAGGAGGAGACAACGGGGAAGCCTATACATGGAACAGCAGCAGGAAGGCCGGCGCAAGTGTGGCGAGGGAGCTGGGACTCTGTGTAAGAAACCAAACGTTACGAAGGGAGCCATGTGGAGAGGCTGTCCCTTTTATGTTCGTTCAAGATGCTTGTTCCCCTGTGCTGAGACGTGGACACAGGGGTATCCGAGGGGCAGCTGCGAGAACCCGGATGTGAGGAGCAGAAGCCGCCTGATCCAGACTGCTGTGAAGCCTTTGAACACAACCAGTGAGTTTCTTTCCGTTGGGAACCCGATGCACGGGCATTACACTGAGCCAAGCGAGAATTACATTGTATGGGAGTGGTCACGTTTGGGAGAAAACACGTTTTTGAAAGTCTCAGAAGGTTAAACATTACTTGCTGAATAGAATGATGAACAAATTATACCATGGGTTGAACGAAAGGCGTTCTGAATGCAAACCATGTGCTTTCTTAATATCAAACTGAATAAAAATCTTTACAAGCACAACTCATGCCTTTTGAACATCAAAATCTACACATGCAGTACTTTTCCTACAACTGAAAACAATTGTGGACTTGAAACAAAGCTGGAAGATTATTTCAACAGTCACAATTTCCACATAGATAGAGGGCACAAGAGTGACCATGAACTTTAAAGAGACAAAGAATATTTTTGTGCCAAAACTAAGTCTTGGGGAAGGGATCCCTAAGACCTGCTGCTGGAATAAAGTCTTGGGGAAGGAAATCCTGAGACTTGAACTCTTGATTGACTTGCACCAAGTATCTTTTTGGTGCTTGGAACCATGTTACTGGAACTTGGGGAAGGGAACCCCGAGTACTGGTTAAACTACTTTATCCTGAACTCAAGAGAGGTAACTTTGAGACTTTTTTTGGAACTACTTTATACTTGGGGAAGGGAGCTGAAGGGAAGCTGAGTGCTGCAAGAGGCTCAGATTTTTGTGTGAGACCGTTTCCTTTGGGTTCTGACATCCCTACACTTTGTATATATTAGCTGTGAGGGCAAGATAGGTTCTGGACACCGACAGATTCTTCAATTGAAGTCTTTGATTCAGACTTTCCTTAGTTTTATTTAGGTAGGAAAAATCCACCTTAGTATAGGGCAAGTTAGGCCTTTATCCATCCTGATATTTAAGTTAATAAAGGTGTGTTATGCCAATATTGAATCTGTTGTTTGTGTCTTACTTCATGATGCCTTCACAACCTGCATGGAGTCAGTCTGCTTTATGCAGGTTAATAAAGCTGGCGGACTCCATAGGGATCGCCAGCATTTGCGCCGGCATGAACATCCATGCCATCACAAATGCTGGAGCCATTTGTTGTGGTGGAGAGGACGGAAGGTGGCAGAAATGCAAGTTGTGTTCCAGCCCCCCACTCCGCCATGCAAATTATTGCAAATGTGCTATGGCGTGAATGGAAGGCGTTAAAGCCTTACTTAAGGTTTTTACGCCTTCCATTCACGTTACACCACAATAGAACATGAATGATTTTTTTTTTCCTTTCTTTGAGGTCATGTGGTTTGGTGCTCTAATGTGGTGGTGGTACTGCCAGAGCTCATCCTGAGGTTTAGGAGGCATTTTAGGTTGAACGTTCCCCATTTTCCTTTATAGGGTATGGATTGAGATTGTAAAATGCATTTGGTGTGGGTACATACTCATGAGTGGAGCAGATAAAAGGGGTTAAATTGGACTTGGGGAAGGAAATAACCCACCAGTACAAAGCCCCCAGGTATTTGAATAGTTGGGGGCTACACACTCTAGACACACTACCATTCTGTTCTGTTGTTTGTGCTTTAGACTATACATGTATAGGTAATGCAATACTATTACACTACATGAGCACTGTGTACAGTAATGTTTACACTATTATATTACGTGGCTGGTATACCGCACCAGGACAAAAGCACCTACTGGAACAAATACCAAAACTGGGAGTTATACTGACATAAACATGCAGCAAGTATAACTAGCTTGCTTGGGGAAGCTGAGGTGAGCAAGAGGGTTACAGCATCAGAAACAAATACTTACTTGGCTTCATAGCTGGATAAGGGTCGCTGACTTAGGTAGGTTAATTACAGTCTTAGGGACGTCATCAGGTGGAGGATGAGCCAGGCGAGCAGGTGGTTGGCGCCCTTAGTCAGGCAACCGTAGCCCACTGCCTGGTTCATGGCCGCCAATTTTCCACTATTAATGAGGCAGGCATGCATTGTACTTCTCTAGACTTACAGGAGGATGTTGGGGTGCTCGCCTGCTCCTTAGTTTAGACATCACTTCCTGTGGCCATCTTGAATCAGCACACTCTGCAGCTGAAGGCCACAAGAGGCTCCTGTGGGAAAACCAATCGGGAAGAAATGGCCTCATCCCAGTAACAGCTGTGACAAAATCGGAGTGACCAACCACTGATGGACTAGGCGATTAGCTGACAACAGCTTTTGCCATCACTTCCGAACTCCCTAGGGGCATCCAGCCACGGACATCCAAGTTAAGGATGGAAAGGTGCAGGGTGAAAACCAGCTTTTGACCAGGCTCTTTGCCTCTGCCTTGCTCCCTGCTGTACCTGTGAGTACCACTAGCTTGCTAATTACTGTGCTGTCTCTCCACTCTGCGGGATTCATGTATTATGCATTCACTTCTGCTCCCCCTGCTGCTCTTCCTACTCTTTCTCAAATGGTGCTTCAACTTCCTTCTTTCCTATTCCCATCATAAATCTCACATCTCAAAACTCCAAATACTCCATCTCTCTTGCACCTCCTACTTCCAACAAACAAAGCCAACAAGCAAACCTTACCCCTCATAACACCTATCCACCTTGCCTCTCTTTCTCTGAGACTTAACTTCTCAACTCTTCCTTACCACATCAACTGAACATTGCTCTCTGGAATGCACAGTCAGTATGCAACAAAACATCTTTTATGGCTGATTACTTTCATGCCAGCTCTCCTCCCCTAGACCTCCTTGCTACCACTGAAACCTGGATTTTTCCTTCTGACACTGCCAGTCTGGTGGTCGTACACAACTCCAAACTATCCTTCATTGGCTTGCCTCATCTGATTGACAGAGGTAGATGCATCGGACACCTACTCTCTTCCCGCCTCACCACCTCTCAAATCTACAATGCCACCTCCTCTTCTACTTCTTTTGAATTCATGATCTATACTATTGCTCTGCCTCACTCGGTTCACATCATCTCTATCGCCCTTCTGGTCCCACGGGAACATTCTTTGATGAACTTGGGCAACTCCTTGATTCTCTTTCCACTAAACATAATCTCATTCTCTTAGGTCACTTTAACATTCCCTCTCCAACCACTTCTCAGAAACCTGAACTTTTTTTTGTTGGTGACCATGCTCTCCACTCTATCCATAAGCTACCTACCCACATCGGGGGTAACTATTTGTCTCTCTTATTTATCTCCACTTCTCTCTCAGCCACTAATAGGGCTGTCACACCATCCCTATCTGATAACTATTGTTTCCACCACCATCTCCTTTCAACCCTATGACCTCTCCTCACCACTTGTCTCACTTATTACTAAAAGGAAATATAAACCTGCTACCTTTGCTCCTTTTCTCTCTTACTTACAGTTATCACTCTCCTTCTTCACACCTGATGCCTCAACCACTAACTCTACCCTCTCCAGCTTTCAATAACTAATATATGACTCTGTCTCCTCTCTTGTCCTACTGCTTACTTTCACTCCTAAGTCTCTGCGTCCTCAACCATGGGTCACCCCATTCATACGCTCCCTAAATACAGTCATGTGTTGGCTGCTGTATAAATGGAGGCATACCCACTTGCATGAGGACCTGCACCTCTACCTCTCTGCCCTGAACTCTCTCAAGTCCTCTCTTGATAGAGCCAAAACAGATTTCTATCTCACTCTCATTGACTCTCACTCCAACCTTCCTCGCTGGCTACAGGGCACCCTAAACTCACTCGTCACTCCCCCTAAACCTATGACTATCAACTCCACTCTCACAGCTAATGATCTAGATGTATACTCTGCTGCAAAAACTTCCAAAATTGGAGACTCTCTCTTGACCTTGCTCACACTCCCCCCTCCTACATGCAACACTCTGCCTACGCTTTCATCATCCTCTAGCTCCCAGTTTAGGCACACCAATACTGAAGAAGTACTATCTCTTCTGATAAAGGCTAACCCCTCTTGTCCACCATCAGACCCTCTTCAGTTAGTCCAGCCTGTTGCCTCTTTAGTGGCCACTCCCCTTGCTGAACTCTTCAACCTGTCCTTCGACTCCGCTTGCTTTCCCTCTATTTTCAAGACATCTGCAGTAACCCCTCTCCTAAAAAAGCAAGGGGCTGACCCAAACCTACCGGTGAGCTTTCACTCTGTTTCTCTCTATCTGAACTACTCTAAAGTTGAACCGTCTTACCAATTTCTTAGACATCCACAACCTTCGAGACCCCGTACAAGCAGGTTTCCGTTCCTGTCACTCCATGGAATTGCTCTCATGAAAGCCACCAACTTCATCGCTTCTACTATGCAATCTAACATATCCTCTATCCTAAATCTCCTTCACCTGTCTGCTGCTATCACTCGATCACTATGATCCTACTTAATGTTCTCTCTTTTCTTGGGATTCGCGAGGTTGGTGTTCCACAAGGCTCTGTATTGGGTGCCCCTCCTTTTTATGCTCTACATCTCTGCTCTTGGGCCGCTAATCTCCTCCTTTCTGTTCCGGTATCTCCTCCTTGCAGATGACACCCAAATCATCTTATCTTTTCTTAGACTCGCCTCTGATCTCTTTATCAACATTTCCAACTCTCTCTCTGCCATTAATTATTGGATGGCTTTGCACACTCTGATGCTTTACTGTACCAAAACATAGCATGAATGTATCATGAAGGAGGCACAGACAACAGGTTCAAGATTGGTTCTCAAACGCGTTATTAATTTAAAAGGCAGGATGGTGTAAGGCCTAACTTGCCCTATGCTAAGGTGGGATTAAGGATAGTCTTTCAGGAACTCGGAATCAAAAGTCTGCCTGTGTCCAAAACCTATACTTGCCCTCACGTCTAAATGCATACAACGTGTGGAGATGTCGGCATCAAAATGAGTAGTGTTCAACATACAGTTCCGTACTTCTTCCAGCCTTTGCTTGTAATCAGCTCTTCCTTCCTCAAGTTCAAAACAGTTCACAAAGTCTCGGGGTTCCCTTCCCCAAGAGTTCAAATCTTCCAATTTTCCAAAACAACAGTTAAAATCTTCCACCTTTTCCAAAACAACGCACATTTTTAAAACAACACAGTTCCTTGGGACACTTCCCATATCTTTTGTCATCAATAGTTTTCACTAGTTCACATGGGTAATTTTGTTTCTTGACTTCATCATCACATAGGCGGCTGTTGCAAAACACATGCTTCTTTAGGTTTAGTTTCATTGGCTCTTTCCATAAAGGGGTGCACTCGGTCTAGGCGCATTTGTTTGACCACACGGTCCGCCCAGTACAGGTCACACAACCGATGCCCCTTTGTGTCTGCTTTCCATCAACAATTAGCCACTGCTTTCCTTTGTCAGTGAATCTAGTTGTTTTCCATCAGTGTCACACTCTTCTAACACTTTATAGTGGCTTGTTGGCCATCATGCACTTTGTTGCACGTTCTGTAACCTTCTGGCGCTTGCCAATACAGGTTTCCTCTTAATCTGCAGCACTTTACCATGGCTTGTTGGCCACCATGCACTTTGTTACACCTTCTGTATTCTGCTGGCTATTGCCAATACAGGTTTCCTCTTAACCTACAACACTTTACTGTGGCTTGTTGGCTACCATGCACTTAGTTACACCTTTTGTATTCTTCTGGCTGGCTCTTGCCAATACAGGTTTCCTCTTAACCTGCAGTTCCATGAACTCTTGTAGCTTTGGCCAATACGTAATTTCTCATCTCATACCCTTCTTGGTATTCTCTTGGCTTTGCCAATACTTGTCTCACACATTTCATTCTGTGGTATCTGCTATCTGCACCACCTTGCTTTCACTTCATTCACAAGTGCTCATAACTTGTTTTTGTTCTGTATAGCATAAGAAAATGCTTACAATGTCTTTCAGTTCATTCGGTATTCAAAAGTACTTGTTTGAACATTCAAACGTGCTTATAACAACTTTCAGCTTGTTTGGTATTGAAAGGCTCTTGTTTCGACATTCAAAAGTGCTTGTTTCCTCTCCCCGGAGCACCCCGGTTTGAGGGTTTCCCTGTTGCCACTCACTGGTTGTATACGGCAGCTCCCTCGGATTTCTTTCCATTTTTTTTCGCTCAGCTTTCTTGCTTCTAACAGCTCTGCTCCTCTCGCAGCAGCCACAGCAAGCACTGCTCGCTCTCCTGGAGTCCTGCGGAAAGTAGCTCCGCTCTTCCCTTGCAGAAGCTAAAGAGAGCTCTGCTTGCTCTGATGGAGTCCTGTGGCGACAGGCAGACTTCGGCGCCCCACAGCTCCTGCTGCCTGCACTTGACTGGGAGGGCAGCAGGATTTCCAGACCAGCTCTCGGCCAGCCTTGGCCTTGGCGTCCCCCTCTCACTCTGTGCATAAAGCCACCACGCGCATTTAAGTACAGCTGCTGGCGAGGGCACAAGTGTGGCAGAGCACGAGAGCAGAGTGAAGAGGTAGCACGTGCTGAGGAAGGTCAGGCGACGTGTCAGCGCGTGTTGCAGAAGGCTGGATGGCGTGAGTGGAATGCTGTGACCCAATTTGATGGTTGCCTGGGCAGTGCAAGACAACAGTTAAGGAAAGGACCGCCCTGCGCATCCCAACGTGTCGCCATTTTGGTTGCCTGGCAACCACAGGGAGATTTCATATTGTTTGTAGGGGGAAACTTCACATTATTTGTATGGCACATTCCCACGTCAGAGCGCACTGTTATGAGAGCGTTAAGCACAGCAGTTCTTGCTCACAATTGCTGGGAAATTAATATATCAAGCTGCTGTCTACAAAAATATAAACTAACCAAGATCATGAACTGTCTGCATAAGAGTACAATAAAAACACTACAGCTCTTGCTCACAATTGGTGAAAACATATACTTTTAAGGTGACATCTATATAAAATATCCCCTGTTCATATATAAAATTAAAGGAAGTAGGAAGTAAAACAGAATTTTGGGGGAGCTATGCTTGAAGTGTCATCATAGCGTTCTGGTATACAAGAGTATATCCCTATAGGCAAAGGAGGAAATATCTGAATCACATAATCATATATCATACATAAACAAGATAAGTCATACTTTGCTTGTTACAACATTACCTACTGTTAGGAAAGATTTCATAATTGTAGGTAATTTTCCTTCCATGTGGCAACCCCCAAACTTTTTGCTGCTGTTTTATACCCTGATCTAGACTTTGCAAGAGAAGAGCAGCCTTCCGCCGCACTCCTCTGGGCTTTCGTTCAATTCTTCTGGGGAAACTGACATGCCCTTAAGACATTCAGTACTGGGAGACTTTGTTTCCCTTAGTCCTTTCCTCATGTTGCAGCTTTTGAGCAACATGAAACAAGAGTGCACCGTAACTTACATTACCGCGCTCTTGGGTCTCTAGTCATTCCAAAGGCCCTAGAAACTCTCGCTGGACTTATTATGAAATGTGCAAGTGTGTCACGGACGGGACTGGTGGCAGCTATCGTTTCTTTGTGTTTTGAACCCCTTTTTGCCATGTTAACCGCGCTTCCCGCGTTTGGCCCAAATGGGTGGCGTGGCCTCCAAAATGGCCATGCCACGAGGTTCTTTGTCCTGTCCGCTGACCATCTTGCTCCTTCACCTTCAACCAGGTCGAGCCGACCCGGGGCAGTCCTTATTTGGTCATGCACTTTCCCATGAAACAACGCTTTCGCGTGCTTCTGCATGCCTTGTGTGTGCCTCCAGGATGTGGGCTGGGATGTCTGTTCCCAATACATATCCTGGGTGCCAGAGAGTCTAGAGTGTCCTGAATGCCTGGGACCACCGTGGTCCGTGATAGGTCCACTTATGGTGTGAGTGTTTGTGAGCGGATCTCCCATTGGGCCCTCTCTGCTTTGGCGCGAAGGGAACTTTGGATAAGAGGAGGCTGAAAACACCACTACCATGTCGATCTCCTGAGTTTTCACGAACGAAGGATAAGGAGCCAAGTATCCTGCAACTAAGAAGCTGAGTCGAGGAATCGCTGGTGACCCGCTGAAGGTTTGGCACCCTGCACTGCTGTCGTCCTGCGAGACCACTCGGCCTCTGATCGTACGAGAAGGTCTGAAAAGGCACTTCGACCCTTTAGAATAGTGGGAACAACTATTCTCGGCACCTTCACCAAATCCTGTACGTAAGCCTTCGGAAGCGTCCCTGGGCCATCCACTGGACTGACCAGCCTACACAGGAATCTTGCTCTGTCACCGCCGTCTGGTTTACTGCTAATCCCGTGTCCTCGGCACTCTCACACGATTCATAAACTTGGCGTTCCGAGGTCTAAAGTGAGACGTGTGCTTTGGGACCGGACTACACGCGGTTGCCGAGTTGCCCTGCTGTGGTAACAAACCTGTGCGTGTTCACTGCATCTGGGACACCCTCGACCCTGACTCCAGCTGTCGCGGAATCTACACAGCGTCGAGACGTCCCTCTTATCGCATCTGAACCTGCCAGTACCGAAACTGAACCGGAGAAGCCTGGGTCAGCCTGCATCGGGGACCGGTGAGTAGTCAATACCCTAACCGGTCGCCCTCCCGCAGGAGCCTGTGGTTTTCCACCGCTGTTGTAAACAGCAAACCCCTTCCCGCACTCACGCCCTGCTTCTGCCCCCAAGTGGAGGCCTTTCCTGAGTCACTGGGATTTGTTCACCATCTTTTCGTCCACCTTTCTGAACTGCCTGATTTCCCTGAAGAGACTCTCCTTTGCCCGCTGGCACCCACGTGTGCAGGTACTTTTGAGCACAAGTCTCCACTCTTCGTAGGGCTCAGACTTCCTTCTAGTTAGGTGGCCTCTGATGTCGAACTGGGTCTAACGATTACTTGCACTGCCTGTTTTCCTCCCCATCTTGGTGGTCTGCATATTTTGTGCTTCTAACTCTTTAGACCCCTTGGTCTTGTATATATATTGTATTGATTGTGATGTGTTGCTTTACTGGAGTTTTACAGTGATTCTTTACTATGGTCGATGTTACAAAGGCCTTGTAATAAATGTGTCTATATTTTTAATATAACACCTGTCTGGAGTAATTTGTAAGCGTCCTTGCTTTGTGTGCTCATTGCGGGCTTTCAGTCACCCTCACCCCTCTTGAGACCTAGTCTTGACTGCCGCCGTCGCTACCCTGATTGGTCTGGCTTGTCCAGAGGTTACCCTGTTTCAAGAAACTAGGCTGGCCTTCTGAACCTCTGCCCCTCCATGACAGAGTTCAGAAATCCATCTTAACACCTACTACAAAGTAGCTATACAGTGACTTCACTAGAGTGACATGGCAATGCAAGGCGTGCCTCCCCCAAACTACTTTTTGGACATTCAAGGGGAGCCCAGCATACCCTCGAAAAGATGGAAAACCCTTTTTGACCATTATGTACTTGCAGTGCATGGTTTGAACTTTGCTAGTGAAAGAAAGAAATGTCTTCTAATGCATTGTTTGGGCATCTATGGCCAAGAGCAATTTAAGAATGTATCACTGTTGTCTGAGGAGGAGTCAGTAAATCTTTTAGAGTATGAGAAATGAATAAAAATGCTTGATAAACATTATGAGAATATGTGAGCATTGTATTAGAAAGATATTATTTTGGCAAGAGGAAACAGCATAATGGTGAATCTGTAGAACACTATATAACAGCTCTTAGGGGTTTAGCAGCCTTAGGTGAATTTGGTAGCACTTTAAATGAAAGGCTGTGCGACCAGTGCATGCTGCAGTGTAGTGATGGAAAAGTGAGGGAGTCTTTGTAATCTAAAAGCAACCCTTCTATTGATGAGGTCATTAGAGTGGCAAAGGAAGTGGAACATACACACAAATGTGTGAAGGAGCTGGAAAAGAAAACTGAATCAGACACTAGGAAAACTGAGGATGTGCAAGCAGTACAGGCAAGAAAATTCGGCAAAAGGAAACAGGGCATCAATAAAGAAGGTGCAAAAAAGGGAATTGGGAAGCACAAAGAGAAGAGGGAAGAAGAAGATAGGAAAATGTGTTTTCTATGCGACTGTTTGTTTAATTTTGCAAGTAGCGATAAAGGTCCAGCCATAAGACTTCAATTCAGAAATGCAACAAACAAGGACATTTCACGTCATGTTGTAGAACCAAGAGTGAAAGTGTTAACTGTGTGGATGAATTGTGTGAGGATATGAAAGAGTGCACATGCCTTATTGAAGGTACGTGTGATTTTGCCTT
This sequence comes from Ambystoma mexicanum, assembly GCF_040938575.1. Lineage (NCBI taxonomy): Eukaryota > Metazoa > Chordata > Amphibia > Caudata > Ambystomatidae > Ambystoma > Ambystoma mexicanum. Next base: position 1,445,909,577 of record NC_090935.1, on the reverse strand, counting down.
GATTCAAGATGATGATGATGTTACTGAAAAGCCTGTGGGCCTCAATCTAAGTCTGGCGGTCCAGATATAAGGGTCCCGGTTACAACGTACCGGCACCCTTTCCGGCCTGCCAGACTACAACTATGCCTGCAGAGGCCGTTGCTCCCATCACGTCTGCCCTGCTGGGAGCACCGCCCCTGCAGGCATGATTTTAACAGAAGCACCATTAGTAACAGTGCTGGTGCTTCCGTGTCCCCATTCCTGCAGAGTCCGATGGGTCTCCACGGGAGTGGGGACTTACACTTTCCTCTGCCTGATATCCCGGGCCGCCATGACTTGTAATGTCTCGGTGGCACAGGGATATCAGGCAGTGGAACAGTGTTATGTGTTTGGCGGCAACCTGCTGGTGCTACCAGCAGGTTACCGTCAAACTCATAATGAGGCCCTATGTCTACTATTGAGGTTGAAGGGGTGAATTTAGGGATGGTGATCGATTCTGAAGATACCATCCTTAATGCAGTGGATATTAAGCCTGTACCCTATGGAGGCAGACGAATTGAACTAGAGGGATGGTTCTGGGCAATCATGATGTTTAAAGATAGGTCAGCCAAGGAATATGTCTATGTTTTTCAAAACGGGGACTGATCCACTCTTAAATTGGTCACACCAGAAAAGGTTGCAAATAAAGCTTGACCCATGCCGAAGAGACATTCTATGCAGTAGAGAGTATGAATGATAAAGTGTGTGAAAATGTGATGCAACATAACGTTTTTCGAGAAGAATTGGGCAATTTGAAGGGATTCATGCAAAAGATTAATTAGAATGAAGGCCAATTCGGTTCCATTTGTACATAAACTGAGAGCAGTGCCATTAGCCAATGAGATCTACAGTTAAGGAAGAACTTGAAATGATGGAAAGGTAAGGATTGATAGAGAGGGTGGAATCTTCTGATTTGCTTTCTCCGTTTAATGGTAGATAAGCCCAAGGGTGGGCTAAGACTTTGCATTGATTTGAGATCTGTGAATCACTGTGTAATATCTGATAGACATCCTTTACCCAACATAACAGAGATGCTGGGCACTATTAAAGGTGTGAAAATTCTGAGTACATTGGACTTGAAGTTGGCCTATCACCAGATTGTTTTTCATCCGGCTTCCAGGAACATTACGGCATTCATCACTCCAGAGGGTCTGTTTCAATGCAATTGCATGCCCTTTGGTTTAGTGTCTGCTGCATATGTGTTCCAACTTATCATGTATCAACTATTTCATGACATGAAAGGGGTCCTGTGCTTTCATGGTGATGTTTTGTTGTATGGAAGGGACTATGAAGAATATGATGCGAGGTAGAAAAGGTTTAAGACATTTTCAAGGATGCAGTTATGACATTGAGTAAGGATAAATGTAAATTTAGCAAAACAGCCATCCAATATTTAGGACATGAAATTTTGGAGCAAGGCATTTGGCCAAAACCTAATTTAGTGAACAATATTGTGAATTTTCCCAGTGCTACCGATAAAGATAAAATTGTGTCGGTCCTTGGTATGGCTGAATATTACTCAAAATGTATTCTGGGTCTAGCAAGCAAATCTGTGCATATGAGAAGTCTGGTAAAAGAGGAAGTGAAATTTCATTGGAGTGAACAGTGTGAACAGTCATTTCAATTAGCTTTGATCCAAGCAAGAAGAGTGTGGTGATGACCGATGCCAGTAATCATGAGCTAGGTGCTTTTCTCTCCCAAAAGAGTGTAGGAAAAGAGTGCACAGTTGCTTTTTCGTCCAGGGTATTAAAGGACGCAGAGAAAAAATAGTGTACAATTAAAAAAGAATTGTTAGCAATCAAATGGGCAATTAAGAAATGTCATCCATTTCTTTGGGGAGTGGATTTGACCATGCGATCAGACCATAAGCATTTGAAAGAAATTCTGACCACGAAAGGGTTAGATAGGGTAGCGTCTAGGAGCCGTAAATGGGTTGAAGGTATGCTAAATTACAATTGAGAGACAATATCTGCCAGGTGTAAAGAACAAGGCAGCAGCTTGTCTCTCTAGATTGACAAATATGATTGAGAATGAAGAGGACAAGGAGGATTAAGTTCTAAATGTCACTCAAGAGGTAGTGTCGGAGAGAGAATGGCAGGAAGCAATGTCAGCGGATGCAGTGTTGATTAATGTTAAGGAACAACTTCAATGTGAAGTGAAGAGTAGTGAGATCAGAAGAGGAGTCATTCCTGATGCTGTGAGACATGTCTTCGATGAACTTCTCATTAAAGATGGGATGGTGTTAAGGGGGGATAAATTGGTTCCTCCTGTTGGAGTACGAGGAAACATTTGGAAATGGCACATGAAGGTCATCAGGGAATGACTAAAACAAAGCAATTAATAAGACAGGACTATTAGTGGCCTGGTATAGATTTGCAAATTCAGAGAGTCTCGGAGACTGTGCAATGTGTGAGGACACTGCTAAAGGTAGTGTCACAAGGGTGGAACCCATGACCTTGATGTCTATTCCGTCTGTGCCTTGGGAATGCCTAGATCTGGATATTGTGGGACCGGTAAGGACTCGGGAACACTGAAGTGTTGCATTGTTTTGGTGGATATGCAATCACATTGGGTGGAAATCTTTTGGGTGCAAATGTTTGTACCAAGGCTATCATTACATTCCTGATTGAGATTGTTAAAAGAGACGGCTATTCTTCTATCATTATTATAGATAATGGTTTACAACTTGTTTCTGAGGAAATTGGTATAGAATACAAAACGAGTTCGATATTTCACTCAGAGGCCAATGGTATGGTTGAAAGATTTAATAGAGTCATTAAAAACAGCATTAGGTCAGCCATTTCAGAAGGAGGCGAATGGACGAGGTGGCCTATAGGTTTACCCCTCATGCTACGACAGGAGTGTCGCCTTTTGAAATGTTGGGAGGGAGGAATCCCAATACCAGGGTCTGTCCTGCTTGGCTAGGCAGAGCATGTTTTAAGGACATTGATATGGATTTAGTTAAGGAGAACATTAGCACAAAAAAATATGCAATAAGATTCGCTTTGATGTTAGAAAAGCCACAAAGAAATGTGCAGTCAAAGAAGGGTATTGGGTGCAAATTAAGTTCGCACAAAGCAGGGTGGCAGGATGATTGATTTGGTCTAAGCCGGTGGAGGTTATAAAAAGATGACATGGTGTGGACGAGTGTGGAACGTCAACAGAGTATGCAAGTGTGTTGAGGATCAGTGTGTTTAGGATCCTGTGGACGTGCAGATCAGATGTAATATGTTAACCAAGTTCTTACCGTATTAGTACTTTAAAGCTATTTAATACAATGTATGTATGTAATAGAATGTATGTTTGTAAATAGTTATGTTTTGTAGATTAATTATCTAGTACACAATTAGGGTAGTTAGCCATAGTTTTTTGCTTAGCTACATTTGTTGTTTCAATACTGTAAAAAAGGGAGATGTGTAGCATCCTTTCTTATCATTTTCCTTTTGAAAGCTTTATTCGGTTAGACCTTTAGCAAAACATGACCATAAACAATTAATTGTATACATTATAATTTATAAGTAAGGTTAAAACACAAACATACTACAAAAGTTAACCACAAACAGGAAAACAAGGAACTGATACTCCTCTGCGCATACCACTTCTAATATTAATTTTCTAATTCCATATCACTGTGTACCCTAAATGTGTTATGGGATATCTGCTGCAAGAACTACCAACAAATGGGCTGAAAGTCCCCTAAAGAGCCTGACACTAGACAATACATTGTATGGACTTGTATGTTGTGTTCATTGCGCATGTCCCTCAAATCTTCAATTGAGAGTTATCTTTAGCCAACTTTTACAATCTTATAGTAGTGGATAAATGACCACTCAAAACTTAACAAATATTCTTTCAATCAACAAATTTAGGAATTTCAAATTCATGTATTCCTTTCTAGTGATTTTCTGAATCCTGCCAACACGTGCTTCGACCTTTATATACATCAGTCTTCATCAGGGCTGGTAAATAACCTTAAGTAATTAACTAATTGTTCACCCAATTTGGCGCTCCAAAAGTTCTTCCAGTGCCTGTTTTTTTTTTAATTCAAAAGCTTTTACTGTACCTACTGGGACATCCACACATAGCAGGTGAATATGTTGCTCCTAATAAGCCTTTCCTATACAAAATATCGGTCTTTCGCCAGATACCATTCAATAAGTCACTCTAGACAAGCCTATATCGTGCTTCTATTAGCACACTCAAGGATCACATTGACACTCACGCTCCAGCCTTAGCCAACCTTGGCCAAGTTCTGCAATCACTCTGGGAACCTTCTCTTCCCCTCTGAAGCACTCTCCTGTGCACCCACCTCTCAAGAAACCCTCACCTGACCCCTCCTGTCCAGCTAACTATCGCCCATCTCCATTACTCCTTTCCTGGGCCTACTCTTGGAAAAGCTGGCCATCTCCCAGCTTAATCTTCACACTGAATCTGTTGGTTGTTTCCATGACCATCCGTCTAGCTTCAGGGCAGCCAGATGCACGTAAACTGCTCTCCTGAACATCTGTGAAGACCTGCTCTTTAACCTTGATGCTAATTAACCCTCTGACCTCTGTCCTAATCTGACGTGATCTCTCTTCTGCTTTTGACATGGTCAACCATGCCATCCTGCTAAACTGGCTCCGTGATAACCTGGGTATCACTGATCAGGCTCTGGCCTGGCTGACCTCTTTCCTCTCGGACCGACCCTCCCAGGTCCGACTTGGGTCCTTCCTCTCCTCAATCTCACTCTCGACATGTGGTGTTCCCCAGGGGTCTAACCTTTCTCCCTGGCTGTTTAACCAATACCTGGCACCTCTCGCCCACCGCATTGCTGCTCTCTGCTCCAACTTTCAGTGCTATGCGGATGACACTCAGCTCGCTTTCAGGCTCCCCTCTGCCGCCTCTTCTCCCTCTCTCATCCCGGATTGCCTGTCTGCAATCCAGGAGTGGTGTGCCGCCAATGATCTCTGCCTTAATGCCAGTAAAATGGAGATGCTCCTCATCGGCACACCCGCACCTTCCTTGCCTGTCACTCTCTGGCCGGCCACTCTTGGACCTCTTCCTGCTCCCACATGTGAGGCTAAGCACCTCAGGGTCATCTTCGACTCCACACTCTCCTTCTCTCCTCAAATCTCTGATGTCTCTAAGAAGTCACACTTCCAGCTGCACATCCTCAGAGGTATTCTTCCTTTCCTCTCCTTCCCCCAGAAGAAGCTCACTGTCTCCAGAGCTCTGGTTCTCTCCAGGCTGGACTACTGCAACATCCTCTTTTTAAATCTGCCTGCCTCTACTCTCCGTCCTTTACAGCTCATCCAGGGCAGAACTGTGAAACTTGTCCTTGGCCTCAAGCCCAGGGATCGTATCTCTCCAGCCTTGAAATCTCTCCATTGGCTCCCAGTGGCTGCAAGGATCAAGTTCAAGATCCTCTGCATTGTCCGCAAGGCTTTCTGGGGCCTGGGACTGAAATACCTCCAACTGTCTCTTCAGAAATATCTTCCTCCTCGAGCTCTTCACTCCACTACCTCCAACTCCTTGGGTGTCATCCGCTTCTCCAAGCAACGAGTTGGGGGCAGATCTCTCTCTTCGGCTGGCACCTCCCTCTGGAACAACCTCCCTGCCTCTCTGAAAATTGAGCAGAACCATTTCCAGTTCCGGAAGCACATCAAGACCTTCCTCTTTGATTCTGCCTTCTCTCTTCCTCTCCCCTGCTGATCTCCTGTCTGATACTGCACTGGTCACCTGGTTACCCTCTGAATTCGGACCCAGGTCCCTGTCCATCCAGCTGCACACCTGCACTACCTCCTGGCACCCCTGCACTTGGGCACTGTATCTGCAACCCCACAGCGCCCTGACCTGCATTTATTAGACACCTGTTGTCTGCACTTTTAACTCTTGCACTTGCCATCTGTTGGCCTCACTACTTGTTGTGTTATCCCATGTCTGGCACTTGCCTACAGTCCCTTCCCCCTGCACTTTTCCCGTCCTCTCTCCCCTGCACTTGCGCGATCTCAATGGCAATACGCCTAGTAAGATCATTGTCTTTGTCCTCTCTCTGTTTCCCCTTCCTTGCCTTGTCACGCCTTGAAACACTTGTGTATAAGCACGTTGTAAATGCCATATCATATCATATTATAACGCAGCATACTACAAAAGTTATACAAGGAAAAACAGTCTGGTTGTACAAAGGAAACCATCTCATATGAAAACCTCCTAACAGTAAAGTCTCCTCAAGGAGAGACCTCAGAGAGGAGAGCAAACTTGCAGCCTCTCAAGGGTAACACGTACATAATCACGTAGTACCCAAAAATCTACTTTTTAGGAGCTAAGCAGGATCACATATCTTGCTGTTAAGAAAATAACCTTCCACTCCAGAGAACAGGATAAAAGCTGCATGAACAGGATAAAAGTGTATTTCTTGTGTTTAGCTCCAACAAGATGGGCCTCAAGTGCCTACGTCCCATAGATCGAGAAGCAGGCCAAATTAGCATAAAGTACAGTAGGGTTTCATCAGATACTCAAAACCAAGGACAAGCACCTGACTTAGAAGCAGACCATAATCGAGTTTAATAGCCAGTGTATCAAATCCCCAGTACATAAAGGGAGCGCTCATAAAGGGTGGGTTAATCTCATCCCAGATATGCTTACAATTCCCCATCGTACTGATGAGTAGGAATTCTGGGCCATTCTTCAAGGCACAGTCTACAGGCTCTAAGTTGGACCTGGCAATAAACGTGGCCTTTACTTTCAGGGCAACTTTAAAGGTAGGCTGGCATTCTGAGGGAGCAGTCCAAAGAGATTCTGCGGTCAACCCTATCAGCATGGATTTCACATGTCTCACCCACCCACCATTGGCCGCACCATCCAGTTTAAGGAAATCTCAGAGCGCATCTCTGTAAGGGAGCAAGCCTGGGGCGGCTCTGATTCTTACCCAATACAGCACTGGCTTTAGGGCAATCTGAGCGCTGCTTAAAGGCCATGTCTGCAGGTCCAGATGAATCAATGATGTTGGGGCATTTTTAGGTACTCTCTCTATTGACCTGGACTGTGGTCCCCGAGGGCGTTCAACCCACCAGCGCTTTGTGATCATACAAATGATATATAGAGCGCTATATAAATGCCAAATAACATAATATACCATAACATAACATAATAACAATTTCTTGAGAAAAGTATTCTGAATTATGGACAGACCTTTTGAGGGAGTGTAGCCCATATCTCAGCACCATATAATGCAGCCGGGAGGGCTTGTTTGTCAAACAATTCCATAGCCGGAGAGATTGCCCCACTACCATGACTCAAAAAAGGAGGAAATGCCCCCACTATACTTCGATAAGTTAACCTTAGCTTTCATCGGTTGATGAGCCCAACCTCCTACTTCATTAAATCTGATCCCCAGATTATCAAAATACCTAACTTGCTTGAATTTCTGACCTTCTATTTCAATTCTCAACGTATGGCACTTGGTAAATGGTGGCTTAAAAACATTACCTTCATTTTGGTAACATTTAATTCTAGCCCAAGATCCTTGTATCTCCCCAAGAAGAGATATATATCAAGTGCTATTTTAAGACCCTTGGTGTTGTTGCATGTATTGCCGCATCATCAGCAAAAAATAAAGGGTCCCATCTCGTATATGCAATTCTAGGCACATCCCATGCACCCTGTTCCAAGGCATCAACTATTTCCTATAGAGCAAGAACAGGAGTGGAGCCAGGACGTAGCCTTGGCACCCCCCCCTATTTACCTAAAACGTCTTAGTGTGTTCCTCTCCAGTCTCATAGCGAACTGACGCTGAAGTCTATTCTTTAGGACTTGCAACAGGGTTTCTCTGGGCACTGAATCGAACCCTGATTTCAGGTCGAGGAAGATAACTTATAGCTTTGATTTAAGCAACTTGGTGTACTTTTGAATAAGCAGGAATAACAGAAAACAATGATCAACATTTCCCCTACCCACTCTAAACCCCACCTGTGCATTGCTAATAATACCAGAGTCGTCCACCCACTCCTGTAGTCTGGTTTGTAAAACATTGCCAAAGGTCTTCCCAATGCAATCCAGCAGGAATATAGGGCAGTTTTTTTTCGGGCCGCTCCTTGCCTCCCTTCTTATATTCTGGGACTATTGTGGCTTTGGTCCAAGTACTAGGGATTTTTTTTTGCACAAATGACTGCATCATAAAGTCTAGTCAGTACCAGGATCCAAATGAATGGTTTGTCCTGGTAGAAGTCCAACGGTATTAAGTCAGGCCCTGCTGCTTTACCCAATTTCTGGGAGCGTAAAGCCTCCCCACCCCTTGTTGGAAATAACCAATGCCCCTTCGGTGGGAGAGGCCGGTGGCTCTTTGGTTCCATCCCCCTCTGTCGAAAAACCTCCATCTGTATATAAATTAGAAAAGTGGGCTCTCCAGGCAACGCCCGGTATATAACATTGCAGCGACCACTCACCACCAAGGGCACAGGGGGTAACCAATTTCCAAAACCTGGGCATATCTCTTTGAACCATTGCCTCAAACAAACCTTCCTATGAGCTTTTTTCATGTGCTCCTTTCTTTGCAGTTAGAAGCTGTTTGTACTTTAATCTTTGGGTGTGTAGCATGCCCTTATCTATGGGGCTAGGTGATCTAACATGGAGAACAATCTCTCTTTTTGCCACTGCACATTCCTCATCATACCAGGGATTCTTTTTCTCTAACCTCAATTTAACCTTCGTCCAGGAGGTAGTCAGGAATGGTATTAGAATCTTTGACAAGAGTTTCAAATTTCACAACAATTGCCCCATCACACAGGCTACCAGCACAGATAATACCCAAGCTGTCCACAATGTAGTGTGAGGATGTAGAACATGGAATGTGGAACATGGTAGGAAAGATGCAGGAGTGAGGGGCAGTTAAGAGTAGACCAGAGAAGAAGCCAGTGGGGTGTACATATGTTCTTAAATAAAGGAGAGGTTGATTACCTACCTGTCCCTGGATTATTTCACTGGCTCATAGGCCCCGTCACACGGATCAAGACATTTCTTGTATCATTACTCATGCTTATTCTACAGCAGCCCCTTCCTCTTTCTTTGATTCAACCTATTTGGCCCCTCTTGTCTTCATTTTTGGTTACTTTGTTCAATGTCTCATTTTCAGCTGATCATTTTCCTGCCATCTTTAAAAGGGCTAACGTGCTTCCCCCTTCTCAAAAAGCCAAGTCTTGATTCATCTGATTGGTCTAATCGTCATCCAATTTCTCATTTCACCTATTTGTCTAAAGTCTTAGAAAGGATTGTACATTTGCAAATGTTTTCTTATCTGAATACTCACTTCTTTCTCCCTTGCATTCTGGCTTTCGGCCCGGTTTCTCTATCGGCACTGCTCTTACTATTTTTGATCTAATTGCTCGATTCCTTTCAGGCCTTGCTAGATCTCCGTGCTGACTTTGTAGACTATTCTCTTCTACTTCAATCTCTGAGTCTCTTGAAAGCTCTGCTCTTGACTGGTTTTCTTCCTACCTCTTAGACCGTTTTATTTTACTGTATCCTGCAAAGGTCCCTCATGTTTGCTTTCTCCACTTCCCTGTGGGGTTCGGTAATAGTCACTTCTGTACATTTTGTACACTACTCCTTTAGCACTCTAATCAATCATGTTGGGTTTCAATCCCATTTTTATGCAGCCAATACTCTGTTTTTCTTTTCATTCCTTTATTGACTCTTTATACCTTCCTTTGGAGATTGCTATCATGTGGCCTCAGGCACCCAAAATGAAAAGGTTTTAGCTACAGGGAGTGACATAGGGCCTCAGGGGAACAAAATGCACCCATTTTCAGCTAGCAGATAGAATCACAGGGCCTCGGGTGACCCTAAAGTAACACCTTCTCACTAGCAGTGAGAGTCCCAACGCCTCAAGTCTATACTTGCGAAGGCAAAGGTGGACCTCACTGTAAACATTTGCAAGATTGTTTGCGCTGAGTGATGAAGAATTGGTCTGGCAGTGCTGCCTAGCAGGACGAACAACGTCTAGTGTATTGGCATCTGTGGGTTTTTTGAAGTCATTGCAACTGTAATCACAGTATAATATAACACCTGTTTCAAGTTCGTCTGGTACTCACCTTGCTCCTATTCATACTGGTTCTCTATGATCTTAGAAAGGATGGGAGAAAGTTGAAACAAATTAAATGTTTCTTATTAGAGACGAAGCTATGGAATTGATTTTCCTAGTTAAACTGTGATTTTAGTAGAATAATATGTTTTTTTTATCCTATGAAATTTGAATTGTGAATTGTAAAATTGTGTTAAGGAGTTTTCTTTTTTGATTTTTTTATGGAATGAATTTAGGTATGTTAAAGGTTAGATTTAACTTGTTTTTGTTTAACCATATAACAATAAATTAAAAATTAAAAAAGCAAGGCCTCAAGTGGCCAAAGTGTAATAATTACTACCTTACATCACGGGCCTCAGGCAAGTAAAATGCCAGGTTCCGAGGTAAGTAAAAGGGCAGGTTCTGAGGCAAGTAAAGGGCCAGGTTCGAGGCAAGTAAAAGGGCAGGTTCTGATGTTAGTATAATGGTTCTGAGCTAGAGGAGAAGCAGGGGGTTGGCGAGGGCAGTTTTAGGTAGTTCATGAACATGTGGACTGCCGCACAGTGTGTTGCTGCTGCTGTGTTGAACTTGATTCCGGGGTGGGGCCTACATGGTAGAATGAACAGAAGGAAAGGGTTATATTCCTTACTAGAACGTTACAGGTCCAAACTGACGTTGATGTTGTCGTTGCTGGCCTTTGCAAGTACACCGTGTACGGGAGGCCTTGTATTGGGGACTGTATCGGTGTCACGTGACAGCTGCAGCCTATGGGAGTGCTACGTACCCAACATGGCCATCTCCAGTGACGGGATCAGGAAGGTGCCTTTGAGGAGGGAGGCAAAGGGGCTACTTCTTGCTCCAAAGTGAAGCGTGGGATTCCCCGTGCTGCTGGTTGCCTCTCTACATATATACCAATGAAGTAAAGATATGAGTGCAGTGTGTTTATTTACTGGATGCTTTATAACAGTATTAAACTTCTTATCTTTCATATAGTTATCAAATGTGCTGCAATTCGGTAGTGTGGGTGGCGCGACCGTTCACCTCCGCTAGCGCTTGCACTTTTTTTGTGTGTTCTGGTCCACGCATCTGGAGTGTGTCCGGCTGGGCATTCTCTAACGCATGCCAACTAGACCCCTACATACCTCACTCGATGCACAAAATATTAAAACGTCTTAGTATTTATACTTCCTTGGCATCTTCTTGGTGTTCAAATAAGATTTTTAGAAGGGTAGCTGTGTACTTTGAGAGCTTTCTCGGTCCACGGGCGCCTCCCCAATGCTCTCGAAGAATGTCCATTGCAGTGTGTTGCAGTTAAATTCGCTCTCTTGACATACTCGCTCCTTTGTGAAGTTGGTGGTGACCTTCAGAAGTGTGAGTGTTCGTGTTGGGCCGCGACACCTGGTGACACTGTTCTCTTGTCTCGTCGAACTCTGCGGACTGACTCTTTGGTTCCTAGTTTCTTCTTGCTCTCTTCATCGGAGCCTGGCTGCCGTTTCCCCATTCAATACACACCTGTCATCTGCGTAGTTACAAAGTTGTCTTCCTTGTGGGTGACTCTCGTAAGGCTCCAATACTTGAAAGGATTCTCTTTATCTTTCCATGGCATTTTCATTCTCGCAATGCCCCTCTTATGTTGTGTGTGAAGTGCTCAGCCTGACTGGTGGATGGCGGGGTCGCCGAAGAGGGGCCGGTGCTGCCGCAAGCCAGTATGATGATGCTGAACAAGGAATACACCAGGGAGTTAGACACATTATTATCTTACCTTTATTAAGATTTATAAAATAAGACTTTGGGTTGGATGAATCCCCATAGGCAGCCCTTAAAAATATCCACTAACCACTGGGGAGTGCCATTTTCTCTTGGTGAATAAGAAATGGTGTACTGTGTGTACCTGGAAGTGGCTTTCTATGCTGGAAATACTTTCCCCAGAGAAGCAATAGGGCACCCCTTAATAAACTAGGGCCAATGATGGGATAACTCAAGCCAGGGTTCTAGTGCTGCTCCCTGCAGTTGGCATTGTTCCTCTATTTTATAATTCTATGTATATTGAATGAGGATTGCTTGTTCTGTTTTCAACGTTATCTATTATGAGGAATTCATGTCAACCAAACCTGACCTTTAAATTGATCTATTCTATTGATTAATATATTGTTTGTGGATAGTGCTTGTACTACAGTGTTTCAATTTCGCATCTCAGAAAAAACTGGTGTTACTGTTACCTTATTTAGTGGCACTTGTTTGATCAATTTTACGTGCATGAACCCACTGAGCTATGTTATTTTCTTTTGTAGTGCCTCTACGCTGCAGTAGGTCTTTTTTTCAGCCTAGTGCTAGTGTGGCCATTGTTTTCTCAAGGATCACCACTATACTGCTTTAATCAATTCTCATTTCTCTGGGTCTATCGTTGTAAAATGTACGCCAAGATTGCGCTACTTTCACTCCTGTGCCAATATAGTTTAATGTCTCATGTCTCATCACATTTGCACACATGGGATTTCTGGCTAATGGAATCAGAGCAAATATGCGAATTTTGCACACATCATCACGTGGCTAAGGATATAGTGTTTCTGGTTGCTACCAAATGAACTAAAGCCTAGTTCTGGTCTGCCATCTCACACTTTTCGTTCATGCAGACCCTCTTGGTGAGACAAGTCATTACACAAGGTGATGTAGATCTACTGCTAACCTCTTCTCTTTTAATAACAGGCCCGCTTATCGCCAACTCTGTTGTTTCACTGAGAACCAAAGACAAGGAAGATCATTGCCCCATGGACCATGAGGGAAGAGAAAGAAATGATCTCTCATCACGTAAGTAACACACAGAACAGTGGTAGCTGAGGTGGTTCTATATCAATTTAGCAGAAAAAAGCCAAAATGGCGCAAATTTCCCTGAAAAAAGAAACAACATTCTGGTCAGGAAAATAACAGAGGAAAAAAACAGGTCTGGGGGAGGTAGGAGGGGATAGGTACACACTGCATGGCTCTGGGAAGGAAGGCAAGCCATTTGTTAGAAACTAAGTCCTGACAAAATGAGTTCAGCCAGCCTGCCTATGGGGACATAAGACATCGTAGGTGAGATTTTACCAGGAGGGTATTTCATATATTCCCTACTTCTAATAGACAGTCTGGCTTACCCAGGTGTGTGTATGTGTGTGTGTCAGTCAGTCAGTGTCACGATCTTGGATATCCTGTGGGACTAGTCTTGAAGAAGACTGGGTAAGGGACGGAGGCAGAATATGCAACTACAGCAAGTTGTAGTACACTTAAAATATGTTAGGGATGGCAGGGCAAAGAAAGCAATTAACTAAGGTTTGAAATTCCTCCCGCTCTATGAAAGAGCTGCTCAGTACCGTGTACAATGTTGCTCATTTTGCATTTCTTTTTCATATTCTATTTAATATGTGACAAGTGCCCGGGACATGCAGGATAAACGCCTCCTTGGCTATCAACGCTAGAAATTGAGTCAGCAGTGGGGCAGAGGTTGTGCTGTGCATCTCTCCTCGAGATTCCACCCTGCCTGCCAACCACTCACCACGAGGGGAATTGGTAGATGCAGCAATACTTTGGACCAATTATCTTTATCATTTTTATTTTAATCCTCCATACTACTACACCCTCCTGATCACTACTACTCCTTCCCCGCACTACTACTCCATCCCTGCACCACTGCTCCATCCCTGCACCACTACTCCCTCTTCCGTACTACTGTTACCTCCTCTGCACTACTACTTCCACAATACTTCTCCCTCCTCTTCACTACTCAAACACCCCCTTTCAATCCACTTCCCAACCACTCCTTAGCCTCATCTCCCTAACCACACCCGCCACACAACCACGCAAACTCACATAGTACTACAGTACTACCACTTTCTCTCAGCCAATAACTCACCTTTTCCAATAATCGCTTCCATATTCCCTGCGCCTTCCTCCCTCCTGCTTGTCTCTTGGTCACCCTCCACCTCTGACACCTCGCCTGAAAAACTCACACTTCTACTGCTTTCATAAATTCCCCCCTCCCTCCTGGGATTGGTCCGCGTTCCCTGGCTAATCTAGCCCCACCTGGGGCATGTGGAAATAACGAAAAGCCATAAATATTGGGCTAAACCCTGTCCACTTTTTTCCACAAGGGTCCACTATGAGCCATCCCTGCCGGCCCGGGAAGGCAAGTGTTTGTGCTTGTATTTCAATGCTGTGTTCCGGGTGAAGGGAGGGTGGTGTCCCCCATTTGTCCCTGGTGGTTTAGGGAGTCTTTAAGCCCCTGTGTTTACTTGCCAGTGGTCTCTGCCCACTCGGCACAGTCCCTCTGCCTGCCATGTATAAACGCAGAGTGTTGCTCGGTCTTTCTCTGCTGCGGTTCACTGGAGCTTGCAGCGGTTTGCCGGGGTGTTGTAGCCTCTTTCTCTCTGCTCTGTTGATATGTTTTTCAGGTGTCCTCTCGGCAGGGCTCAGGATCAAGATTCATCTTCTGATGCTTTGGTGTGACTGCATGTTGGGACCAGGTGTCTCTAAAAGGAAAGAGAAACACTGGGAAGCATCTTGCAATGGGGGTACCAGAGCTACAGGTATACTGCACAGAAGAGTGCTGGCACTGGGAAAGGGGGGGGGCAGGCATTTGGGCCCTTTCAACTGCCACCATCCACCTCAGGGCTATTAATGGCTCTGGATTTCTCCCCGGTAGGCATCCCACTCTCGGCTGAGAGGGGTTCCCATCCCCTGTTTACAAGGCCAGGTTATTGGCCTTGTCACAACTGCTCATGATGAACGCCTGCTGCTAACAAATATACTGTGTGTGCCATTTGTGAGAAACCCGAAGGTGTCTCACTTACTAGTCCCCACAGATCTGCCATCCAGGTGGCCAGGACACGGCCATCGCTATTGGATCCAGTTCCTGGGAGTGGACCAGTGCGGGAGGATCACCTGGATGGGGGGTCTCGGGGAGTGGAAGTGGGACACCGACGGGTGAGAAGCGGTATCCCCTTCTTTACAATCCCTTTCCCCTGACATACTCCATAGGATACTAACCTCCCCCTTCTTAACACAAACACTTTCTCACAGACTGATTACCCTGAAAGACAACGCACTAATACCAGAGCCGGACATGTCCCAACTCAAGGGTCCGGCAGAGTCGGGCAATTGCCACTAATTGCCCACACCTGACTGCCCTTTCCCTTCCCCATAGGGATAAAAGGCAGAGCACGAGAGCACACTCTGAGCAAGGTGGAATGTACGAGGAAGCAGTGATTCCAGGACGGCAGTTCAAACGGAGGAGAAAGGCAGCGCAACCTGAAAGGACGTCAAGGAGGGAATTGCCCTTGACCTTTTCAACCCAGACCCGCAAAACCTCTAAACAAAGAAACATAAGACTGGGAATCGCAGCTGGCGAATGGTGTGACAGCGGTCAGCGGCACATGGGACCCTCCCGCACAAAAAATGTGCCCTTGAAAAAGCATGGGAAATTGAACCCTCCTTTTACCTTTGCCCTACTCCCTTCCACCCCTCAACCCAACTCCCTATAAGGTATATTTATTTTGAAAGATAAACATAAACAATCTGCCTTAAGTCTTCAATCTCTGTGTTTGGTCAGCTCACTGATCTCTCTCCAGCTTGCTGCACAAGTAGGTTCAGTGTTCAGTAACCGGGTGTTTGGTGACTCCTCCCTTTTGCAGGCAGTGATTGTCTTAACTTCCTGCACAGAAAGACAGTCGCACAATACTGTGTGACCCCACACTCTGGCCTGCGAGTACCTGTGCCCACTGCTGGGAACATGAGGGCAGAGGAGTAGACTGCTGCAGCTCACATGTCTTTTTTGGGCTGGGAGTTGTTTGTGCGTCTGTGGGTACAGGATCAGGTACCCCTCGTTATTTATTTTGTAATGCATTATATGTCATACGTGGCCCCAGAACATGCAGGCAAGATGGCAGAAAAATGAATAAATGGTTTGAGGATGGAACATGTTTTGGGGATAGCCAACCATTCAACTTCTTTGAGGAGAATTAGATACGAGATTTTCAGATGTTCATGTCCGAGAGACATCAGGAGTGAGTTCCACAGTTTTCCACCAATGTATGGAAAGGCTTTGCCTCCTTTATTTTTCTTTTAGATTTTTCAGTTACAGGAGATTAGCATTAGAAGTGAATACATTCCTGATGGTTGTGTGATGAGTAAGAATGGAGATCTGTTTCAGGCCAGTGAGTTCTTGGGTTGGAGTATCACAAACTCAAATGACCCTCGACAGGAAAGAGGATGTGTGGTTGTCATCAACTGTGGCAGACTCAGTGACCGCCTCATGCAGCGTGATAGTGCATCTTCTCTATTGTGGCTCTCTCCCAGTCTAAACGTTATGACTAAATCATAAGCAGCAAAAAACAAGTACCATCTGGACACACAAGGATTGGTGCAGCATGCAAAACTCAAGACCAAAAGGCTTTTGTGGTCAGAGTATACCATGACACAATGTCTGGCCCCTATTCGGTGGTGCCTCTATTCAGTGAGGACAACCTTCATCGTTAGCAAATCTCTCTCTTGTGTGATGAATCCTACGGACCCCTCACTAAACCCATGCCTAAAGTCTCTTCCCAGGTAGACAGGGAAAGGCAGACGCTTTCTGAGCCTGACCTTGGGGGAGGTGTTCTGCAGGAGGATCACGTGGGAGGAGAAAGGGCCCAGGGGAATAAGAGGACTCTGTGGGGTGAGATGCAGTATTTGTCTTACTCTAGGGAGGATATCTGCTCAATGCCAAAGTATGTAATGGTTTGTTGTAATAGCCATCTTTTTTTTCCACAAGCTAAACCTATAAATATGGCTGAAGACAATCCCAAATGCCTAGGCATCTGGAGAAATACCCCCTAACTCCCAAAGGTACTGGGAAAGGAAATCTGTGAATAATAATGGCTTATCCTCTAAAGAACTGCATTTCTCTTTTCAATCAAGTCTGGTGACTAATCCTTATGATATTTCTTTAAAGAATATTATGAGGAACAGACATGAGTTTAAAATGAAAATCAAACTAGAAATATTAACTCTGTCATTAGGGACTTCAAGTCCCATAATTTCCTAAGTACTGGGACGGAAAAGAGGGCTAAAACGGTACAATGCTGCAGGAGCGGTCAGATTGTTAACAGAAATTACCCACATCTAAGGGAGACCGAGAGGCTTAAAAGGCCCCTTCAGGCGCAGGACATAGAGAATCAGGGGAAGCAGGAGATTTAGGAGAAGCAGGGGAAGCAGAACGAGCAGGGAAAGCAGTGCAATCCGTGTATGCAGCCGACACAGACGCTGGAGGGGGAAAAGACGCTGGCACCACTGTGAAGCTGAAAACAGTAGCCGGTCCTGAGAGGATCTGTGCCCCCAGAAGTCTTAAGTGCAGAGGTTTCGCTGAGGGAAGCGTGAAAGAAGTAAGCTTTGTCGTTCCTTCTCCTGACCTATGGACTCCCCATATGGTTTCTGTGCTCTCCCCTTTCCCTTCGTCACCCATGCATGGTGGAACCAAATGGGAAGTGCTCTTGGCACACTTCACATCATCCAGGTGCATCATCAATGTCTATCGGAATGGCACTATCATGGCCCAGGGCTCTCAGCCCAAACTCCTCCTTCTTGACAGGCAGGCTCCGTCTCTCTTCAACTTCCTCCCTTCTCTTGTCACTCCTCTGTCTTCCAACCTTCCTCCTCCCCGCCCCCCTCTGGCGATTGTACCCCGCCCCTGTACCCCTCCTCAGAAAACCTTTAAAGGGGACAAAAGCTTCACTTAGCTGCCCTTGATTCTCGCTCTGCTGTCAAACACTCTTCTGACATCTGTCATCTCCTTGAAGACTTTGACCTTGACGTCCTCACACTCACCGAGATGTGGTTCAATGCCAGCTCTGTCACTGCTTTTGACTCTTTTCTTCCTGAGGGCTACAAGATCCTCTCCAAGCCCAGGCCTAACTGGTCTGGAGTCGGCGTGGCTCTTATCTTCCCTGAATGAATCCCTGCTTCTATCACACTGATTAACCCTACTCTTTCTTTGAATGTATTGTCTGAAGCGTTGCATCTCCCCATCCCTATCGATCACTCTCGCTACCATCTACAGGACCCCGGGCCGGTCTCCCTTTTCCTATCAGAGTGGGCCGACCTCACCTCTTCTTTCCTGACCTCTACCTCTAAGCTTCTCCTACTCAGAGACTTTAAAATTCACCTTGATTACCCTGATGCTGCCCTTCCCTTCTGCAACCTTTGTGGCTCTTTCTCCCTCACCATTCTTCCTTCCGGTCCGACCCACTCTGCTGGACACACTCTGGATGCACTAATCTCAGCTAAACTCTCTCTCTAACCCTCTCAGTACACCTGTCTCTTTGTCTGATCATTCTCTCCTGTCCTCTCACCTGGAGCTCCTGGGCATCCTGGCTAAGCCTCTGCCTACACTGCCAGCCTCCTTCTTCGTCATCTGACCTACGAAGTGAGTGTCAGTAGCTGCCTTTGCCGCCTCTTTTATCCCTCCCCTACTCCTGCTCTCGACTCCCATTCTGATTCACCCCTTGCTAACCTTCACCTTTCCATCTCCAAAACCCTTGACATCCTTGCCCCTGCCATGAGGATTGGATTAAAGCCTGCGTCCAAATGGAACAATTGGTATGATTCCAACCTAGCCTCGCTGAAAAGCAAGCGTAGAGTTGCGGAATGGAAATGGCTTGCCTCGCACATCTTCTTACAAACTGGCTTGCCGCCTTTTCCAAAGGCATTACAGGCACTCCATCCGGTCCAAGAAGCGGGCCTATATCCAAGCCTGCATCTTGGGGGCCACCAACAACATGCCTGAACTTTTCAAAATATGTAAGGAACTTGCTAATCCTACTGCAGTCTCTACTTCTCCTCTTCCTTCCCTGGCCCTCTGCACAACCTTGGCCTCCCACTTCACAACCAAAACTCAAGAAATCCTGTCCTCACTCTTCTCTTCACTCCATTTTCCACCTGCTCTCTGTCCTCCCTTGGCCCCTCTATCCCCTGCCCTCCTTCTCTCCCATTGCACCATATGAGGTTACCAAGACGGTTCGCTCTATGAAAGTCTCCTCCAAACAAGTGCTTCCCTCCTCCTCCAGAACTATCAAGGACAACATTTCCACCCTCGCTCCCTCTAAGGCTGAGTTCTGCAACTACTCTTTTGCCACTGGCTCCTTCCCACAACCTCTCGAGCACTAAAATTCATCTGCGGACCCTTCCTGCCTGGCTAACTACTGCCCTATTTCCATTACTCCCTTCTTGGGCAAACTATTGGAGAAGTTGGCCATCTCCCAACTTAACCACCAAACTGAAGCTGTTGGGTGCCTCCATGACCTCCGGTCTGAATTCAGAGCAGCCAGAGTCACGGAAACTGCTCTCCAGAACACCTGTCACAACTTGCTCTCTAATCTCGACTCCTCCTCTCCTTCTGTTCTCATCCTCCTGGATCTGTCCTCTGCCTTCAACACTGTCAATCATGTCACCCTCTTAAATCGCATCTGTGACACCCTGGGCATCACGGCCTGTTCACTTGCTTGGTTGACCTCCTTCCTTTCGAATAGGCCCTCCCAGCTTCAAATGGGCCCTTTTCTTTCCTCTGCTTCACTCTCTACCTGCAGCGTTCCACGAGGCTCAATCCTCTCGCTGTGGCTTTTTAACATTTACCTTGCCCCTCTTGCTCAACTTGATCTCCACCTTCTCTCCTCATTTCCAGTGTTATGCGGATGCCACACAGCTTTCCTTGAAGCTGCCCTCCTCCACCTCCTCTCCTTCTTCTCTCATTCCAGATTGCCTGACTGCTATTCAGGCATGGTGCACTGCCAATGATCGACTGAGATCCTTCTCATTGGAACTCCAGCCCCTTCATTCCCTCCTAATCTCTGGCCCCCTCCCCTCACCCTCTTGTGAGGCAGAAAACCTGGGAGTCATCTCTCTCACTCTCCCTCTCATTCTCACTTCTTCTCCTTCTCACATCACAGACCTTGCCAAGAGGGCCCACTTTCAGCTCTCCTTCCTCAGAGGCATTCTCCTTTTCCTCACCTTCCCCAGAAACTCAATGTCTCCACAGCTCTGGTTCTTTCCAGGCAGGACTACTGCAACAGCCTCTTCCTCAGTCTGCCTCTTTCTTCCCTCCGCCCTCTCCAACTAATCCAGAATAGGACTGCGAGACTTATGCTTTGCCTCAAGCCCAGGGAATGCATCTCTCCAGCTCTAAAATCTCTCCACTGGCTCCCGGTGGCTGCAAGGATCAAATGCATGACCCTCTGCATCATCCACAAGATTTCCTATGGCCTGGGACCACGCTACATCCAATTTTCCCTCCCTAAATACCTTCCCTGCTAGAGTCCTTTGGTCCTCCAGCTCTAACTGTCTGCAGGTTAAACAAAGCAGAGAGGGGGGTGGGGGTAGATCTCTTTCCTCAGCAGGAGCCCCCCTCTGGAACGGCCTCCCTGCCCCTCTGAGACTTGAGCCAGATTTCCTTAAATTCCATAAACTCCTCAAGACTTTCCTCTTCTCCTCCTCCTTTGCTCTCTCCCTCCCCTGCTAATGTCCCCCCACTGCATTGCCTGGCTGCCTGGTCCCTTCTGAGTCCTGCAGGGGCCAGGTCATCCTCCTACCAGTCTTCCGCAGTACCCCACTACCAGCCCCTGCCTTCGGGCACATCTCCCTGACCAGCCTATTGAGTCTGGTCCCCCCTGTTCCCCGCACTTTACCCTTAGCCCTGCCTCCCTGCGCACCTGCCCTCCATTTGCTCCCTGCCTCAACCCTGGAGCCTCCTCTCCCCCATGCACTTATTTACTGTGCTTGCACGATTTGAATGTCCCAAGGCCTAGTAGGACAGATTCTTGTTGCTTTATCCTCCCCTGTCCCCCAACCCCTTTTTTTGATTTGTGGCACCCGGAAACACTTACTGCTGTAGAAGCACCATAAAATGGGCAATAAATAAATACATAAATAAAATGAGCTTTCCCTCTGGAGACCTGTTTTGCGGAGGCTGTGTGGCGGAAAGAAAAAGCGAGGGAAGCTTTCCAAGGAGGCTGACTCTGGTGCCTCCGGAGCAAAGGAAGCTCCTGTTCCAGGTGGCGGGGGTGATGGCGGACCATGAGAAGTAGTTTGCTGGGTCGCGAGGAGCCACAGAAGCAGAAATCCTGCAAACAACGAGGGGATCGGATGCGAACACCTTACCCGGTGAGTTCACAAGCTGGTAGTGACCCTGGAGCGCTCCGAGACGGCTCACGTGCTCAAGGCAGGCATTTACTAAGTAAGCAGCACTTGCGTATAAGTGAAAGTGACATTAAGAGAGATTTTGAATTCCAAACTATTAGAAAGCAGCAAAAGCCATATTCGACAGAACCAAATGACTGTAACTTTAAGCGCCAATTTGTGGAGAACCCAGCAACCTGATGGGGCAATATTCTTAAAAACCAATGGACACTACCATTCCCCAAGCCAAGAGAGCCGAACATCAAGGCAATTCAAAGCCAACCGATATTGCCAAAGGCAAAAGGGGACTAATGAAAGGTCCATGAGTTGTGAAACACGTTGCCCACATTTTGTAAAGCATATATCAAAAGCTGGTATAAACCTACATTGTCAAGGGAGAAGCATAATAAGACCCTATACTTGTCAGTATTTGGTTACTTAAGCAGTGGGTAAACGAGATTGGCTAATATGCTGCCCTTCAGAAAAAGGTTATTCAGAAGGAGAGGAGCATCATTTGCATAGGAGTATTACAGAGCATCAATGTCAATCTTGTTTCCCTGAAGCGCTGTTGAACGTTTAGCAGCTGCTCAGTGATAAACATTGTGAAGCTGTTGTAAAACTCTTGTCAGTTGCTCTTAACCAGAAAAGCACCTTCTGGTGTGAAACGCTGTTCGTGCAGGGGAGTATACCCGGATGGCAAACCTTTGGAGTAGTAGGCCTGGCATGGAAGTAAAGCAGGTAGAAGTTGACGAAGTGCTATAAAGTGGTGCTGAAAAAGAAAATTAAAGGAATAGTGCGCTCAAAAATATTATTGTCCCAAAAGATGGGAAATAATCCAAAACATGCATTAAACATAATTTTAATGGAAGTTCCTATGTAAACGTTTGAGCAAATGAGGCTCAAAGCGTTTACATGCTAGCATCCATTTTGCCATTTCAGGCAGCCTGCTCAGCTCATGTTAAGGTCTGACCTGGCGGAACTAAACAAGCAGCAAAAGACCCCTTCTGGGAGCTTTTGCTTACTGCAGCCAGAGCAGAGCTGCATGAGCTGAGGAGGCTGCCTTCACTTTCATTTTACGTTTTTGGTGCTCCCCAAGCCAAGGGAAGCACAGAAAACGTAAAATGAAAGTGAAAAAAGCAAAGGGACAGCAATTATAGATACAACGTTGTTGTATTTGTGATTGCCGTGGTCGGAGAACCACGGCAATCACAAATACAACAACGTTGTATTTATGACTGTGCCGGCTTTCGCTTTGAGTCTCCTGCGCTACCCCCGGGTCGGGGGAACCCAGGAGACTCAAAGTGAAAGCCGCCGCAGTCAGAAATACAACGTTGTTGTATTGGTAAATACCGCGGCAGAAGGTATAGTGAGGCCTGGGTGGTTGGAATATCCGTGACTAGGATCCACCTAGAAGATCCCAGAGGGCATAAATCAGGTAAGGGGTTACCTTTAGGCCCTTACAACTAGCCAGCCAGATTCTAGATACCAAGGTTTACCAGTCTCTAGGGACCACCCTAGGGGTTGAGGAGGAATTTTGGGCTAGGGTGGATGGAGACCAGAGAAGAGGCGAGAGTGTTGGACTGCGTTTAGCTGGACCATATTTAAAGCCATCATAAAAATCCTTGTACCATCTTTTGAGAGTTGGTGTGTTCTTGGGGCCATCTGTGACAGTATACCTAGGAGGCGGTTGTCTCATAAAGTCTGCAGGAAAGTCTGATGAATTTAGAAGTGTGCCCAATAGCCACTCTGTGAAAGTTGCATTTAGAAGTGTGCCCAATAGCCTATCTGTGAATGTAGAAGTGCCCCCAATAGCCTCTCTGTGAATTTAGAAGTGTTCCCAATAGCTACTCTGTGAAAGTTGCATTTAGAAGTGTGCCCAATAGCCTCTCTGTGAATTTAGAAGTGCGCCTAATAGCTTCTCTGTGAATTTAGAAGTGTGCCCAATAGCAACTCTGTGAAAGTTGCATTTAGAAGTGTGCCCAATAGCCTCTCTGTGAATTTAGAAGTGCGCCCAATAGCTTCTCTGTGAATTTAGAAGTGTCCCCAATAGCCACTCTGTGAAAGTTGCATTTAGAAGTGTGCCCAATAGCCTCTCTGTGAAAGTTGCATTTGGAAGTGTGCCCAATAACCTCTCTGTGAATTTAGAAGTATTCCCAATAGCCACTCTGTGAAAAGTTGCATTTAGAAGTGTGCCCAATAGTCGCTCTGTGAATTTAGAAGTTTCCCAATAGCCACTCTGTGGAAAGTTGAATTTAAGAAACGTACCCAATAGCCGCTCATGTAAAATTGTATTTAGAAGTGCACCCAATAGCCTCTCTGTGAAAGTTGCATTTAGAAGTGTGCCCAATAGCCTCTCTATGAAAAGCTGAATTTAGAAGTGTGCCCAATAGCCACTTTGTGAAAAGTTGAATTTAGAAGTACATTTAGAAGTTGTACTTAGAAACGTGCCTAACAGCCTCCGTGTGAAAGTTTGATCTAGAAGTGTGCCCAATAGCCGCTCATAGAAACTTGTATTTAGAAGAGTGCCCAATAGCCTCTCTGTGAAAGTTGAATTCGAAGTCTGCCCAATAGCCGCTCATTGAAAGTTGAATTTAGAAGTACATTTAGAAGTCGAATTTAGAAGTGTACCCAACAGCATCGCTGTGAAAGTTGAATCTAGAAATGTGCCTAATAGCCTCCGTGTGAAAGCTCAATTAGAAGTGTGCCCAATAGCCTCTCTGTGGAAAGTTGAATTTAGAAGTGTGCTCAATAGCCTCTGTGTGAAAGTTGAATTTAAATGTGTGTCCAATAGACTCTCTGTAAAAGTTGAATTTAGAAGTGTGCCCAATATCCTAATAGTCTAATACCGTGCCGGGTTGAACCGACTAATCTCCCAAATAACCTCTCTGTGCAAAGTTGATTTAGATTCATGCCTAATACCCTCCCTGTATAAAGTTGAATTGAGAGAAGTGCGCCTATTAGCGTGCCCTAATTGAACTGACTAGTGTCCAGAATAGTCTCTCTGCGCTTAGTTCAATTTAGAAGTGTACACGACATCATTAGTATACCTAATAGTATATCTGTGTAATGTAGAATATAGAACTGTGCCTAATAATATAATATCCCCTCTATACAAAAATTGAATCTAGAGGTAGACCTAATATCATCTCTGTGTACAGTTGAATCTAGAAGTGCACCTAATAGTCTAGTATCATCTCTGTGGAAATTGAACTTGGAACTGTGCCTAAAAGGCTGCCCCCACTGGATTTAGAACTACAATTAGAAAGCCCTCCTAAATCCACCTAAAACCTCGTACCAAGCATGAGGGCACCCACTCCACCAAAGTTTGTCGGAAACGACCACTGCGGACCGCCCACACTCCCCGATCAGCCTGCCCTCCCGTCCCCCCTTCCCAAATCACCCCACCCTCCTTCGCACTCCCTGCCATTCCCCTCTCCAAACACCAAGCCAGAGGGGCACGATGGTGAGGCAACCACCCTAAAACCACTCCTCCCCTGAACCCCACCACCGACCAGCCAACGTTAACCATGCCCGCTCCCCTCACTATCATACGTGGCACACCCCGCCCTGCAATCATCCACCCCCCGCCTTGCCCTCAAACCCCCGCCACGCCCTCAAACCCCCGCCACCTTCCCCCCAGACCGCACCCTTTCCCCTCCCTAAAATCTGCACGCCTAGCCCTAGCAAGAACCGAAGCTGCATCCCTCTCCCCCTCTGACCACCCTACCCTCTCTCACACTCCAATCGCAAGAAAGAAACTAAAGAGGAAACATACCTGTCCCCCTCAATCTCTCAGCACTCTTTGCTTCCCCTGTCTCGACCCACCACCTCATTCCCCCACTCACCTCCTTTCCCCGTGGCTTCACCCTTCCTGAAACCCCTCTCCCTCGACTTCTCATCAACTGCAACTGAAACTCCTAACCGCCCACACCCCACCTTCAAATCCTCTGAGCCAGACCGGATCATCCTAACACACGCAGCCACCCAATCCTGCCAGAAGCCCGCCAATACTTCTGCTCGCCCACTATTCCCATCGATCATCACCCACCCTACCCATCACCCTCTCCAGCTTCCAGTCTCTCCGCCACCACCCCCTTCCGCTCCAGCTCCGAGACCAACCTCGCCTGCCGATGTGACCTGCATCCTATTTAATGCCCGATCCGTAGCAAAAAACAGACACTGCATCTTTGACCTCTTCGCCTCCGACAAACCAGACCTTGTTTTCATCACCGAAACTTGGTTCTTTGACGACTTTGCCCCAATCGCTTTCCCCCCTGACTACTCCCTCATCCCACTGAACCGTCTCTCCAGAGGAGGGGGAGTAGCATTCGTCTTCAAGTCTCTCTTCCACGCCTCAATCATCGACAACCAACCTTCCATTCCTTCCTGCGAATCTCTCCTCGTTAAACTATCCCTCTCCCCGTCGCTCTCACACAGCTTCCTATTAATCTACAGGCCCCCTGGCTACGATAGACAATTTGCAAACAACCTCTGCGACTCTATTGCCACCCTTCAACTAAACCATCCCAACCTCACCCTTCTTGGAGACTTCAACATATGGCTCGAAATCCCCACCAACGCTATGACACACTCTCTGGTTGACGGGTTAGACGCAATTAACCTCCAACCCACATAAAGGGCCCGACTCACTATAAAGGACACACTCTTGATGCCATCTTAAGATCCAACACCCTGATTCATTTAAACCCCCCCACCCTTATCATCTGGTCCGATCACTTCATTCTCTCGTTCGCCATTCGCTCATCCGACCCCCTTCCTGTACTCGAATCTGAAACTCCGAATCTACGCAAATGCTGGAAAAAACTAATTATCGCCCCGACGCGCTCCTCCAGTCTCCACCACCTACCTGGCAACTCAATAAACAACTAACCGCTGACACCTTTGACTCATGGCTCAACGCATCTCTGATGCGGCTCACACCCCCTTGCAAACCATCAACCCACCGTGGCCTCTTCCTCAAATGGTTCACTCCTGAGTTGAAGACCACTAAACAACTATATAAATACCTAGAACGCAAATGGCAGAAAGACAAAACCAAGGAGAGCAGGGCCACCTTGGCCCAACACCTCTATTAGTGCAAGGCCGAAATCCGGAAAGCAAAAAAAGCCCACTACAACTCCTGAATCCTAAACTGCAAAAACCCAAGCAAAGAACTCCACAAAATCATCTCTGAATTCACCAAACCGGCTTGCACCATGACCGTCCCAACCCCATCACAATCACTGTGCGACTCACTCTCCCTCCACTTTTACACCACGACTCTTGAAAGAACAAATACTCCAGCCACCAAACTGGCTCTCTTACATCCACCAGGCAATACTCCCCCCATATCGGCCACCCCACCAGCTGCGACCACTACGCAACCAATGTTCGAATCCTTTAGTCCAATATCACCAGAGCAATTTCTCAAACTCCTATCTGCCCGCAAACCATCTGGCTCTCCGTTGGATCCTTGCCCGGCCACAACCCTCAAAGAGATTTACGCTTCCACCTGTGCAGGAGAACACGCAAGATCCATCATAAATGCCTCCCTTTCCTCTGCTATCTTTCCCGACGCATTCAAAAGGGTTCATGCCAAACCGCTAATTAAAAAACCTTCCCTTGACCCTCTTGAGCCTTAAAACTACCGCCCCATATCAAACACCAGATTCCTTGCCAAACTCATTGACCGAACCGCCTACTCCCAACTGAATGCCTTTGTCGAAGCCAACAATCTCCTAGACCCCGCACAATCAGGTTTCAGAGCCCGTCACGGAACTGAAACCACCCTAACCTCAATCTGGGATGACCTTAAAATGACGTCAGACTCGCGGGATGCGCCGCTCTAATCCTTCTTGACCTATCTGCCGCCTTTGACACAATCAATCACTAAATCCTCCTAGACCGCCTCCACTCCCTAGGAATTCGTGGAACCGCTCTTAAATGGATAGCCTCATTCCTCAAAGATGGGTACCAAATAACGATACTCTCCACCTATACCTCCCAAGCCCGACCAGTCGACACGGGAGTCCCACAAGGAGCATGCCTATCCGCCCTCCTATTCAATCTCTACCTGATCACCCTCCCACCAATAATTTGTTCAGACAACATCCTGTGTTACAACTACGCTGACGACACTCTACTAATTCTAAAACTAATGAACTCAAAACCCAACTCCCGACTTGACCTGGCCTCCTGCCTCCTCGACATAGAACTCTGGATGACCCAAAGCAACCTCCTGTTAAACCCCTCCAAAACGGAAATCATGGTATGTGGCAACTCCGAACTTCTTCCGCACCCACTACCCTGGCCACCCGCCATGGGCAACTCACCGACATCCTGCAACTCAGTGAAAAATATTGGATGCACCCTTGACTCTGACCTAACACTCTCGCGCCAAGTCAACAACGCTCAAAGTCCTGTCACTACCACCTTAAAACCCTTACGCGCATCTTTCCATATCTCTCCTTTCCCAACAGACTCTCTGCGGTCCAATCAATCGTTATATCAAGACTGGACTACGCAAACCCACTATACCTCGGAGTCCACGCGTACCAACTGAATAAACTCCAAAGGGCACAAAACGCGGCAGCCAAAATGCTACTTGCGCTCGGCCCAAGAGACCACATCTCCCCAGCCCTTAAGACGCTTCACTGGCTTCCAGTAGCCCGAAGGGTGACTTTCAAAACCTTATGCATCGCCCATCGAGCACTGCATAAAACCGGACCTCAATATCTTCAAGACAAGCTAAAACCCTATCACCCTCCACGTACCCTAAGATCAAGCTCAGCCGGCCTCCTAGTCATACCTAAGACAAACTCAGTCAGGTTGGGCGGATCATCATTCTCAGCCTTGGCCCCCACCCTGTGGAACTCGCTCCCACCCCACATCCGCCTAACTGAGGATTTAACGTCTTTCTGCAAACTGCTGAAAACCTGGCTCTTCCCCTAAAACCAACCGGTACCAAAACTAACCCAAACAGACTAACAGCATCTCTTTGACACCAATCCAACAAACTACCTGATGCGAGAAATTGACAGCTAATAACCCTGAATATAAACTAGAAGGACAAACAGAATTAAACGAGTAAAGAATAAATCATAGGGAAACAGTAAAGAAATTTAAACTGCCGAAATGGACATAATGCATGAGGAGCGAACGAAGTGAATGGCGTGGATGAAATAATTAGAATGGATGAAGCGTGTGGAACAGATGAATGCACTGAGTGGAAGAATGCATGAGTGGAAGAACAGATGACTATATAGATCGAATGAGTATGTAGATCGGATGAGTGTATAGAATGGATGAACATGTTAAGCGGATGAGTGTGCAGAGCGGTTGCGTGTGTAGAGCGGACAAGCGTGTAGAGCGGATGAGTGCGTAAATAAATGGAAGCGAGTAGAACGCATGAGTACGTAGAACAGATGAATGTACAGAACGGATGAGCGTAAACCTGATGAGTGTGTAGAGCGGACGAGTATGTAGAGCGGACGAGTATGTAGAGCGGACGAGTATGTAGAGCGGATGAGTATGTAGAGCGGATGAGTGTGGATAGCAGATGAGTACGGAAGTGCGGAGAGTGTGTGGATCGCTGGAGCAGATGAATGTGCAGACCTGGCGAATGTATAGAGCGCATGAGTGTATAGAGCGAATGAGTGTATAGGGAGGATGAGTGTATAGAACGGATGAGTGTACAGAGCGGATGAGTGTACAGAGCAGATGAGTGTAGAGAGCAGATCAATATATAGAACAGGATTACTGCGTATTAGCAAATTACTTTATAGGGCTGATGAGCGCATATTTCTGTTCAATGTGTGGAAAGCACGAGTGCTTAGAGCGGATGAGTGCTTAGAGCGGATGAGTGCATAGAGCGGATGAGTGCATAGAGCAGATGAGTGCCAGGAGCGGATGAGTGCGGGGAGCAGATGAGTTGAATGCGTGGAAAGCACGAGCGCATAGAGCGGATGAGTACATAGAGCAGTTGAGTGAGGGGAGCGGATGAGTGCGGGGAGCAGATGAGTACGGGGAGCGGATGAGTGAGGCAAGCGGCTGAGTGAGGCAAGCGGATGAGTGAGGGGAGCGGACGAGCGCGGGGAGCGGACGAGCGCGGGGAGCGGACGAGCGCGGGGAGCGGACGAGCGCGTAGAGGGGACGAGTGCGTAGAAGGGACGAGTGCGTAGAGCGGGTGAGTGAGCAAAACAGGTGAATGCATAGTGCGTGTGAGGGCATAAAACGAATGAGTGCCTAGAGCGAATGAGTGCCTAGAGCAAATGAGTGCCTAGAGCAAATGAATGCCTAGAGCGGCTTGAACGAGTGCCTAGAGGGAACAGACGTGCTGCGTAGAGCGGATGAGTTGCGTAGAGCGGATGAGTATGTAGAACGAATGAGTGCAGAGTGCATGCACTATGGATGAGTGCGTAGAATGGATAAGTACGTAGAGCTTCTGAATGCGTAGAGCGGACGGAACGAGTGAAGTGTGTAGATGGCTTCTATATTGATGGAACAAATGATATATGTGAATGGAATTGATCACATATATGGATGGAACGAGTGCCGGACATGGATGGAACAGGTGACGTACGTTGATGGAACGGCTGGCATATGTGGATAGAACGGGTGCCGTATAATACAACTTAGAATACACGGAATGGTACGGATGAAATATGTGGATGGA
The DNA here is from genome assembly GCF_040938575.1 of Ambystoma mexicanum. NCBI lineage: Eukaryota > Metazoa > Chordata > Amphibia > Caudata > Ambystomatidae > Ambystoma > Ambystoma mexicanum. Next base: position 1,445,879,668 of record NC_090935.1, on the reverse strand, counting down.
GTACATAAAACAACTTAGAATACACGAAACGGATTGGAGTAAATAGAGCGGTTTTGAGTGCGAATGGCGGACAGGAGTGTGAATGACAGACAGGAGTGTGAGTGGCGGACAGGAGTGCGAGTGGCGGACAGGAGTTACATGCATGATGCCGACAGGAATGCATGCATGAGGCCGACAGGAATGCATGCATGAAGCGGACAGGAGTGCATGCGTGGGGCAGACAGGAGTGCATGTGCGGGGCAGACAGGAGTGCATGTGCGGGGCAGACAGGAGTGCATGCGCGGGGCAGACAAGAGTGCATGCGTGGGGCAGACTGGAGTATGTGGGGTGGACTGGAGCGTGCGGGGCGGACTGGAGTGCATGAGTGCGTCGAGCAGACCGGAGTGTGTGGAGCAGACTGGGGTGCATGGAATGAATAAGAGTGCATGGAATGGACTAGAGCGCATAGAATTGCGTGACGTACATAGTATGGTTTGGAATGCAGGGAACGTTTGAAAGAGCATATAACCCATCATATCACACCACCCCGCTTACTCTCTTCTTTACACCACCACTCAACTAGAACACAGAGATACTATGACACCATTCGATATAACTGTTCTCATACCAACAGCTGCCGCTCACTCCCCATCATTCTAAGTAAGCACTGCTGGTTACACCCCCCCCCCCCCCAGCCAGGCGTTCTCCTCAGGCCTAACGCAGCCACATTCGGTCTGGATAAATCCTGCCAGAACAAACATATACACCTGATCTCTCAACCACCACACCTACCGCTAAGAAGCAGCTATTACACGAATACCGCACCAGCTGCACACATGCACCTTTGACTCTCTCTACTGACCTGGTTCCCAAGGGCGTTCAACCTACCAGCGCCTTCAGACCATACCAATGGTATATAAAGCGCTATATAAATGCAAAATAACATAACATAACATACATGTCATACAAGGTCAGGAAGGAATGAGGGCAAATCTGAATATCATCGAGATAGATGATCTATCGCCTCTGGTAATAAGTCGTTCACAAAATGTTGAAAGGTGGCACGAGCATTATACAATTAAAATGCCATTATTTGGTACTTGTATAAAAGTCACATCGGGTATGAAAGGCCATTTTCCAATCATCCCTCAGCTATTCTGTCACAGATGGCCTCAAGAGCACACCAATTCTCAAAGATGGTCCAAGGGCTTTTATTAAAATGGTTGAGAAGGGGATCTCTAAAGCCCATCTCCCTCTTTCGGCTCCCGTGGGCTTTGGCCTTCCCGGTCCAGGCGTGCCTAAAACCCAAAATTGTCACTAGAGATCGGTATCTCATATTATCTAAAAGGTGGCTGGCCACAGATGACGACCCAAAGACATTTGCCTTAATCTCTTTTACTCCTTGTGGAGTCTTCTAGGGGTATCCTAACCAGGATCCTCACAATAAGAATAGTAGCAAGCATCAGTGTCCTTCAATCACCCAGGTGTCATCCGAAGCACACTCTTGTATGCTGCTCTTTCTTTCCCTTTATCCTACTCTCCTCCCTTCCTTCTCCTCTGACTCACTTTATTTCCCTCTCTCTACCTCTGTTTACTCTGCCTTTCATCTTTTCCTACTCACTCTCTATTACTCTCCCCACTTACCACTCTCTATTACTTGCGCTTCCTGCCAATCACTATTACTCTCGCCTCTTACCCCTCTTTACTACTCTCCACTGCTCTCTCTAACACTCCCCTCTCACTACACTGCACCCACACCTTCTCTGTCATACTTCTTTCACTCTTTCAATTACCTCAGTTAAACTCACTCACACTCCTACTCTCCCACTTAGTCTCTCTCACTCACCTTCCACGTACTCCCACATCTGAGTCTGTGCAGACGCAGCACCATTCCTTCAACTTCCCCACCGTGTTCCGCGTCAGGCAGAGCTTGCCCTCTCTTCCCGCTGGTCCCTATGGGACTTCGGCATCGGCTCATTGGTGTGCCGGTTATCTGCTTCTCGAACGACTTCCACTTGTCGACACTCTCCTGGGCCTGGGCGTTTCCAGTTTGTGTCCTGGCAGGCCGGTTCACGTTCCACGTCTTGACTGCAGCGGTGTCCGCCACGCCTGGTGTACGCTCCCTCTTTCCTGCCACCCTCCAAGGAGGAAGTCTCCTGGGTTCTGCAGCTCTGTGGGATTCTCTTCTCCCCGCCTTCAGATCTGAGTGTCTTTTTATCTATTCCAGTGCTAGAGGGTGGGACTAGCCACTGTTATTTCGTTCCCGGCGAGGAAGATTAACACAGAGGGTCGGAACCATACCATCCGTTCTCACAGAAAGTTTCATGTTGTCACACAGTTGAACTTCCACACAGCCAACAAGGATATTGGGATCTTGAGATAAGGGTGGGATAATGTATAGCCCTTCCTGGGGATTTCTTGTCCTCTAAGGGGGGGGTTACTCCCAGTTTGATCCCACTTGCCCTGTCCCCTAGGGGTTGTTGCGCTTAGAGGGCTTTCCTCCCTACTCCCAAAGTGGGTGGCTCCCCCATTGGGAGAGGGGGTGAATTCCCTGGATTCATCATAGGAGTTGGCCCATGCGACTGCCACCCCTCCCAAATAAGACAAAGAGAAGGCCACCTTGGATGGCGAATTGGGAAATGCAGCAGGACAACAAACAAAATGCAACTTGCATTGGTTGAAGGAGGTCTGAAAAGCCTTTCAATCCCCCTGAAAACGCTTTGGAGGTGCTGGTAGAAAAGGTATGGATAAAACATGACTGAACCCAGGTCCCTGAGCCAGCAGCACTGGGGCTGGTACCGGGACCTCAGGAGAAGCTGCTGTGGCCCCTTCTTGCAATTCTGGTGCAGCATCTGGTAAAGGATTTTGTGTGGCCTGGATTTGATCTAGCCGGATATTGATTGTGTTGATGTCTGTGCCTGAGCAATTGCAGCCATAGGGTATGGTGTCTGGTCAATGGGCTCCAGCTAGCCTGAAGGCTCCTCAATCTGTCAGAAGCTATACATAAATAGGTCAGGCAGTGACTGTTACCTGAAAATCCTTTAGATGTTGCATATGACCAAAGACCCAATCAACTAAGGTCACAGGCAAACACCGCCTAGTTGGTAGGAAGAGTGTGCTTTTTCGTCCTTTATCTCCAGAGACACTAGCAGTAGAGACTATATGATTGGCTCATCTAACATATAGGCAAGAGATAAGGTGCACTCAAATTTCGCACCTGGGAAGGGGATTCCACATTGTCAGAGGTAGTTGAGATGCGTTTCAGGCTAGATTACCGGATAGCTGAAGTAGTCAGAGGTTTAGTAGTACACAAGATGTACTCCGTAATCCACACATCATATAATCTAGTCCCGAAAACAATCCATGGTGGGAAAAACACTTCGTTCATTCAAAGCCAAAAACAAAATCCAAGCAAAATCCAAGAAGAATAGCCCGACGTCAGTGCATAGCGAGGCAGTCAGTGGCAAGCGGAAAGTAGGGAATCAAAGAAGGGGAAGGCAAAAGGCACACAATGGAGGGACGAGTCACAAACTAAAATGTGCCAGGGCCGAGAACAGACTAAGAGACAGCATAAATGGGAGGAACAGAATATCCACTGTCTGAGCCTAATGGGAGTTCTGTTAAGGAGCACGGACTAACTTCCTGTTTTCCTAATAAGCATGCACGTACATGCACTGGAACCCAGCATCCTGGGAAATGTAGTTCCGGCGAGGGCTAACGCCTTGCATTATCTTCTGGTATGATGTCCCCATTTGGTCGGTGGTGCCTGTTTCTTCTTACTCTGTAGGGGTAACGGACCAAAAGGAACAGATTCAGTGCTTTATGAAACAACAATAGAGGTAGTACTTTATGAATACCCTGACTCCAGAGGATGATTGAAGGGTCTTTATTTGGCAGGATTCAAAAGACACCATCGTACACTATGTGTATAGAATATGGCACACTAATGGCTGTTCCTCCCTCATTTCTCATGGGCTTCCCACTCCCTAGCCCAGGCTTCCCTATTTGCCTGGTGGCAACTAGAGATCAGTAACACCTACTATCTATAATTCTGGCTAGAGTGATGGCTTAAAAGCTCCAGCCTTTTCTATCTTACTTCCTGTGGGATTTTCTAGAGGAAACCTATCCTTGCAGTTCCCCAGGATCTGGTGACTTTTCAAAGTGCCACTTCCTCACACTCTGCACTTCGACACACTTGCGTTGTTGTACCTGATGTTCCTTTCCTCACGCGTATTCCCCTCTCTCAGATATTGCACTCTTGCTTTCTATTTCCCTCTCCTCTTCCTCTATACTCTGTCTTCCTGTTCCTCTGAAGGTTACACAAGTCTTACCTACACTTCCTTGCTCTTACCCTCTCTCCCTCTCAGCCTACGGTCTTCTCTTTTCCACTCTCTACTCTCCTGTCCCCGCCCTTTACTCTCAGCTCCCCTCTACTCTTTGTCTCCACCCCTCTCCATTCTCCCTTCTACTCTCCACTCTCTTATTATTCTCTCCTCTCTACTCTTCTTTACTCTCCACTCTCTCCTCCTTTCTCCTCTCCTCTACACTCCTCCCCTCCTCGCCTTCCATTTACAGTCACCCATTTCACTCTCTTGTATACTCTTCTCAATCACTGGTCTCTAACCCTCTCTCAGAAATGTTAATTATTCCCAGGTACCACTCTTTCAATACCTCACCTCTAACAATCTCCACCACTGTCTCCTCCACGCTCCATTCTACCTCCCTTCCTCCTTCTGGTCTCTTCGTCCATCTCCTCTCCACCTGACCTCACACGAAAAACTCACACTATGCACTCCATTTTTCCCCGTTTTATAGTGCTCGTCTTCTAGTTCTGTCTTCTGCACCCCCTTCCATTGGCTGGCGTGCTCACCTGAATCTAGGGACCAATCTGAACCTGCCTTTTCAGAAGGGGCCATGTTACACAGGCAAAATGCTGTAAATTGTACTTTAAGGCTTGCCATCACGGGTCAGTGAGACCATGTCTCGTTGCGTTTTGGCAAGCTGCTTGGTGTGTAGTTTTCGTTCTGCCATGGTGGAGTGGCTGTTTTGTCAGTGCGTAGTAAGCGGTTTACTATGGTGGGCTTTTTTCAGATGCATTTCTCTCTCATGGGTCATTCAGTTCGGTTTCTGCAGCAGGGGCTTCTGGGTTCTGTAGTCCTGCAAAGTAAAAGAGAACACTGGCCAGAATGGGGTATGGCAGGCATTGGGTGAGTTATAGTGGTACAGGGTTCAACAGGCATGGCACATGAGCATGTGAGCAGAGTTTTACAGACTGAGCCCCTATCCCAAATTTCCCCTCTCCACTTCTGGGACAGGGCTGGCCCTGTCATCCAGGCAGGCCTCTCTCGCAGTTTTGAAGGTGTCCCAAAGTCCCCCCACCCCCAACAGTGTCCCAGGATGCCCTCCCTTCCCCTCCTTGACAGGGTCAAGCCCTGTCCCGGTCACATACCACAAATCCTAACCCGTCCTACTTTTGATTAAAAAATAAAAAAAATCGCAATGTGGAAAATAACTAAGAAACAAACACAGTAAAACTTGGTGTATATATGTTTGCGCGCGTGCGCCCATTGTGGTGGTGTTACTTTTAGGGAGATCATGGATGGGAACTGGGGAACTCTGGAGGGCGTGGTGCAGACCCTAGAGATCCCCCCTCCCCCCACATCTCCTCTCGGTTGACATACCTCACACTCCATCAGGGATATCCTAACAGTATAGTTAGTCGTGAAATGTACCGCATGAGAAATGAGGAATGGTGTTACGAGGTAGAGACCCCAAGAATATCGGAATCGGGAAAGGTTTTTGAAGAATGCCATGTACATTTTAAAGAGGCTGCGTGCCCTGGCTCAGTCTGTGCACGCACTCATAGCGCGTGTCCCTCCCCAGGGGCACCTTGGACATGTATGTCTGGAAGCGGCATGCGGACCGGTATCAAGATGCAGGACGTGTCTGGGGTTGCTGTTGGTACTCTTGTTCAGAGGAGAATTTCTTAGCATTTCGGTGCTGGACTGCCCCTGGGCAGGACAAAGACTGATATGTTTGGGATATTTCTTCTCTGTGAAAGATAGTGAGCTAAAGACTCTAGGTAAGTCTCTCGTAACTGGGACTAATGTTCGGCAGAGGGACTCCCAGGACCCCCCTTGTTAATTATCAAGATGCAGAGCAGCACAAACTCAACTCTAACCTCGAATGCTGTGGCGTTTGCCTTCTTAGTTTTAACCATACTGTTGCAACACTCACAGGGAGAGAGGGTTAGGATTCCGGTGGTTGGCTAGGTCAGGAGGTAGGGCAACACGTAAGAGGGGAGGGGATGGTTAGTTGATTGGTATGGGGTATTGGGATAAGACATGCTCCCTAGCGCCTTTGTTCTGGATTCTTCTCCCAGTGTATTCACTTGCCCCCTCTCAGCACAGATTGACTTGCAAGTCAATGCCCCACATGCAAGGGTTTTTCTCTAAACAGTTGCAGTCCGCTCAAGGCGGTGCCCTACGGATGCACATGTAGTTAAGGAGCTTCAGGTGCATACGTCCGCTCTGGTGTGTTAACCTAAGCTTGAGCAAGCGAATTGGCCCAACATGGCCGCCATCTTTTGTCCTGGCACAGTGCATCACTGGGACAGAGCTAGTAGTTCTCGAGTTCCTTCCTGTGATCTTTTTCATCCCTTTCCACCTGCATTGGGGACACACAGAGAGGTTGGGATGCCAAAGGGTCCCCTTCTTCTCCCCATTTGGCATTGTTCTGGCCCTGGTGTGCTCTGTCTGATGACCAGGGAGTGTAGAGAATGCTGTCTGACCTGCACCACGCTGTCCTGCTCTGACAAGACTCCCGACAACCAGAACTAGCGGAAAAGTGGCCTTTTTCACGAAGCAGCAAAAAGCACAAGGGCATATGCGTGCAGTGAACCAGATGTTCCTGAATGAGTACAGTTGTTGAAGGAACTGGCAGTTGCTATGTGGGACTGCCCAGCTGACAAGGTGCTTGGGCGGATGCCAAGATGGCGAGTGACATTTTTAAGCCTCAGGTCTTGTGGACAGTCTCACTAGCAAATATGAAAAATTAGAAAACGCTCCCCTGATTGCACTTTGGAAAAGAAGGAACACACATGGTAAAGAGGTGGAACCACAAAGCCCGAACCACTCACAATACCCAGGGCTAATTGGGGAAATGGATCAACAAATCCTAACTCTTATCGGATCAATTAATGTCGAAATCACAGTATAGAAAGAGGTGCAATCGATTGGGCTTTATGGAAGTTGGGGCGGCATTCCATAGAGGAGGAGTTGTACAGTAAGAGAAACCAGGGAAGTACATGAAGGAGAACTGGAAATGGCTAATCCAAATAGGCCGCACTGAGAGTATGGGGTTGCAATTGCAACTCTTGGTACTCTTGGTACTTGGTACTCTTGTTCAGAAGGGAATTGCCATAGCATTTCGGTGCTGGACTGCCCATGTGGGTGGGACAAAGACTGATATGCAAATTAATATTTCCCATATGTGAAAGGTACAGTGAGCAAAAAGCAGATGGCGGCGAACTCTCAAAGTGGTTACTAACCACTGAACAGGTTATCATGCCGTGTTCTTTCGAGAGAAGGGCACCTGCTACCTTTTTTTGTACACAGTTTGAGAGAGAGAAAACTCATAGTAGAGAGTAGAGTAGGAAACCTACTGGGGACTTTGACCCGGAAACCGAAAAGAGATGGATGCGACAAAATAAACAGTTGAGAGAGTAGGTTGCTCTGTGCCAAAGCCCAGATCCTGGTTTTAGCTGCAAGGCCACCAGAGCTAAAATAATTAGAATGTATGTGACGCTGCAAGGGGCTGGAGCCTGGCAGGTGCTTACAATTCTGGGGACCTGATAAGTAACCTAATTGTAACCGGTTGAAGCCCAGGCAGATGTTTTAGTTATACAGTCTGAAAATAAAGGACCCAGAGGTTGTGTGTGCATTGGGCGAGTGGGGGTGCGGGAGTTAAAGTCTTACCCAATGAGACGCTTAGGTTATGAGGGGGGGAAATGGGATAGTTTTGCCCTGCTAGGAGTTCATAAATTCCCTTACGGCAGCAAGCCCGGACCTGGATGCTCTTGCCACGGTAGGTGTGGGTTGTATAACTATAGAATCCCAGACGATGTCTCCGATTCTGGCGCAACTGCCAAGAAAGCATTGTGGGTGCTTTAAGTACCCTAACATTCAGGGTGGGTGTCAAAGGACACTTTCCCAGGGGTTGCAATCCAGAACCTTTTGAATTAGAAAAGTGAATTGGACAGTGGACTAATAAGGACACTAGGTCCTCTAATCGTAGCCCCTTTCACCTTATTTATTTTACTACGCCATCACAACTTAGTTACCGGAGAATCTCCCTTTTTGTGTTGCTTCCTAGTAGTCATGTGGGAATTGCTCCAAACCTTCCTGGAAACAGAATAGAGTTTTTGAGATAACCTCTCCGTTTTAAAATATGTTGTGGCCACCTCTTTACAGTTTGTGTACACACACACACGTGTACACGCACAGGGTTTTTTAAAATGTTTTGTTTACAGTTTGTGTTATTAACAAGGAAACCAAACTGCTATTCCCCATCCCTGTCTCTGTTTGCTGAACTCCCTTCTCTTGTCACAGTACCTGTCGCCTCTTGCCTCTCTATATCGCATTGCAACCCTTTTGCAGAAATTCGTTTCTTACAGCTGCACTAGTATGAATGTCAATGTTTTCCTCGCACAATTAATCGGTCCTTTTTTGATCCGTATTATTGGGGATACATAATCACATGTTCTGCATGTAAGTGCATAACTCGTGTTTTTTACATTTATTTAATAGGTAAGGCACTTATGTGGAATGAACAAAGAGGAAAATGTACATCTAAAAAAATCCTCACCCATGGTCAGGAGTAGAAAGAACTGGTGATTGTCTTAGCAAAGAAGAAATATTGTGTGCATGTGCTCCTCTGGTTTATTTTATATGGCATGCTTCTCCAGTCCAACTATTACTTCTTGTCCAAAAAATAGGATCTTTTAAAGATTAAATAGTATATCCTGAAATGAAATTTTGCACTGGTTATTATGTAAGTCTCCACAGAGGTGGAACGAGAACTGGGGGCCTCATTACAAGTTTGAACATCATTCGGCAGTAAATCGTACAATTTTTCTTTTAAAAAAAAACTATATTTGTTTTTTTTAACAAAGGATACCAATGATAACATAACATAACAATTCAGAGTTTCATCCCTACAAAAATAATAGAAATGCATACCCGCATCTTCCTCCAATTTCTCAAAGTAAACTTGTCCATTGTCAGTGTAGCAATCCGGCAAGGCCCCCACTAACATGCACGGGCTCAACCCATCTCAACACCACGGAGCATCATTGCAACCAAGAAAGAAGGCAGAGAAGAAGAAAAACCCCAGGATATCCATGTTCGTGTGCAGCCCCCTCAGTCCGGTATGACCAGCGATCCAGCCTCAGCCAGCAAGAACTGCACATAGAGGCCCCAAACATCTGGAAGACAGGCATGCAGTGGTACTGTTCGAATATAAGTCACCTCAAAATCATAGCAATAGGCGATATCCTCCAGCCATTGTCACATGTTCGGCCCCAGGCACTTCCACCATGTTATAGCTATCCTCCTCCGGGCTAGAACCAGCAATAAGCCTGCCAAACACTGATACGGCCGAGCCAGGCACGTGGCCAGAACCAGCCGCGCCACCAGGGGGTCCATTGCCACTACATCTTTTAGTATTGCGGAAAGGGTGTCAAAAACCTCCGCCCAGAATTGCATGATAGGGGGACACCTGTAACGCTCACCTGATTCCCACGGAGGCGCCGGTCTTGGGAGGATGGTGTCTGTGACTCGAAAAGTGAAGTGCAGGACTCGATTGGCTTCCGGGGCTGAACCTCTTCGCACTGTGTGCCTAACTCGAAGAGTGAGATATCTTAGATAGGTGAATGCTGGACTCTCCATCTGCGTCTGGTGCAGGGTGCCATTGCCAGTTCCTTCACTGGGTGAAACGTAGGTCTCTTGACATCAGAGGATTGCTACCGTCGTTAACTGCACGAACGGTGAGTTTCCGGACACCTTTTAAGTCCTTACAGTCTTTAGGTGCGTGGGCACGTTAATGTGGAACAGGGCTCTGTATAATGCTTTTTCTATTTGTCTTGCAGGGCCCTTGAGGTAGAAGATGGTGTGAAGAAAGCCGAAGTTCGAGCCAGAGTCTTGGAATGAAGCGCTTGGAAATGCGTAAGTAAATGCCGGTTGCCTGCTTTTCAAAAGCTCTCTAACTGTCTCTTTTCCCTTGCAGTTGTGAGTTCGGGTGTTGAAGAGACACGGGAAAAAGCCAGAGTATTTGCAGGCGCCCTATTGTGGCGGGCGCAATGGCGCGTAAGTAAAATACCTGTCTAATGTCTCTTCTTTTGTCTTTCAGGTGCGGGATTGCAGCGTTGAAGAAAACCGGAATTCGCGGAGTGCCGGTAAGTAATTCCACACAGGAATAACTATGGTTTTGTCTTCACAGGTGGAGGAGCAGCGTGAAGAGATGGTAGCTGCCGATGGATCAGGTGAGGAAAGTGCTGCGCGTGAAGGTCGCCGTGCTAACCTGTTGTTTCTTGTCTTTGCAGGTGCTACTGAAGGCTGGATACAGGAATGGTAAGCGTTTGTTCTTGCAGGTTCAGGATCGGAAAGAAGAAAACTGGAACAGACACGGTGAGCGTTCTGCTGCAGATGCAGAATAACGCGAAGCACGTTTCATCAATCGGGTGTGGTTTAAATAGCCTTGGAGTGATGAGGCGTCTTCCTCCATGGCCTCGCCTAGGTAAGAAAAGAGTTCCTGTTCCAGAAGAGTTCCAGTGTTGTATCCAGGGAGTGGAGCTTGCCCCACCCAGGTAAGAAAGTAGTCCCGGCTCACAGAGGATTCCTATGTAGCTGGTAAGTAAGCAGCATGGTCTGCTGCAGGTAAATCCACCCAAGCATCTTCATACAAATCATGAGCCCGGCGCTTCCAGTGCCGGGACCAGTGACTTTGATGAGCCTGGTGCCACCGGCGCCAGGACAAGGTCCAAAAGGTCCCAGTGGGGACCGGCTGGTGCCTATGATGAAGGTTAGGGGCCTGCTTCCAAGGACGTTGGGCTGGTCCTAGCTCCTTGGAAGCAGTGATCATGACAACACCTCCAAGCGAGGTGCATAAAATCTGCCTCAGCCGTTGCACAACGTGAGCACCCGCAAGGCACCTCCCAGTAATACTTGTGCAGTTTCAATGGTGGGTAATAGGTCTGGTGCACATAGTTTAAAGGGTATTTGTTTATATCGCGCATTTAGTGACACACAACGGGTTTGGGCCTTGATGTAGTTCATTGCCTCCTCTCCAGTCCCCATCCCTAGCGCCCCTCCCATCTCTGCTTCGTTTTATCTTCTAGCTGCGGGAATGGCAGCCTTCATCCTCTCATAAATCTGGGAGATCAACCTCCCCTTCTCATGTGCCTCCATCATGTAGCATGGGAAAGGTGGGTGGCTGCTGTGGGAACGAAGGGAAAAAGCCCTTGAACTCATTCCTGATCCAATAATAGAGGAATATGTGTAGAGCCCTCCTCTAATTTTTAAATTCCTCTCGACCTAGAAAAATATTGTTTATGTAAAAATCCCCCCGCTTCGTAATTGCCAATTTATCCATTAGGGCCGCATATACTTGTTACTGGTGATCCCCAAGCCCTGGATATGCTTTACCGGGAGTGCCGGAGAATGCAGCATTTCCACCCCTACTTTATCTGCCAGCTTCCTCCATGCCAAACACGTGGTAGCAACCATCCCATTGCTTCCTTTCCTCTGGCTTGCCTTCCCCAAGACCACTGCCTGCTGCAAGTACAGCGCCACAATCGCTTACTCAATCTGAACGTGGGCCCTACTGGTTCTTGTTTATACCAGAACTATAAAAAATGGGCCTGTGTCGCACAATTATAATGTTCAAAATCTGGGAGTGCCAGACCCCTACCCCTCTGGTAAAACTGCGTAAACACCTCCCAGCCTACTCTCAGGACTGTCCCGCCCATTCGAATCCCACCAGCATTCTGGAATAGGTAGAGGAACTCAGGCAACACCACCATTTTGATGACTGCCACATGGCCCATCAGAGAAAGGGGGAGGCCCGTCCACCGACCTGCCATAGTTTTCCCGGAAGAACACATCTGGATCTTGCAATATTTCTACACCCAGGTATCTAGCGTTATCGAGTTCCCATCTGAACCCATAAACATCGCTAAATGGCACCACCCTGGCAGTGAGAAGAAATATCACCAACCTGTCGTAGTTGATTTTTTTTTTTTTAACATGTTTTTATTGGCATTTGTATAAATACAGGCATACATTTCCAAATCGTTCTGTAGTTTATATACGAACTAACAAAACAGGACCGAACGTCAGTCCTAAACTCTTTCCCTTCCTTCCCCCCCCTCCCCTCCCGTCGGAATGCAGATAAGTCTCTGTTGCGGCTTCAAGTTCTCTAGAGTTCTAGTTTAGGTAAACAGGTCCAAGATACGGATTTTGTGGGGGCACCACTGTAACATGTAGTCACTCTGTAGATGTTCTAGTGCGGTACCCCAGACTGCGCTAAACTTTTGGGCTTCTCCCTGGATATTGTAAGTGATTCTTTCCATGGCGATATGGGACCATATTCGTCTGAGCCAGTCCAGTTTGGACGGTGGAGATTGTTGTTTCCATTTTTGGGCTATTTCTAGCCAAGCCGCTGTTAAGAGTCCCATGAAGTTCTTTTTTTGGGAAATCGTCATTGTCCTGTCTTTAGGGTTCTATAGACCACACATCCATACCTCTTCCTGTAGGTTTCCGGCCCCGTCGAACATGGCTTGCATGTGGGTTTTTATATCTGTCCAGAATTGCGATAGCTTTGGGCAATCCCACCAGATGTGTCTCTAATTCCCTGCTGAGGGACAGCCCCTCCAGCATTTGTTTTGCGTGGATGGATACATTTTGTGTAATTTTTCAGGGGTGTAATGCCATTGGATCATAATTTTAATCCACGCTTACCTCACCTGGATGGCTCTAGACCATTTAGGGATGATGTTCCATAGGTAGTCCCATTTTTCTTTTGGAATCTCTTTCCCAACGTGGTCTCCCATCTTTTCATATATAGCCATTTGATGTTTTCTGTCGGTGTATTGAGAAATCTGTATGTGGTTGATACGAATTTATTGGTTCCGGAGTTTGTCAGGATGTATTTTTCTAATGGAGTCAAGTTTCTGCTCACTGCCAATTTTATCCGAAGGGAGGAAAGCCAGTGGCAAAGTTGATCGTATTTGAATTTGTCCTTAGTTGACAGCCCCAATAGGTCTCTGCAGTCCGAGAATTATCTCATTTGTTGCCCTATGAACATGTCCCCGACTTTTATGCAGTTTGCCTCCTCCCATTTATGATAGCCCCCCTTCTCCATGCCTGGTTGGAATTCCGGGTTGTCTAGCATCGGCATAAAAGGAGCTGGGTCGATTGTTAGAATTTCATTTCGGGTCGATTTATTCCATATATCTAGTGGAGTACTCAGCACCTCGCTAATGCGTGCATTCTGGTGCCTATTCTCCGGCTTTGTCCACAGTATTTTGCGGAGTCGGTTTCTGGCCACCGCTCTGTCTTGTGCCTCCCCAATCTATTGTGAGGTATCAGGGATCCATTCTTTGAGGACCCACAGTTGGGCCGCTTCGTAGTATCTTCTGAAGTGTGGCAGCGCCATTCCCCCCATTCTCTTGGCGCTGTTAGTGTCTGACTCGATAGTCTCTGAATTTTAAACTGCCATATATATCTCTATAATGCCTTTGTGAGGGATTTAAAGAAAGAGGGGTGGAACTCGGATCGGGAGCGCCTGGAAAGTGCACATTAGCCTTAGAAGCACTGTCATTTTTATTACCGTCATTCTTCCCCACCACGTTGTTGAGAGTGGATTCCACTTTGCAAGATCTCCTTTGATATTTTCTAGGAGGGGCGGGAGGTTTTCTGCATAGAGATTGGCAATTTTGTTTGTGAGGGTTACTCCCAGGTATTTGATCCCTTTCTCTGCTGTTTTTAGTTGGAGCTCTGCCGTGAGATTTTGGATATCTTTGTTGTTCCCTTCTATGGCTAAGATTTCTGATTTATGTCTGTTGATTTTCAGTCCGGATATGGAGCCGTAGATCTCTATTTCCCTCATCAGAGTCGGAAGGGATTCCTTAGGGTTCGACGGAGGCAGGAGCATGTCATCTGCATATGCCATTGCTTTGTGTGTTATTCCTCCCATATCGATACCCTGTATTTCTGGGGTTTCTCTGATCCTCTGCAAGAGTGGTTCCAGAAAAATGGCATAGAGCAGCGGGGAATGCGGGCACCCCTGTTTGGTGCCTCTCCGAATTTTTAATGAGTCTGTGAGTTCTCCATTCACTGCTATCCGAGCCGATGGATTGTTGTAGTTTGCTTGTATCATTTTTATGTATTCCTTTCCCAGTCCCATTTTCTCTAGGATGTGGAATAACATTGACCATTCCACACGGTCGAACGCCTTTTCTGCGTCGAGTGTTAGGAGAATGGCCGTGGTTTTTGTGTATCCAATCTTTTCTATCAGATGTATGATCCGTCTGGTGTTGTCGTGGGTCATTCTGTTGGGGATAAAGCCCGTCTGGTCCTGGTGAATGAGCTTGGGAAGTACCTCCGTTAGACGTTTGGCCAGGATTTTGGTATATAACTTTGCGTCCAGATTAATTAATGCTATGCGGCGGTAAGAGCTCGGGGTTTCCGGGTCTTTCCCTTGCTTGTGGAAGACTAGGATCTTTGCCTCATTCATGGAAGGGGTGATGTCCGTGCGATCCTTGAAGGTGTTAAATAGTTCTGTTAGATACGGGGTCAGTTATCTTATGTATGTTCTGTAGAATTGTGCTGTGTTCTGTAGAATTGTGCTGTGAAGCCGTCTGGACCTGGCGCTTTGTTTTTGGGTAGTTCCCTAATCGCCTTCTCCACTTCTTCTTCTGAGATAGGCTTGTCCAGTCTCTGCTTCTCCTCTTTGGTCACTGTCTGGAGTGTCACGTTCCTCAAGTATGTTATCTGTTCTGCCTCTCTCGGGTTTTCTGTGGCATATAGCTTTTGATAATATTGTTGAAAGATCTTCCCCATCTCCGTAGTTAAAGTGCATCTTTGGCCATGCTCGTCTGACAGAGCTTTTATCGATTGGGCTTGTCGTTTTCCCCGCAATTGTCTGGCTAGTAATTTGTCTGCCTTATTCGACTTTGTGTAATACCAGTGCCTCAGGTGTAGGAGGTGTCTTTCGGCTCGCTTGGTGCATAGAGTCTCCAATTGGCCCTGGACCTGTCTATATGCTCTTTTCACTTTTGAGGAGTTATTGTGCGCCATTTCTGTTCTCAGCTCTGTGTTCTTAGCCTCTAGTTTTGCCTCCCACTTGTTTAGTTGTTTGGTTCTTTGTGCTGTGAGTGCTATAATATGACCTCATATCACCGCTTTATATGTCTCCCACAGGGTGGACTTGGAAATGTCCTGTAAATTGTTCTCGTTGAAGTACTCTTTGGTTCGCTCCCTGATGGCCTCTCTCATGACTGGATCTTGTGTGATTTCCCTCGGCAATGTCCATTTCCATAGGCGTGTTTGTTTACGCATAGTGGGGAGGCTGATCCATAGGGGGGCATGATCTGATAGGGAGATGTCACTCACCTCTGTCTCACAGATTTTCCCATGTAGGCTTGACAACGTCCATATGTATTCACTCCTGGCACTAGTACTGTGTACATGCGAGAAATGGGTATACCCTGGTGCCGAGCCTCTATGTCTCCTCCACGTGTCTTCTAGGGCCAGTTTTGACATTGCGTTTTGGAGGGCTTTGGAAGGTGTGCCCTGCCCCATATGTCTTGGAGTCAAACTATCTGTGTTTGGGTCCCATGCCAAGTTGAAATCTCCTGTTAGGACGATCTCTGCCTTCGCAAAGGTTTCTAATTTGTCTAGGCAATCCCTTATGAAACCATCTTGACCCACATTAGGGGCGTATATTGTTGCTATTGTCAAAGGGAGGTCTTCAATTCGTATGTTCACAAATAGGTATCTGCCGTTTGTGTCCGATAGCGATCCCTGAATTTGTACGTTCAGAGTGTTGGCGAATGCTATTAGTACTCCCCTCTTTTTTTCTGAGGCATTAGCTTGGAGTATATGTGTGTATCCTTTGATTCAGGTTTTTCCTTTGTCGTGTTTCCGGATGTGTGTCTCCTGCATTGTCAGGATGTCGAATCTCTCTTTGTGTAGGTAATGTTCCACCATTTTCCATTTGACCGGGGAGTTCAGCCCCCGTATATTATACGTAAGGATTTTCAGGCCATTTTTGTGTGAGTTCTCTAGTCTTGCATATCCCGCTGGGGTTTGTAGGTGTATGTCTTCTGCATTCCGAAATGTCTCCCCGCTTCCCATCCCAACTTCCCCTTTAACAATTCCCTTAACTTCCCCCCTCCCCCATAACTTCCCTGAGGAGGGCTCTGGGCCCTAAGATCGCAGGAGCGAATTGCCTCTCGCGCCATACCCTCTATACTCAGGTTCACTAATCGTGGGGGATCCTAAACCCCACTTGTGGTATTCGTTGTGATACTGTACTTCCCGGATCTGGCCGACCTTATAGGTTGCCAAGGTCCAGGCCTGCTCTGTCTTGTTCACGTTGGTTGTCTTGGTGGCATTATATGGTTGCTCCTTGATTCAGCGGGGATGATGGCTCCTTGTGTTCCCGGTTTTTGTTGGGTCTCTGCCCTTTGGGTGCAATGGTTTGCCAGCCTTTCAAGATTTTGCGCCCTCTCGCAGAGTCTCTAGATCGAGCTCTCCCTTCCATGTCATCTTGTAGGTTCATTATTCTTCGTCCTTCTTCGCACGTTGTTATTAGCTGTTGTGCGCCTTCCCAAGGCCAAATGGGAAGGTCCATTTGTAACGGATCTGTCTTGTGATGAGTTATTTCGTGATTGGGGCCATTTCTCTACGTCGTTGGAGAGTTGACTGGGCCAAATCTTGATATAGTTGCACATTGACTCCATTCATTTTTATCTGATCCATTGTCCTTGCCTTCCTTAGGATTTGTTCCTTCTGTGTGTATGAGGCCATTGCTACAAGTACATCTCTTGGGCGGTTCCCTGGCTCTCCATCCCTTTGCGGGCCTACTCTGTGAACTCTGTCTATGAGGATCGCTGACTCCTCTTCTTCGCCGATCATGTTTCTGAACACTTGTTGCACTGCAGATTTTATTTAGATCTTTATCCCCAACCATTTCTACCATGTTCTTAATTCGGATGTTAGCTCTCCGCGACCTGTTTTCTAGGTCTTCGCATTGAATCTCCAGATTGTGTGCGAGTCTAGCCAGGTATTCTTGTGTTTCGGCGTATTGCAGCGTTTCTTCATCCAGGTTCTGGAGTGTTCTTTCTATAGTATCTGTTCTCTCTTCGAGTTTGCTCAGATCTACTTTCATGTCCTGTACTGTTTGTTTCAGCTCGCTCTTCATGGATTCAAACTGTGTGTGCATTGAGGGCATAAATTGGCCCTGAAATTCTTTAAACCAGACTCTCATGTCTTCCTTAGTTGCCATATCCAATCCTGCTTTTTCTGCGCTTGGGGACCTTATGTTATCTTTATGGGCAGGCGCCTTTCCTTTGCTTTGTGTGTCAGACCCCGAAAGTAGAGCCAGATTTTGGTCCTGTTTCCCTTTAGGTGTTATCGCGTGTGATTGTTTGCTCCTGGACCTTGACATATGTGCACTCTTTACTCGTCGCTTGTGTCTGGACGCGTCCTGCGTATTCCCATTTGCTGGGGGTGATATCAGTAGGCCTGGCTTGGGCTATTGTTGTACCGAGGCCTTTGCTTCTTCCGCTTGCCCACTTGGTGCCTGGCTTGATTGTGGGTCCGATGGGGCCTGCCAGCCGTGTATGTGCTGAATGTGGGGGGTGGGGCACGGACTCCCGTTCCCCTCTTGCACCATTTTCGGCCCTGTGAGCTACGTTACGGTGAGTTGGCCCTTCCCTGGCTTCCTGTTACTGTCCCCAGACTAGTGGGGGGAAGGAGTGTTTGGTTGATTGCGGCTTATGACTGATATCCCTTCCTCCCTGGGATCTTCCACCGAGTGCCTCCTCACCTTCTTTCCTGTGCGGAGACCGTGTGCCGAGTGTCCGCCGCCGTCTCTGCACCTTTGTCGCCCGGAGGTGGAAGGCTGCGTTCTCTGGGTGCCTTCTTTCCTCACGGGACTCCGGGGGCCGCTGGATCGGCTCCTCTATGGGCTCCACCGTTCTCCCAAGCGCGTTGGTCCGCGTGCCGCTTGTGTGCGGAGGGGGCGGGGGGGCCGCGCTGCCTCAAGCCTCGTCCCGCTGCGACCGCTTCCCTTGCCTGCTTCTTCTCTCCTCGGGTCTCGGCGCCGCTCACTTCCAGCGGGGGCCGACCCGCGCCACCTCCGCTGCTCCGGTGTCTCTCGGGTTGTCCGACGTCTCTCTGATCCGTGTCGGACGCGGAGGGTGCCGGCCGCTCAAGATGCAGGGGGGAGTCTCCTCCTTGCTTCCGCCAATTGATCTAGTTCAGTTCTGTCAGTGGGCGCTTCGAGCCGCATTCGGCCCCGGTCTTGCCTGCATACGGTGGCCTGGAGTGACGGGCCCGTGTCCCTGTATTGCAAGTTGCGCCGCTTCACCGTGGCTGTGCGAGGGTGTGGGATCCTCGTTTTCGTCCCTCTCTCAATCGCTCTCTCGTACTTGTGGAACCATCCACCGGTGACGCAAATCTTCCGGGTGGACCTCGCCAGCGTTATTGTCAGTCTTATTTGCGTCGGCCCCGAGCCGGGAGACGGAGCACCGCTCACGCACGTCTTCCCTGCTCGGCGGCCATCTTGGAATCCCTGTAGTTGATTTTTAAATGGCATCACCCTGGCAGCTAGAGGAAATATCACCAACTTGTCATAGTTGATTTTTAATTCAGACATTTCTCCAAATTGTATTATCTGTCTCATCACCAGGTTAAGGTTGTCCCTTGGGTTCTTCAGAAATGGCGCTATATCCTCTGCATATGCAAGTGGTTCTAGGTCACCTGGCCTAAGCGCCGCCCACCTGGCACCTTCCAGGTTGCTTCTCTTTTACCCCAATTAGCAAGCCCTGCCCACCTGGTGCCTTCCTGGATGCCGCTCTTTTCCCTACTTAAGGAGCCCTCCAGCCTCTTTTCCGTTGCAGATGGGGAGCAGATGCAAGTGGATCTAGGCCTAAGCCACGCTCACCTGGCACCTTCCAGGTTGCTGCTTTTATCCCCACTTAGCAAGCCGTGCCCCCTCTGGTCCCCCGTGATGTTCCCATGTGCCCCCCACCCTACTGTCAAGGAGTTCCCCCCTTCTCACCTGAGTCCGATCTTTGCTGGATTTCTTGGTCGATGCCTTCTTGCGGACGGATCGGGTCTTGAATAATGCTGCATGAGTCTCTTCCGACTCCAGCGTGCGTTCAAAGTTCCGGGATGTAACGATCCAGGAATCCGGGAAAGTAAGAGGGTGCACTACACAGTACACGAGTCCAGGAAGAAGGAAAGGATAGGGACTAGGAATGGAGTTTAGAAGGGACACGTCTGGTCGCTACTTCGCAATAGCATTGAGACGTGCAGAGCTGCGGGGGGCGTGATCTATAAATAGAACACGCTGCGTCCAACGCGTGGAGCGAGGAAGGTGTTTCACAATGGACGGCCATGTTGGGAGTACCAGGGAGTGTAAGCCCCGCTGAGACAAGGACCAGGAAGTCCAAAAGGGGCGCGTTCTGTAGGTCATGACAGCATGCCTCCTCCAAAGACCCGTTCTTCCAGGTTTGCCCGGGTGTTTGAGGTGAAATTTTCTGAGCAGTCGAGGGGTCTTGAGATTAGAAAGTCGTTCCCAGGTTCTTTCACTAGGAGGATATCCCTTCCATTCAACAAGGTATTGAAGCTGATTCCGTTTATACCTGGAGTCGCATATTCTGGTCACTTCGTATTCCAGTTGGTTGTCGACCAGTAGAGGAGGGGGTCTGCAGGATTTCCGGGAGGATTGGATGTAGGGTTTTAATAAGGACGTGTGAAAAACCGGGTGAATTTTCTTCCAGGACTCTGGTAGTTTGATCCGGTATGAGACTGGATTTATAATTTCTTTGATGGGAAATGGACCATAGTACCGAGGGGCCAATTTGTTTGGCTGTAGATGTCGGGGTAGTAATTTCGAGGACAACCAGACTTGATCACCAATTGCATAAGAAGGCCCTGGTCTTCTTTTGGAATCCGCATACCTCTTAGTCTGTGTTCTGGCCTTCTCTAAGTTTTCTTTGGCCTCCTGGTGTACGTTGATGAGGGTTTCGATCCAGGAGTCGACAGTAGGTACCGGCGTGGGATGAGGGAGAACAGAGGGTAGAACCGATGGATGGAAACCTTGGCTACAATAAAAGGGACTGGTCTTAAGTGCTGAATGATCGGAATTGTTGTAGGCGAATTCAGCCACGGGTATCAGGAGCGACCAGTCATCCTGAACCTTGGTGGTGAAACATCGAAGATACTGTTCCAGGACGTTCTGTGGCCCCATTGGTTTAGGGATGATAACCTGATGAGAGGGCGCGTTGGATTCCCAAAATGCGACAAAGATGTTTACAGAATTGTGAGACGTATTGAAGTCCTCGATCAGAAATGATCTTGGAAGGAAGTCCATGCAGACGGAATATGTGTTCCAGAAAGATTCCAGCAAGTTCAGACGAGGATGGTAACTTACACAGGGGTGTAAAATGAGCCATATGAGTGAACAAGTCAATGGTAACCATGATGGTCGTGTATCCTCGGAAAGGTGGTAATTCCACAATGAAGTCTGTAGCAATGAATTCCCATGGCCTTGTTGGCAGTGTAGGTTGCAGTAGAAGACTCGCCGGTCTCTTGTTATCATGTTTATTTTGACTACAGATAGAACAAACTTGGACGTTCTGCTGTACGTCGGTCTTCATTCCAGGCCACCAAAACTGTCTCTGTATGAGGCGGAGGGTGTTGGTTATGCCACCATGTCCTGAGTGAAGGGTATCATGACAGAGGTTTATTATTCTTAGTTGTAATTTCTGTGTGGGAATGACCAGTGCATTGTCCTTGAATAAATATCCTTCCTTGACTCTTAGATTCCATTGATTCTTCCTTGAAATATCCTTCCACAGATCAGAGGATTGGGTTTGAACTTGAATTTCTTCCAGGAGATTGACTGCTTGTGCTACAAAGATCGTGTGGGGAAACATCTTAGGGTATCTTCAGTAGTTACATAGTCAGGACGTCGAGATAAGGCGTCAGCAATCAGGTTTTGTGATCCGGGAACATGAGTGATGTGGAACTGGTACTGGGCAAAGAAGTAGGCCCAACGCGCCTGACGACTGTTCCTACACTCCAATGACTGTAGAATTTGAAGATTCCGATGGTCCGTGTGGACCTGAACTGGATTTCTAGCACCCAGAAGTAGATGTCGCCATTCAGTGAAGGCTTGGCGGATGGCTAACAGTTCCTTTTCCAGGACAGAGTAGTGTGTCTCACTTGGAGTCAGGGTTCGTGAAAGGTAAGCAATGGGGTGTTCCAGTTTATCCTCAAATTCCTGCTTCAACACCGCACATATGGCATAGTTAGAGGCATCCGATTCCACTAGGCATGGTCGATTTATGACGGGTTGGGCTAAGATGGGGGCTTGCGTAAACTCTACCTTTAAACGTTGGAATGCCTTATCCTGCGGTGTAGACTAGATAAAGGGGGTGTCTTTCTTCAAGAGAGCAACGATCGGCTGAACGATCTCAGAAAAGGTGGATATGAACTTCTGGTAGAAATTGGCAAGCCCCAGGAAGGATTGAACTTCTTTCACAGACGTGGGAGCGGGCCATGCCAGTATGGCCTTTACCTTTGAAGGGTCCATACCAATTCCTTCTGGGCTAAGGATGAATCCTAGGTAGTGAACAGAAGTAACGTGAAACAAGCATTTCTCGTGTTTGGCTAAAAGTTTCTGTTCACTGAGTCCTTGCAATACTGCCTTTACATGTTCTTCATGCTTTAGAAGGTCCTTGGAAAAGATCAATATGTCGTCCAGATAGACAATGACAAAGAGGAATAACATGTCTGAGAACACCCTATCCATGAAACGTTGAAAAACTGCTGGGGCATTAGCTAGTCCAAAGGGCATGACTAGATATTCATAGTGACCAAAGGGTATTCTAAAAGCTGTTTTCCATTCGTCTCCTTGCCGGACACGGATCAAATGGTAGGCACCCCGGAGATCCAACTTCGTGAATATTACAGCGCCTCTCACAGCTTCCAGGATATCCGAGATCAAGGGCAATGGGTACCGGTCTTTGAGGGTGCATTGATTTAAGCCACGATAGTCGAGGCAAGGTCTGAGTTCCTTGATGTCCTTCTTGGGAACAAAGAACAACGAAGCACCCGCTGGAGATTTAGAAGGTCTTATGGTGCCATTTTTGAGGTTGGTATCCAGGTATTCTCGGAGGGCCTTCTTTTCAGGATCGCAAAGGATGAACATTCTGCCGAAGGGAATCACAGCTGAGGGATCTGTATCTATGGCGCAGTCTTCAGGTCTGTGAGGGGGTAAGGCCTGGACTATGGCAGTTGAAAATACATCAGCATATGCTTGATAGGCCTCAGGGACTTGTATGATATTGGAAACCATGAGTGGTGTTTGCTGGTCTCTTGGTGGTTCTTTAGGGGGTGTCAAGAAGGGATCCAGGAATAGACAGTGAGACATACAAAACTCTTAGCCTAGGAATAGTGATCCTGCTGTCCAGTTGATGTACGGATTGTGCTTCTGTAACCTGGGCATACCCAATACTATAGGGTAATGAGCTGACTTAATGATGTCGAATCTGATCCGCTCATGATGATGGTTTATAGAAAGCTGGATCTCTTTAGTCTGCAGGCTTATGGGCCCTGAAGTGAGGGGTCTTCCGTCGATTGCTTCCACCAGCTGCATGGTGCTTCGTGTCTCATATGGAATATGATGACTAACAACCCAATCTTGATCAATGAAAATTCCCATAGCACCGCAGTCTACCAAGGCCAAGATGGAATAGGTCTTATTCTTGGAGGGCGATAGGAAGGCCTGCAGTATCACCAAATTGTTTTGTCCAGGAGAGTTCAAGGATGGAATTGATGTGGAGCAAACATCTCTCTCCTGAAGCTCTGCTCTATCTAGGATCGGGAGCTGGCGTTTCCCGAACGCCGAGGAGTGGGTAGAGGACACTCCCTAACCAAGTGTTTATCTGAGGCACAATACATGCACAATGGATCCTTCTCATCCTTTCTTGCGGGGATATAGGTCCACGGAAGGCTCCTATTTGCATGGGTTCTGGTTCAGTGATTGAGCCTGGGTTTGTGTCCGTCTTGGTGGTACTCTCAAAGGACACTTTTGGAGGATTTCCTCTGGATTTCTTCTTCTCTGCCTTCCTTTCCTGGATTCAAAAGTCTATTTGCATGGCAAGGTTCATTAGTGCCTGGAATGAGTTTGGGCGAGCCACTCGGGCCAACTCATCCTTAATCTCCTCATTCGGTCCTCTCCTGAAAAGGGTAAAACTCGCCTCAGGGGACCAATCAGCTTCCTTGGCTAATTGCTTGAATCGGGTTACAAAGGTGAGCATATCCTGGGATCCCTGCTGGAAGTCTAACAGGCGTTCCTGGGCACTATAGACCTGCTCTGGGCGATCAAACATGGTTTCAATGCCCTGTATGAACCCATCATAGTCATCTAAGAGGGCATCGCCGGAATTAACGAGGGGCGGAGCCCAGGTTAATGCATTTCCTGAAAGATGAGAAATTATGAAACCCACTTTAGCTCTGGGAGTCGAAAAGTAGTAGGGTTTAAAGGTAAAGTGGACCAAACATGAATCTAGGAATCCACGAAGGGTTTTTGCCGACCCATCGTATTTGTCAACTACGCCGTCCAGCAACACACTTTCTTTTGTGGCAGAATCACGGGATAGTACCAATTGCTTAAGAGCGCCGTTTTCCGCTTTGAGATTCTGTACCTCGGTTGATCATTCTTGCATGCCACGCATCAGGTCCTGAACGGCCGCTTCCATGTCCATATCGAGTTCAGTCGGGTGGCGTCTCAAACTGCCAAGGAGTTCCCCCCTTGTCACCCGAGTCCGATCTTTGCTGGATTCCTTGGTCGATGCCTTCTTGCGGACGGATCGGGTCTTGAATAAGGCTGCACGAGTCTCTTCCGACTCCAGCGTGCGTTCAAAGTTCCTGGATGCAACGATCCAGGAATCCGGGGAAGTAAGAGGGTGCTCTACACAGCACATGAGTCCAGGAAGAAGAAGGAAAGGATAGGGACTAGGAATGGAGTTTAGAAGGGACAGAATCAGGGAAAACAATTCTGCGAGCTACGGAGCACACGTCTGGTCGCTACTTCGCCATAGCATGGAGGCACGGGGAGCCGCAGGGGGCGTGGTCTATAAATAGAACACGCTACGTCCAACGTGTGGAGCGAGGAAGGTGTTTCACGCTGGACGGCCATGTTGGGAGTACCAGGGAGTGTAAGCCCCGCTGAGACAAGGACCAGGAAGTCCAAAAGGGGCACGTTCTGTAGGTCATGACACCTTCTCACACACAGGTGTTGCCTGTTTGCTTGATTCTTTCTGGTATACTTGGAGCAGGTACGGGCCCACAACATAACCATAGGCTTTGTAAAATTTGCCCGTATGGCCATCTGGGCCCAGCGATTTGGCCCTGTCCCGTTCATTAATCACCCCCTTGATTTCTTCCACTGCCACCTCCCTGTCCCAGTATTCCCTCTGTTCTGGTGACAGCCAATGGAATCTGACAAATTACTGCAAAAATCAATTATCATTACGTACTCGGACCCTGAGAACTTGTGACAGAAGGGCAGAATAAATCCCCAATTTTGGAGTCCATAGGACTCCATGGGGATTTTGGCAGAATTACCACAAGTGGTAATTCTGTAACCGTAATAACCCTGATTTTCTTTGCTTAAAGTGGAGGATTTAGATCCAGCATGATGCTGGGGATGAATCCTCTGCTTCAAAGTCAGATTCAAAATTTGTTTGTGCTGTAAGAACAGTTCTAATTCCATAAGCACCAAAAAAAAGTGCCAGCAACAGAATTACTGCCACTTTTTACCACACTGCCCAACTCCTAATGAGGCTCAATGTCAATTGTAGTTTTATGACTGTGTCCAATAGGGTTTAGCTGTTGTCTTTTGTCAATGAGCCAAGTGGTGTCCACAGAGGATGCAGCTGATGGAACTTTTTCCAAATGTTTTATTTAAGACCATATACAAAGGTTGGGTAATGCAAATTAGGGGCCACAATGGTTCACTAAATAATTATTCGTGCTTCAGAAACATTTCTGCTTGGTTGGATGATGTCCTGGTCCCCTGTAACCCTCATTGCGTGGGCAAAGATTGGTTTGTAACTCTCAGAGGAAAATAACACTCCTGTTGAAAGTCCAAGCTTTGATACACTAGGGTTTACAGCATCTCTCAGATGTCAGGTGGGCCAAGAGGTTCTCTATGCACCTCATCAGGTCCACAGTGCTTTCCTGTCCCACAGTTTTCCTGTTATCAAATC
Organism: Ambystoma mexicanum; assembly: GCF_040938575.1. Taxonomy (NCBI): domain Eukaryota; kingdom Metazoa; phylum Chordata; class Amphibia; order Caudata; family Ambystomatidae; genus Ambystoma; species Ambystoma mexicanum. Next base: position 1,445,854,119 of record NC_090935.1, on the reverse strand, counting down.
CTGCCTCACTTTCCTCCTTGATCGATGACGCACTCATGCCTGCAGCCCGAGGACCTCTCTCTAGGTCAGCACTCTGATCCTCAGGCTTCGACTAACCTCCTTGCCATTCCACCACAAGGTTGATCCTATTCCCACTTCTGTAAACAGCAGGTAGACTTGTGTTGTCTCACTGTGACTGTTGTGGACCCTGTAGCTCCACTGACCATGCCACTGTCTACTGGTCTTCCTCTAAACTCCCTTTACCCTCCTCCAACCAAGAAGCTGTCTTTCTTGACACTTCTTTTCCCACCTTTTTTCAGATGCTCCAACTTTCTCCTGCTTCTTCCTTCCCCTCTTCCTCCGTCCTGCTCTTCACCCTCTCGGACTTAGTCTGATCTCTCCCCTCTTTGTTTTTGGTGTTCTCCCTCTCATCTTGTTTTGTCCTCTCCCCAACCTCCTGCACCTTTCTCAGTAACACCACCTTCTCCTGCACCATGAGCTCTCTCGACACCTCTACCTCCTCTTACACCTTCAACTTTCTCTGCATCTACACTTCCTCCTGCAACTTCAACTCTCTCCATAATTTCATATGTGTTTAATATGCTTCCTGCCAGATGCTCGGCTTCACCGACAGAGCCTTTAAAAGGACAGCACACCAACTTCAAACTTTCAATCGCAAGCATGTGTGATAAAATGCACATATGGTGTTTCCAAAGGAGTGGCAGTGGGGCTATACACTGTTGCGCGTCCTGGTCCTGGGCTGCAGCTTCCACGGGAAGGCAATCAGGCTGGAAACACAAGTTGGTAACATGTAACATCCTTACTTCTAATAACTGCATTACTCTAGCAAGAGCTCTGGTATTATCCAAACTGGACTATTGTAATGCCCTTTACGTAGGGAGCAATAAATACATTACTAATAAGATCCAAATCTTACAAAACAATGCTCTGAAAGCAGCTCTCAACATTCCGAAGAAGGCCCACATATCTGACCTCAGAAGATCCAACAATTGGCTTTCCATAAAAGACAAAATCGTCCTTAAATCAGCCTCACTGACTCATGAATGCCTACACATGGCTGCCCCACTGTACCTCACTACTAGATTCCTGAGACAATCCACTAACCGCCTTTTCAGAACAGCTACCGCCAACTTACTTCAAGCGCCTAGATTTAAACGCACGAAGACAGGTGGCTGCAGCTTCCCAGTCAAAGCTGCCCAAAACTGGAATTCACTCCCACCTGCCTTAAGGGTAGACATGCCCTACCCACACTTTAGATCCAACCTCATCCACTGGATCAAGGAACATGACATCTGACTCCTCACCACTCTATGATCACACTATTGTCCACCTCTACTGTACCATCACCACTGTCTGTTTTCTGCCTCCACCACATGTTTCCCTGTATGATAATTCTCAGCATTGTTTTAGTGTATTGTAATGTAACACTGAGATAGCCACCACTGAAATTGTGGGTTGAGCTGTGATAAGACATACACATTTCTTTAGTAGTATTTGTCTTACTTCTCAGGGTATCATTGTGTTCTGAGTGAATCCATTCAGCATACAGCTGGGGCAGCAAACAGCCTTTTGCTGCCTCAGACATGGCAGACCAGGTGGAAGCAAAACGAATGGCAGCGTCACTGATTCTCTTTGACCAAGACAAAGCGGCTACTGACCTCACTGGTGATAGTAGCCTACCCGCAAGCCTTACAGTGCAGCAAAAACTTGATCAGTTGGAGAGAGTTAAGAAAAAGGAGATTTCCAAGTGGTGGGAAGCCATGACCCTACAAATGTACTTGGAAGCACAACGCATTCCAAGGGGACTAAGAATACTAACAATACCCACATTTGAAGATATGGACCCCCATCTCTTAGAAGAGTGGACTACACACACAAATACCTTTTCATCTCAAATGATGGAGAGCCTTATCAAATATGCCAAATTGGATAGGCTCAAATTGATCAAGGAGATAGAAAACATGGAAGAAACCCTATTCTCCTCAGAAGATGGGGATGAGTGTAAGAAACGGATGATAAGAGTTGAAGAGAACCTTGAGAGATTTGAAGGAGAATTATGGCTGAGGAAACAGCTAAAATTCAAAAGAGACAGGTTGGACTATGAGCAGGGAAGAATATACACCTTTGCAAGAAGGTTTGATGGCCCTATCAAAGCAAGATTGGAGCAAAAAATTCCCAACATACCACAAAGTGAAATGAAAGCGGAGGATCCGAGTAGTTCTGAAGTGGAGCTATCAGACACTGAAGGAGCATATTCAAAAAAATTGAATTTTTTAGACGAGTTCAAACTACTCCACATGGACAGCAGAATGGACAAAAGAGGACGGGGCCAACAAGCCAGTCGAGGAAGAGGACGAAGAGGAAGAGCAGGAAAAGTACAACCAGGCGAGGTAGTCGTGCCAAATGGGGACGATCAAACTGGAAAGGCAACAAGATCTGGGACCAAACCAGGGGGAGACCAAGGGGCAAGAAAATGAACAGTTGAAAATTTATAACATTTCGACAAGGACCCTTACTCAAATTGAAGAGTCAGTCCTGCTACTAGGTCTGTCATACAGCCCCACCCACGCTTATGACTATACATCTGCCAGGATAGATCTTTTCAAATTTACACGCAAACTGAAATTGACCAAATTTTATGCCACACAAGTTGGGGATACCAGACATAAAAAGGATCAAGATAAAGAAACTGCATCAATTTTGTCAGAGAGAGATTTGGGTACCCTGCTATGTTTAGATGAACTACAAGGGAATACTGATATATGCACTGGATATACAGATACTGTAGACAATGATACATTGGCCGAACAGTTTGGAATCAATGCTAATGTGAGCTGTTTCAGCAACTTTAGACCCAAATCGGTCTTTTGTCTGAACATTGAATGTAGTCCAATTGATATCTTTGAAAAACTGGTAATTAAGGATTTGAAAGAATTGTCAACCCTCAATTCTGATGCTATGAAATTTAAGAATCTGAAAACATCACAAGTCAGCGCCTTGGAAACACTGCGTAAAGACTATAATATTGTTATTCGACCATCGGATAAAGGGGGTAGCATAGTTATCATGGACAGTATCAACTATAACAAGGAAGCCATCAGACAACTGAGCAATACATCATGCTATGAAAAAGTTGACAGATCTATCCTTAATACCACTAATCAGGAATTCCACACTCTGTTACATATTTGGAAAGAGCAGGATTTAATAAATGAGGATGAGTATTTCTATTTGAAGAACGTCCATCCCACTACTCCTCTCATTTATTTTAATCCCAAAATTCACAAGAGACTTATAGATCCCCCTGGACGTCCTATTGTATCCTCGATAGGCAGCCTTTTGGAGAACACCTCAAGATTTTTAGACCATTTTCTCCAACCTTTTGTATTGAGTTTGAACTCATATATTCGAGACACTTCTGACTTGCTAACAAAGCTTAATGATGTTAATTGGGAATCTAATTTTCTTTTGGTTTCCCTAGATGTAGTCTCTCTTTACACTTCGATACATCATCAGTATGGGTTAAATGCATGTAAGCATTTTTTAGCGAGTAGATCTGTGAGCTATCGCCAACACAATCTCATGCTATTAGACATGTTGAGATTCTGCTTGGAACACAATTACTTCCTGTATGATAATGCTATCTATAGACAAATACAAGGCACGGCCATGGGGTCATGCATGGCACCAACCTATGCAAATCTGTATATGGGATGGTGGGAAACGACAGTGGCATGGAGTGAGGAGATGGAAGAATTCACCAAACACATAGTGATGTGGTATCGTTTCATTGATGATTTGTTTCTAATATGGGACGGTACTGAAAATGAATTAGAAAAATACATCTCTATTTTGAATTGCAACCCATATAATCTGGAATTGACTAGTACTGTCAGCAGAAAAGAATTGGTCTTCTTAGATGTGTTGTTTAAAATAGAAGAAAACATGATAAAATCTACACTCTATAGAAAAGAAACTAGTTCCAACTCTACCCTCCATGCCAACAGTCATCATCCCACATCACTCAAAAAATCCATACCATATGGAGAATTCTTGAGAGCCAAACGTGTCTGTAGTCAGGAGAAAGATTTCCAGGAAGAAGCCAAAAATATCGGCAGAAGGTTCGTAAGCAGAGGATACTCTAAAAATACAGTGACAGAATGCTTTGAAAAAGCAGACAAACTTTCTAGAAGTATGCTGTTCAAACCCAAAATTAAACCTAAAGATGAGAAAATCAGGTTCATAACAGGCTTCAACCAACAAGCCCAACAAATAAGAGTCATAATGCAAAAACATTGGAACATTCTGACCACCGATAGAGATCTGTGTAGAGTCTTAGAGATAAGACTGAGTGTTACTTTCCGCAGAGCCCCCACACTAAAAAACATCTTGGCGCCAAGTATGGTAGTGACTAAGAATGAATCATCAAGTTGGCTCTTAGGAGAGAACAAAATGGGTTTCAGAAAATGTTGTAAATGTAAAATGTGTGATTTTGTATCTAAGAGACCATTTATTGGTGTTGATGGCAAACAATGGAAACACAAACATAGAATAACATGTCAAACTAAGTTCGTTGTGTATGCCATTACCTGTAGTTGTGGCCTGAATTATATAGGATCCACAATAGGCCCGCTCAAACTGCGCATCTTGCAACATTATAGGGCTATAAAAAATGGAGATCAAACCTATCCACTGGCAACACGTTTTGCTGAACAACACAGCAATAATGTAAAAGAAATGAGTTTCCAGGGACTAGCCCATATACCACAACATAAAAGACTTGGCAATAGAGAACTCAAGTTACGTCAACTAGAAGCCAAGCTCATATGCAAATATGATACTCTGAAACCCAATGGTCTAAATATAGACTCAGAGATGTATGTGTTCCTATATGAATGAGGAATTAAACATTGATATCCAGGTGCTAATCTATATCAACCAACACACCTTGATATGTTCATTCATTCTGCATATATGATTATCACAAGTTTACAAACTATTGTCTATAGTTATGATACCGATCTAGGTAGACCCTCCCTCTTATTGGCTGTGTGTACTATATGAATCAACACACTTCGATATTCATTTAAATTTATGGATATCTGGATGTTTTACAGCCATACTTTTGCACTGAATAGGAATTTAGGTCTCAGCTTTTGTCTTATATTGTATTTTAATGCATTAGTCACTTTGTTCGATATGGTGACTTTTCACCAATCGTGATATTGTTTTAATTTGTCATTGAGAATCAGACTGTCTATACCACAGATGCTCGCCCCGTGTAGTGAACACCATTGTTGTTTTTATATGGCCATACACTGGTATTGCCATGTTGCATTTATAGTGTGCATATATAGGGGGCCTTCACTTGAAGGCTTATTTTACTAGACGGAAGCGGGCATTGTGGTTTTAGGGCAGTAGCAGCACACATTCGTTTTAGGGCATTTTATGCCACTAGCGGGAAGAGAGCAGCACCGTGAAGACATCTTTTCTATCACGGTGCAGCATTAAATTAAATAGGCGCACTAGCGCTTTTACTTGTGGTCACTTCTTTTAACATTGTAAAGCAAGTGAAGGTGAAGGGCTGTTATGGCTTATCGTCAGCTGGCATACACCCAGTATAGTAATGGGGAATCAGGCAACTCACAAATGTGGGCAACTATGTATTTACACACTGAACAATGGCGGATTTGTTGCAATCAGAACCATAGAGTTCTAAACAATTAACTGTTAAGGTTTTTTTTCATGTTATGTAACTGTCAACTTTTTTTACGTTATGTAAGCTGCACAGCTGTGCAGACCCAATCACCTTCAGTGCAAGGGTATAAAAACACAAGGAAACAAACGTTTGGAATCATACTAGCCTGAGGAAGCTCGCAAGTCGAGCGGAACACGTGGCGTTTTCCACCCGCTGTGGGTGAGTGCTGCATGACACCTGGTCTGCTTAGGTATTGTTATGTATGCTTTTTATACTATGTTCACTCTTTTTGGATAAATAAAATGAAATTTTGAACACAATTTGAAGTCTTGTGTGCTTGGGCATTTTTTGGTAGGTGTTTGTGGGAGAGCTTTCTCCTCCCCAGCACCTTTACCCTTCTGTTTAACATATATATATATATATATATATATATATATATATATATATATATATATATATATATATATATATATATATATTGGCCGTGTAGTTATGGTTAAGTTGCTGTTTCCATAGGAAGAGCACTTTTTGGGCGGCCTATAAGTCCGCTCCCCCTGGACGAATCCTCACCAAACTTTGTATCGGCCACTCTGAATTTTTTTTCAAAGTTTGGTGATGTTTGGTCCAGGGGGGGGCAAAGTTATAGGGGGGGTTCCAAAACTTTTTTTCCCCTATAGACTGAATGGGGGAAAACTTTGCGCACGGCTACAGGCGAAACCGCTGGATGGATTTGCACCAAATTTGAGGCAGTGGCAGGGGCTTGGGCGTGAAAGCGTGCTTTTGCAAATTTTGTGCCAATCCATCCAGTAATTTCCTTAAAAACGATCAAAAAGTATGTCTCTAAAACTTAGGGATATCTATGTCCGCTCCGCGGTCACACTTCCCTGTTCGCTCCATGGAGAACATTGCAATTGGCTATTCCGTGGCGTGCTGCCCGCGACCATGTTGCGCTTTCACCGATTGATTGTGGCACAGCGTGAAGTGTGTCGTAATCTTTCGATATGTCCGCCATGTTTACTTCGTTTTCTGTTGAACGCGAACATCGGCGCTAACATACATAAACGAAGAAGGCACCAATGCACTTACAAAACTTATGGAACACTGTTTCGAAAAGGTGAGCGTTAATGAGACGTGGTAGTAGAAAGTCAAACATTGCAGTATTCTTGTTAGCACTGGCATAGGGTACAGTGGGACTTGCTACTCATTGTACGACATGAACTTACTTTGTCCATTTTACAATCCATAAACAACATTACTGCGGTCAGAGTGGCAGGAATCTGAGGCAACTGGCATGGGGTACAGTGGGACTTGCTACTCATTGTACGACATGAACTTACTTCATCCATTTTACAATCCATAAACAACATTACTGCGGTCAGAGTGGCGGGAATCTGAGGCAGCCACCTGCTCTATTTCATACACACAGCCCTTTTGCATATGCACGCCAGTAGCGGTTCTCATAAATAGACGCTGATATGTTGTTGCAAAATGAGAATGTATTTGCATTCGGAGTGAAGGCCACTGCATTTTCTCATTTCAACACGAGCTCAGTACGGCCGCAGATTTGTCGACACCCATAAGGGTCCCTTGTTTTTTAACCTTGAAGTACAGGGAAAGAGTAGGAAGAATGTAGGGAGTAACAGTTTGAAAAACATATCGTTTGATAAGGTTATGCTTCAAAAACTTTTGCACCGACCATGAGAAAGTAGTTCCCGAACAGGCAGTCTTCCAGATACACTAGTGTCGGACTACAGCTAACGCAATGGAGGCGCTCCACATCATGTAAGTGTATTTTTGCCGCCTAAATTCCGAATTGAAGCTATGTTTTAGTTTGTAAAAAATAAAAAATATTTTCCATAATGTTTTACAAGTGTTATGTGGCGTTGGAATTTTTTCCCTATTATGGACATTGCACATTGTCGCGGTTTGTAGGGTGCCACTACATTTCCCCAAATTAAAATAATATTTAATAAGAAAGGTATGTTACAATTATTTTTGTGCAGAGGTTATCCAGTGATACACGTTTTATTTCCCCTTCCACCGTGCAGCTAATTCCAAAGAAAAATTGTATTATTAATAACGAAGTTCCAGCTTTCTGTGCCGTTCGAGTTATTTTTCCAATTATGGACATTGCACATTGTCGCCGTCCCTAGGGTCCCACTACAAATTCCTCCTATTGCATACATTTTTTACTGAAAATGTTATGTAGTACAACTGTGGTTTATCCAAAGGTTGTGTATTCATACATCTTTTCATTCCCATTTCCTCCTCAGATACTTTCTTCCCTATTGTGATTGTCACGGATTACAAATGCCAAGTGACAGGTTTTTTTAACCGTCAAATGCAACTGTTTATGACCGGCTGTCTCAGCATTATAATTCACTGGGATGATCGTGTGGGCCCTTTGTGTCCTTACGCTGCTGTCGCTGTAAGAAGTAACATTCCATCCTTTCTGGTGCTGTAGATCACAGCGGTTGACGTCGTCTTGCACTTCAATGTGGGAGGAAAACGAATATTGTGGCGGCAACGCTTACTTTCTGTGTGTGGAAAAAAACAACGTGACCTTTAACATTGTCAATGTCGATCAAAGAGACAAACTTAATACTTCTATGGAAAAGCGATTAGTGCTATCTTTTCGCACAGTTCATTGTGAAACAAAACTACTTCACTATTTGCATAAGGCGATGATTTCGCTCACTTTATTGTGAAATAAAAGTACTGGGCACATTTTTAAATGTTAGTCTTTTCTTTACAAATGTACTCTTTGTTTGCAGAATGTGGCATGCTAAGTTGCAGGTCGTAATGTGTTCTTTTGTAGGTGCTACAAATCGGCACGTACGTCCATATGGACGCATTTGTTTAAGCTGCCAAGGAACGTTATGGAGAAAGGTACTCCATACCACTTGCATTGGCTACAGGAGGGTCTGGCGCCTCTCTTATGCATTAGTGCCATCAGGCCAATTTCTGTCACTCTCAGCCCAATTTCTGTCACCCAGATGCCCTATGCACAGAAATGTTTGTACAATAATATATGGTTACACCCTCCCAATACACATATCTTTACACCTTTCCACCTGTGTCACATACAACATTTTGTGTTGAAAGGTGAGTGGTAATGGTGTTGCATCCAGTATTTCTGATGTCATTGTGCTTCGCATCACAGAGTTTGTTTGGTATTTTATGGCAACGTAAGTACAGTACTCCTTTGCTGTTTTTACGCACATTTTTACAGAAAAAAATGAGTACATGTACAACACATGTATGTAAAGGTCAATGACAATGACTGAAAAGCTTTGTGTTCTGCATGTGATAGTCTTTTCATATTTAATGGTACAGCTTCCGTCTCTGAGGGGTAGCCTCTATGTATGGGTAGTGCCCACAATGTCAGGGATATGGCTACTGCCCTTTACTGCAAGGGAGAGAACATTGCATTGAGGTCGCCATGTCCACCAGGGACTGGCTTTCTGGTAAAAGTCTTGCTCATAACCACACATTTATCAAGGAACACAAATGTGGTGCTGCTATAACGGTAACACAGTTTCTTTTTTGCTTTCTGCAGCATGCAATGGAAAGCAAAGAAGACTTTCTATCCAATGCCCGTCTTCCCTTTGTATGGGGGCCATCTGGAAAAAGGATTTGTTTTCTTCAGCTGGGAACGCCGGAGGTGTTGCGGTTGAAGACAAAAAATCCTCTTTCGTGGTACGACGAAAACCCTGAAATTCGCCAGTTACGGGAGACTGAACCCCCTTACTTGCCATTGCCACTGTGCACTGCTACCACTAACACCCAGAACATGAAAGCTGTCCTGTGAAATGTCACTGATGACATCTCTGACGACATCACATGTTTAGCCTATTTGTTTTCGTTGCCTGCCATATATATATATATATATATATATATGTACATTCAGTAAAAAAACTTTGTTAAAGGGATGTTATACTTCACAGTGAAACCAAAAAACACTGCACATTCCCCCATTATGGTAAGCTAAGCAACCATAACTGCCCGCACCACTGTGCACTGCTAACACTAATACCCAGGACAAGAAAGATGACATCACAAATGTCATTGATGACATCACTGATGATATCACATGTGTAGCCCCTTCGTTTTTGTTCACTGTCATATCTAGGCCAGGTAGGTGTATTTACTGACAGTCAGAAAGTTACCTTTGAAAAGGTTTTACATTTATAGATATTGCTATTCTCACATGTTCTTACACTAATTTCCTTAGAATTTAATCGCATCTTATGATGTACATATATAGGGGAAGAAGCAGGCCTGAAGCACATAAATAATTTTTGTACATGACTAAAATCATGTACATTATACACATTTGCTAATGATACTGCCTCTTGTATGCTTACTTTACACTCCATATATAAGCCCCATATTTGTATGCATTGCAGTGTATTTATCTTTTGTGTGCATTACTACAAATATGTATTGAGTGATGCATTATTAACAAATGAGTACATGTTTCAGAGACCACAAAAGTCTGGTACAGAAGCATTCATCATTTTATAGCACAACTTTGGAAAGTAGAAATATAGCACCTCTGTGATGTATGCTGCAGCCAATACCTACGTTTCTGTATGAGTAGGTTCCTGTACTAGAAAGAACACTGCAATGGAATTTTCTTTACAACACTACATTGCGTGCTGAAGTATGAAGTTTATTAGACATGTCCCAATAATCCCTGATACTTTTTTACCAAACTTACATTCTCAACCCCTTGTCTGAAAATTAAATGCACATGTGATGTCATCAGTGATGTCATCAATGACATTTGTGATGTCATCTTTCTTGTCCTGGGTGTTAGTGTTATCAGTGCACAGTGGTGCAGGCAGTTATGGTTGCTTAGCTTACCATAATGGGGGAATGTGCAGTGTTTTTTGGTTTCAATATGAAGTATAACATCCCTTTAACAAAGTTTTTTTTACTGAATGTACATATATATATATATATATATATATATATATATATATATATATATAGCAGGCAACGAAAACAAATAGGCTAAACATTTGATGTCGTCAGTGATGTCATCAGTGACATTTCAGAGGACAGCTTTCATGTTCTGGGTGTTAGTGTTAGCAATGCACAGTGGCAATGGCAAGTAAGGGGGCTCAGTCTCCCATAAGTGGCGAATTTCAGGGGTTTTTCGTTTTTAATTTGAACCACAATGGGGAGGGCGAACATTTTTCTTTAGTGAAGTGCACAGGTTTTTCGTAGGGCAACTTAACCATAACGTCCCCTCAACAAAGTTTTTCTTGTAGTGAATATATATATATATATATATATATATATATATATATATATATATGGCAGGCAACAAAAACAAATAGGCTAAACATTTGATGTCGTCAGTGATGTCATCAGTGACATTTCAGAGGACAGCTTTCATGTTCTGGGTGTTAGTGTTAGCAGTGCACAGTGGCAATGGCAAGTAAGGGGGCTCAGTCTCCCATAAGTGGCGAATTTCAGGGGTTTTTCGTTTTTAATTTGAACCACAATGGGGAGGGCGAACATTTTTCTTTAGTGAAGTGCACAGGTTTTTCGTAGGGCAACTTAACCATAACGTCCCCTCAACAAAGTTTTTCTTGTAGTGAATATATATATATATATATATATATATATATATATATATATATATATATATAGTGACGTGGTTTAATCGGAAAAGACAACCACTTTGACTTAAAAGTGTACTTCAAGGGTGTTTATTGTTGGCTTTACAACAGTGGTGGGCTTTGTTGGAATCGCTGAACTTTAGGACTAAAATATAAAGGCGTTTGGAAATTAGTGCTAGGGCCGTCCCTCTATATCTAATCTCCCTTGGATTACCTCCACCCAAACCCAATCCTATTTAACCCTGATTAGTTGTAGGACACAAAAAAACCCTACTTTCTTATACTCAGGCTAAGGCTTTCTGGGTTTTCCCTGAGTCGTCCGCTCACTGACTTCCTAGGGGTCTTCTAACTTTTTCTATTCTGACCCCACTTAGTGTTCTATGGGAAGTTAGGGAACGGTGCCTTGCTCTAACCCTGCTGGAATCCAGCAGCAGTCACATAGAGTCTCGCCTCGCCTCGCCCTTCTACTCTGGTTCTCCTGCTGCATTCTTCTGCCCACCATGCGACTATCCCTCTGATGTTTCACTCTGCCTTCCTATCTCCACCCTTGGATCGTTTATCTTCTTACTCCTCTTATTTCCCTCCTTTCTCAACTCCTCCATTCACTGTTACATTTGCATCCTTCAACACCTTACTACTCCAGTCGCTACTGCTCCTCTCCCCACTACCGTCTCTTCTCCTCTTCTCTACTAGCACTTCTCTTCTTCACCACTACTACTTCTTTGTTACAACTACCACTTCTTTATTCCATTACTATCACCTCACCACTTCTAATACAACCACCTTGCTACATCTATTACCTCTCCTCCTACCACTAATACTACCTCTTAATACCACTGTTCCTCTCTTCCTTCAACCACTCACTACCTCACGGCTATTAACACTTGCTACTACCTCCTTACTACCACTCACTACTGCTAACCCTCCTCTTCATACTACTACTCACTACTTATTACCACTATTTCACTCTCTCACTCACACATAGCCACTCCACTGTACCCCTCTCTCCAACCACCTCCACACTCTTTCTCTCCATCCTCCTGCTGGTCTCTTCGTCCTCCTCCTTCCACCTCTCACCTCACCCTTTTAACCCACACCACTAACCTCTTTCCTCAGGATTGCCTGTTTTTCCCTAACCAACATAAGCTGGCTTCCTCAGTGGAGTGTTTGGGATGGTATGGAAGACTTCAAAGGGGGCCTAAGCCTGCCACCTCTTCTACATGGCTGGGATAGGGAACTGTGGTCTGTTGTTGCTATGGCCTTCTATTTTTGATATACAAATGTGTGGTGGGCTAGTGGAATCTCCTTGATCCAGCACGGGCTCTGACAGGTGTTGTCTGCTGGAGCTGCACTCTTCACCTGGAGCCATGGCACCCCACAGTGTCCTGTGGCATCTCCTCTTTTCCACCCAAGCCCCACCAATGAGCCCGCAACCAGAGTCCCTCTAATTGGCATGCCGGTTTAGGTGGATGCACTCTGCTTGCTGCCTCCAGTTACTCCCCGCTGCTATGATTGACCCACCATGGCTTCATTTCCTGGGGCTTCTGACACACACACACACACCTGCCAAGAAACCTGCCTGAATTTGCCGCAGGGTTTATTTTTTTCTGCACCTTAGTGGCAGGTAATCTGCAGACAAGTACCATTTCCTACAACCATCTGTGTAGAAGCATTAAACTCTTATTGAACTGACATCTTATTTACTGAAATTAAAATGGTGCAAAGTTGCAGTCGTCTCTTGCAAATAATATTCTTGGTTTATATGTGGAATTGCCAATGCGTAACAACAATGGCATTTTGCTTTATGAAGTATCTAAACAATTACATTTATTCTACAGGGTTTCCAAATCATTATCCTGACACTAGCGTAAGCATGGAAGACCAGCTGAACACTGGTGTGAGTCCACTGGAGAACAAAGGAAGAGAAACCAGCTCAAGGGCAGGTCAGTTGCAGATGCCCCTGGTATCCTACAGACCTGGTATTGGTCCCTTCAGGGCACGGTCTTCTTAGAAGGTTATAAATGAATGTGTGATGTGTTGTCTCTTGATTTAAACAAGATGAGGCCCTTATTTCATCTCAAATAAGATAGATATGTAGCTGTGTTCCTGCGTTCGCGACGTTTGTTGTTAAATGACTTTGTGTGCTAGCACCAGAACCTTAGACTTGACAATAATGCCAGATGTTGATCACATCTGCCATGTACCCAGGAAACCCTGTGTTAGCTGCTTTAATATGTGCATGTTGGTATCTCATTTCCCGTCTGCCACCAGAAGAGCATTTTCATAAAACTGCATAGACTGATGTATATGTACCTTTATATGCACTTTGTCATAGACAATATATCTGATCACTATTATGATTCTGTGCAGTTTTCTAACATTCTTTTTATAGTAGGGCACATGTTTAACACATCAGTTGTTTCATGTCGCATGAAAGAAGAGCGAGCATGCTATCCCATGCACAATCAGGACAGTGAGAGGAGCGACGACATCATTAGTCCACTTGGTGAGTCGACAGTGCTTGCCTGTGTAGATCTCATGTAGTGTCATGTCTAAATGCCACCCGTTCTCCACATTACATTATACACATTTGTCACATCTCTTGTAGCTCTGATGTAAAATGCCCTTCAAGGACTTAATCTCACCTTATATGTGCCATGTTATGTTCCTCAGTTATACTGACTGCTGTCAGTTGTGGTGAGTGCTTTATTGCCAACTTGTCTTAACAGTGAGTTCATGAATATCTGGCTCGTTTTGTTTTGACACTCTGGGTAAAGCCCATAATCTGCAAAGTATTTTTGGCCAATAAATTATGAATAAATCTTCTGTCACCTGCTTGCACACAATATTTTCCTATTGGCCTGGAATGTAAATATTAAGTGCCCAATAGTGACAGTATTTGTAGGGGCAATTCTTCTTTTGCACTTTTGGTGACAGCAGTCAAGAGAGGATCTCCAATTAGGTCAAGTATTATTATTATTTTTAATTTTTCTTTATTAAAGATTTGAATACAAGGCAGTACACAACTTTGAGAGGCATACAGTCACTCATTTTTGACAAAGCAAGGAAATTGCATGCCGTATTCTCTATTCGCCGTCTCATAAAGAAGAAAAAGGAAAAACAACACTGACCTACTCCCTTCCCTCCCGCTCATCCCTCCCTCCCACCCCTGATACCGTTTACCCCTTCTCAGACCACCTCCTTGAACTGTTGTCCTCCTGTGACTTCTAAAACACAAACCTTTGGCGCTAGGCCACCTCTGGCACCCTCTTTGATCAGGTTCCCTTAACAATTCCGGCCCCACTCGTGCCTTCTCCCCCAGTGAGCTTGAAGCTCAACTTCTCTTATTCTCTCGTGTCCTCCTCTCCCAGCTGTATCTCGGGTCTCAGGTATTTATCAACAAATCCTCCACACTCCACTTCTAGAGGACCGGCCTGCCCACGAAGTCCTGCTGTTACTCATTGGGACATTAGCCCACTCCTTTTTATCTGGAGTGTAGGCACTTCCATTTTGTGGCCAGGCATGCTCTTGCTGCTAGATGTAGGCCACAGGCCATCCTAGGCAGTCTGCAATAGTATCCCTCCTGTCCCTCCACACCGTGGTCCACAGTCGACCAGGAGATCAGGCGGATCTCTGAATTCAGTGCCTCCTCCCACAAATCCCTTGAGACATATATGTAATCTATCCTGGTAAATGTTCCATGGCGGGTGAGTAAAGGTGTACCCCATCTCCTGTGGATGAAAAATGGCGCCACATATCCCGCAGTCCATACAATTCAAGAGTCTCTTGGACCTCCCCATAGCCAGGCCTCCCCACGCCTTGTTTCCTGTCCTGCAACCCCTGCCTATCTAAATTCACATCTGCCCATATGTTGAAGTCACCTCCAAATATGAGGTGTCCCGAACTCTCACATCTGACCAGACCTTGGACACTTCCAACTTAAGTGTTCTGCTAAATAGGATACCCACTCCCGCTGTTCTTACTGTACCAGAACCCAAATATACTTTACCGGCCAAGCCACAAGGAATTCTTCGTCCCTCGCCCTTACAAAGTTTAGTCTCCTCGAGAAACATAACGTCCAGCTCAACTCTCTGGAATTCCCTTGCAACCAGGAATCTCTTCATTGGTGAGTCCATGCCCTTAACATTCAGATTCCCGATCTTCAGCCAGCCCTCTCAGGCACCTTTCCCTGTGGTAGCCGTCACGTTACCCCACTTAGAGCTCCTCCTCCATGCCACCCGGCCAGCCTTTTCATACCAATTTGAACTTTTTCATAGGAGAATAAACCAAACCCAGGAAGAAAATGTGTACAAGGTTCCCTCTGCCCATCCCTGCTCCCTCCCCTCCTCCGCTCCCCTCACCCCAAAAGGTGTCCAGCCCTCCCCAGTTGACATCACTAGGTTGAAACAAACCACCTACCGGACCCAGTTATTCCCAGAGCCCCCGACCCCCTCGTCGCTTGACAACATTTAACCTATCCTCTCCGCCACCATCCCACCTGGTGCACCTTCTTGCCAGGTGCCAGGGAGCTAGTCACCTCACATTAATAACCCTGCATGTCCCCTTAGAGAGGACTGTCCCCTCCCAAGTCTTTAGCCACAAGGAAAAAGATACCACACCATCAGCCATCATGTATCAGTAGCCGGGGACGTGTTCAACTTCCTGAACTTCCGGGATCCCGGCATTCGTCAGCTCTTGGGTCCCTTAATATGCCATTGGCCCACACCTGCCTCTTGCTGTTTAGAACCCTGTGGTTCTCCGGTGTCACCAACTAGCTCCACCGTGGCCCTACGTATCTCATCCTCATTGGAAAGTTTATATTTTGCCCCATCCACTTCAAAGGTGATGGAAAACGTGAATCCCCACTTATACCGGCCACCCTTCTCATTCAGCCACTTCATTAAGGGTGACCATAGGCATCTCCTAGCCAGTGTTAGGGAGGGTAGATCTTTAAAAATCGTTATTCTGAGTTGCCGTACATCACTGGGCCCTTCTTCCTTGCTCTCTCCATAATCTTGTGCTTGTCTGGATAGTTATGAAATCGAGCTAGGATGGACCCCTGCTGATCCGCCAGCCCCAGCTTTGTTCTGCGGTTTACAGTCTCCTTTGCAGCCCTGGTGCTGCTTTATTTCCCCAACCGTGTTCCCTGGGCCCTGGGTCGGCACTGTGCACACTCTCACTGTGTTCTTATTTCCTCTATGCTCAGTGAGTTTGCCTTTGGCCTTGATTACACGTGTATCTTTACTTTCCCCTTGCAGCGTTTCTCATTTTAAGTGCCCCTACTTCTGCATCCTCTTTCCCACATGTGGCGCCGGTCCTTGCTCGTTGTATTCTCCTTGCGCCCATGGGCAATGTTCCACCCTGTTATTGTGTGTCTACCGCTACTGGGTCCCCACAATTGCATCCCTTCAATTCTGCTGTGTAATCATGTAGGGTCTTGATTGAGCCCCGATTGTATGCCGTGTCAGTGCGCGTAAGAGGTGCCTTGTCCGTGGATGTGGGTGAGATTATTGAACTTCTCCAGGCTACGCCCCACATGTGCCTCTTACCCACCAATCCATCCCCTTCGCATACCGTAGTGTCTTTACTGCTGGGGCCTTGTAACTGTTGGGACGGCGCTCAGACTTCGTTTCTACCTTTCTTTTCTTTTGTTCTCGAGGCTCACTTTGCTTCCTGTTTCCCCCTGTATGCAGGTAGCCTTTCGGTTCCGTCCTGTTGCCTCTGTTCATTTTGAGCGCCCCAGCTGGCAGTCACCCGTTTCCTTTTAGCAGTGTCTTGTTGCATTATCACAGCAATGGCACTGTTGATGCTCGTTGCAGGGTGAATCGGTTCGCCTCCATTGCAGACACAGCCGATCGGATCGATTGTCTTCGTTCCTCTTGTTACAATGTAGCACGGTATGTTGATACATCGAAATCTATGTTCCTCTTATCCGTCCTTATGTGCCTGCTGCCAGCTCCCAATGAACAAAGACGCAGTGACCCTGCGACAGTGTCATGTACCAAGTGGGTCGCTTGGCGCCAGGGTCACGCTCCTCAGTCTCTCGTGTGCCCTTGTCAGATTCCAGGTTTTCCCTCAGTTCGTGCCTCACATTGTGCCTCACCATTAGTACTCACACTCCTCCAGTGGGTCTTTACTGCGCTGTTCCGCATCTGTGCCCACTCTTTCGAGTCGGTGCGATCCCGGCGCTGCAATCCACCGCCGTCCGGGCACAAGTGTACATCTCTGTGCTGCATCCCTTTGCCCTCATATGATCGCAATTTTGGATCTTCTGCCCGTTGTTCGTGGCGGTCTTCTTCAGGCTTGGTGTTCCTGAGCCCCGGTGCCAATCAGTGCAAAATGCTCTCCAGTCTCTCCTTGCAGTTTCCCACGCCTGCTCATTCCATTTTATTCAGTCTTCAGCACCTGAGTGCATGGTTTTTTTCACGGATCATTACAGGATCGACAGGAGCTCCCCTGGATAAACGTCTCTCTACGTGGCCTTGTAGACCCCCCCCTGTCTCCATGGTTCCGTCATTTCAGACAGGCTCAAATATCCTGTCTCTAGATATATACATGCTGCTGAGCTGGAAAGTACGGGCTCTCAACAACCCGATAAAAGCCTGGAGGATGTTGGCCTGTTGTGAGAGACATGGGGCAAAAATAATTCTCCTCAGGACATACATTTGTCTGGGGTAACAAATTAGTCCTTTGCCAAGCCCTGGGGGTCCACGACATTTTATACCTCATTTTAATCTAAATCAAGGGAAGTCCTTACTCTAATTCATAAATCCCTCAGGTTTGTGGTTCTCGAGTATAAACAAGACCCGAAGGGCCGGTGCATTATAGTTACGGGCACTTTAGCCCACGCCCACTAACATTTATGCCATGAATGCTGACCCTGTATTCCACTCAGATTTGCTGGGGAAATTTGTACAATACTCAAATACTCCGATCATGTGGGCTGGTGACTTTAATACCATTTTGGACATGTTTCTAGACAGGTTATAATCCGATTTGGGGTTTAGTAGTCAGCCTATGCCCATGTGACTCAATTGTTTAGTCTTGCGTTCCTATCCTTACCACTGCATATTATTGTGAATATCTGTAAATTGTATTTTAGTACCAACTGTTCATTAATAATGTAATGTAACTAATGTAATGATGTTTGTATTAATTTCTAAGCTGTTTTATAACCTCGCCGTGACACCCGAGGGTCTGGGCGTGTAACAAATAAATAAAATAAAAATAAATAAATAAAATTGGTCGCTCTCCCTGAGTAAAACAGATAAATCCACTATGTGGTTTAAGAAGAATTTGTGCAAATACTCGCTTTGAGTACACCATTTTCAATCCCTATGCAAACCTTGAAAGTTTTCCCAGATCGTCATCATCAAGGGGACCGAGCCTACATTGGCTTTAAAAAAAAGTAGTAACAACCCCACCAATTCACTTTTAAATGCAACATCCAAAAGCACATGTGACTTAAAACGCCAGGGAGGTCGATCCACAGCCCCTTTACCAAGACTGAACTTCCATAGCACTGGTGAATGATCAAAGAAAGTTCTGGGGAGAAAAGAACACTCACTTGTTCTATGGAAAAACTCATGCACTGTCAAAATGTAGTCAATGTGAGAGTGGGAACTATTTTGAATATATTAGCCCGGTTTTGAAAAAGGCGCATAAGCCGAAACACGTGTCACCATGAAGGGCTAACGTATCACAATACAACTGCAAATTGACTTGAAAGCAGAACTTTTTGTGGCGCATCCTTATGAGTGTTTGCACACATGTTTCTTGAAGATCAGCAGCATACTCTCAAAATCTGCACAGGAAATGTGTAGAGGTCTGGAGGACTTGGGACTCTTGGACCTGCGAATGTCTTTACACATGTCCGTTAGGGAATATTCATATTGTTCCACTGTTCATGACATGCACTCTCGCATTGACTACATTTTGACAGTGCATGAGTTTTTCCATAGAACAAGTGAGTGTTCTTTTCTCCCCAGAACTTTCTTTGATCATTCACCTGTGCTATGGAAGTTCAGTCTTGGTAAAGGGGCTGTGGATCGACCTCCCTGGTGTTTTAAGTCACATGTGCTTTTGGATGTCACATTTAAAAGTGAATTGGTGGGGTTATTACTACTTTTTTTAAAGCCATTGTAGGTTCGGTCCCCTTGATGATGACAATCTGGGAACATTTTCAAGGTTTATCTCTGTGGGTGTTGCATAGGGATTGAAAATGGTGTACTCAAAGCTATCCGTAGAAGTCTGTCGGATCTGGAGGTGGAGCTAAGACAACTTGAGCTTGTCTTGGGCCAGTCGAAGGAAGAAGGGTTATTGGCATCCATTAAGTGTAAGCTACACCAATTCCGGTCTGAGGCAGATAGGGAGGTTCTGTATATTTCTGTTCCAGTACAGGCTCGCAGATATGGTGAGGAGGGGAGACCAGGCCACCTCCTAGCCCAAATGCTGCAATGGGAAAATGGTCCCACCAGTATCACCACTAATAAAGATGCGAATGGGAGGATATTAGCGGATCTGGACCCCACAATCAAAACTTTCCTTGCTTTCCATGAAAGGCTGCACACTGGTAAGGAGGCCCAAACCCACACGGATCTGGGCTTTTATTTGGGGGCTATGCCATTACGCAAGTTGAGCTGGAAAGTGGAGGATTTTCTTAATGCCCCGATCATGACCAGAGAAATAATGAAGGCGATAACGACCCTCCTGCCATCTAAGGCCCGACCTCTGATGAAATAACAGCAGAGTTCTTTATGGAATTTGACCCTAGCGTAACTATGCATTTATTGTAGGTATGGCAGGAGTTGTTGTACTCAGGTTCTCTCCCCCCACAATGCGGAAAGCAGTCATTACACTCATGCTGAAACCAGGAAAGGACGCAAACGATTGTGCCTCATATAGGCTCATTTTGCTCCTAGAATTAAAAATACTAGCCGATCGATTGTTATCGCATGGATCGTTGAAAATACACCTGGGCCAATCAGGCTTCTCACCTGGGAGGTTCACGGCATTGAATCTAAGGCGGTTATTCACTACGCTGGCCCAAACTGACCAGAGCATCCACACGGTGGGGGCTCTGTTGGACGCTGAAAAAGCATTTGATTCTGTGCCATTGGAGTATCTAATCCCCAAAATGCAAGATACCGGTTCGTACAGGTGGGAACAATCATCAGTGAAGTGCCTGGATATCACTATCAGTAGGGATCATATACCCATGTTAAAGGACAATCATTACGCATATTTAACACTCTTGCAAAAGAAAATGGCTAGTTCGATGGAACTCCCCAATTCTACATATGTCCGGATTCCCATAGCCCAAATGGTAGTGGCCCCTAAGCTGCTTTACTTTTTTCAGAATATTTCTGTTTGGCCTGGAGCCAGCTTCTTTAGACAATTGCGTTCACTACTGGTGGGTCTCACTTGGCACCGGAAACAGTGCAGGCTTAAGTGGGAGACAATGACCGGAAGGGTTCAGATTTGGTGGTGTGGGTCTTCCTCAATTCTTTTTATTTTTAGTCCGTTTTTATTGGCATTTCAAAATTAAATCACAAACAGTTTTTCCCCACACCCCCTCCCCACTCCCACACGCATACTGCGCAGTTCAGATAGAACACTCAATGATGCCACTTTACGACTTTATCTTAGTTCAACGTTTCAAGCAATGCCCAACAAGCGTAGTCTTTGAGGACATTATTGGATGTTAAACTCTTTATATAAAATGTTTAGCACAACGTCGCAATCTCCAGTGAACGCAGGGAAATTCCCCAGAAAAGAATATGCCATCCATTCTAATGATAGAAAGTTCCATACTTTCGAAAACCATTCACAAATCTAAGGTGGATCTTTGCGCTTCCTGTTCTGAGCTATTACCAGGAGAGCAGTCAGTTGCAACATCACAAACGCTTTTTGAGCAGCTTTCGGCCTACTTTTAAGTCATTATCCATCATAACTAACAGACATGTACGTAGGGAAAGAGGGATGTGTATGGAAAAGATTTCACATAGATATGTATTCACCTCACCCTAATATCACCCCAATATTTGGTTAACTTTGAACAACTCAACCAGACATGTTCCCATTTCCCCACATGATCACATTCCCTCCAGCATTTGTCGGATATGGTAGGTTTCATTTGGGCAAGTCGGGCTGGTGTATAGTGCCATTGCACCATGAGTTTGAGCCTGAATTCCTTAATTTGGATCAATCTGGTGAGTTTATGGATTGTTCTCCAGAGTGTTTCCCAGTCCTGCTCAGTGATCTCTTCCCCCAATGTAGCCTGGCAAGATTTTTTTATAACTGACCTCAGCTTTGGATGTTCCGTCCCCCAATATTTTATATAAGTTAGAGATAAGGGCTGTATTCCCAGGGTGCGATATCATAAATTGTTCAAAAGATGTTAATTCCCTGGTGGCCGCCGCCTTAATCGGGGGAGCCAGAATCCTGTGTCTTACGTGGAAATATTGAAACATTGATTTTTCATGTAGCCCCAGCTCCTGTTTGCATTGTAAAAATTCTTTTACCATTCCTCCCGAAAATATATCTCAGTTTCCCGCACCCCACCCGCCTTCCATTCCCTGAATGTATTTGGGTCTATTGCTGTGGAAAATTGGGGTTTGAAAAATAAAGGCGTGAAAGGAGAAGGGAAGGTTGTGATACCATGTTTGTTCACTGCGTCATCCCAGGGGTTTTCTACTGTGTGCATTATTTCACTCAGATGTATGTTGGATGGGCGATCGGATTTTGGCAACCAAAGTACATCATTTGGTCTGGGTCCCCCCACAACTAGCTCCATCTGCACCCAACGTTTCTCAACTGAGTCTGTGGACCATTCCTTTATAACCCTAATTTGCGCCGCATGATAATAGGTCATGAGGTTTTGAAGGCCCATCCCACCCTTATCTGGAGGTAGCATTAATGTAGTTAGGGCTATTTGCGGGGTCTTATTTTGCCAACAAAGGTAGAAACCGCTTGTTAGGAAAGATTTCGTAATTGTGGGTAATTTTCCTTCCATGTGGCAACCCCTAAACTTTTTGCTGTTGTTTTCACCATGATCTAGACTTTGCCAGAGAAGTGCAGCCTTCTGCCGCACTCCTCTGGGCTTTCGCTCCATTCTTACGGGGAAACTGACATGCCCTTAAGATAGTCAGTACCGGGAAACTGTCATGATCTCTGCTTCCAAAAGGTCAGGGTTTTCCCAACTCCCTTGGAAGCAGATCCATAACCCAGGTTCCGAGTGCCAACCAGTCCCAATTGGGACCTTTTGGACCCAGTCCTGGCGCCAGTGGCACCAGGCTCATAAATATGCCCAGTCCCAGCGCTGGAAGCGCCGGGCTCATAATGCTTGGGTGGACTTACCTTCAGCAGACCATGCTGCTTACTTGCCTGCCAGTTGAGCCTCTGATCCTCTTCTGTTTGGAACTACTTTTCCTTTTGGGTGGGGCTGGAGCCACTCCCTAGATTCAGAACACTGGAACTCTTCTGGAAGGCAGGAACTCTTTTCTTACCAGGAACTCTTTTCTTACTTAGGCGTGGCTGTGGAAGGAGACACCTAAGCACTACAGGAGGCTATTTAAACCACACCCGGTGGATGAATCTTGCTTTGCGTTATTCTGCAACCTCTGCAGCAGAACGCTCATCGTGTCTTCTGCATCCGGTCCTGGGCCTAAGGAAAAAGCTTACCATCCTGAATCCAGTCTTCAGCAACACCTATAAAGACAAGAAAGAACAGGTTAGCATTCCGGCATCTGAAAGGCAAAGGCTTACCATCCTGAATCCAGTCTTCAGCAACACCTATAAAGACAAGAAAGAACAGGTTAGCATTCCGGCATCTGAAAGGCAAAGGCTTACCTACTCTTCGGCGCTGCATCCCGCATCTGAAAGACAAAACAAGGTGCGTTTAAAGACATTGGGGAACTTTAATACTCACGTGCCATGACTCCTTTCCACATCTAATCCAGTGGGTATTCCGGCACCCTGCAGCCGCTCCGAACTCGTACCTGCAAAATAAAAAGACAGTTAGAGCGCATAGTGAAGCAGGCAACAAGCGCTTACTTACGTGCTTCCAGACGCTTCTATTCATCACACGGGCTCCATCTTCAACTCACTTCAGCCCGTCATCCGCCATCGCCGGAACCCTGCAAAACAAGAGACATCATTACTAAAGACTTTAAAGACATTTGAATGACTCGAAACTTACCGTTCGTGCAGTAAACGACGGACAGCAGTCCTCTGAAGTCAAGAGGCCTGCGCTACCTATCCAGTGAAGAAACTGGTTACAGCACCCTGCCCCGAGGCAGATGGAGAGCTCGGCATTCACTTACCTAAGGTGAGAGCGTTAACCTTTGGGGGTCTACAGGAGAGGAGAAGAGGAAAGAGATAGGGACACCCCAATAACCCCAGTTCATTAACCCCATATTTTCTATCTGCAGACATCTTACTCTACACGTCAGGCATACAGTGCACAGAGGTCCAGCCCAAAGAGCCAACCGGGTGCTACACATCACCTTTGAAGATACGGTAGTCGCCCAGTCAAGACCGGCGCCTCTGCGAGAATCAGGTGAGCGTTACAGAACGCAAAGCCTACCGCAAAACTCTCGCCCAGGCGCTATGAAAACCTCGGGTACTGACCCCCTAGCCCGGTTACTTGGGGAACTAAGGGCAGAAGTGCATGCAGCTCGTCAGGAAACGAATGCTCTAAGAAGGGAACTAATTATTTCCAAGGAGAGAACAGACAATCTTGCTAGACAAGTGCTACAGTCACAAGCCGGACAGACCCCGTTACCCGCATCAGGGGCAAATCTTCCTTCAACATCCTCTATGAATCCAGTGCAGATCAACCTACCTGGGAATGTACCTCTGGCTCCGCCCGAACGATTTTCTGGTGACCCAAAGAGGTTTGCAGTATTTATCAATCAGTGGCGGTTGCACTTCTTATGCCGGCCAGCAGCCTTTCCAACTGATCAAGCAAAAGTAGCTTTTGTACTTTCGTACCTTAGTGGCAATGCGGCAGACTGGTCGATCCCTCTAGTTAATCAAGATGATCCGGTTCTCCATGATTTTCAAGCCTTTCAGCTTAGTATGGAAAAACTGTTCGCAAGACATTCACAGGGGCAGGCCTTGGACAATCAGCTTCTTTCATTGCGACAGGGTAATCAAGACCTTTTGGCTTATATTGCATCTTTCAATAGGCTAATAGTGGAAACTCAATGGCCTGAGGACAAAAGGATTACGCTGTTTTATAGAGGTCTACGTGGAGAGCTCAAAGACGTTTTAGCCCAAGTAGTGAATCCCCCAGAAGACTGTTCGGATTATATAGACTTGGTCGTTCAAATAGATCACAGGCTGCAGAACAGGAAGGCCGATCGTTCCAAGTTTGATGCTCGAGTATTTTCCAAACCGCCAACTCCTTCCAAAGGAGTAGACTCCGGGGAACCCATGCAAATAGGGGGTCTGAAAGGTCCGCTAACACAAAGAGAGCGGGAAAGGAGGAAACAGTTGCAATTATGCCTATATTGCGGAAACTCAGGGCACTTTCTTCGAGACTGTCCGGTGAAACCTGCCAAGAAGGCAGTAGGAGCTGCAGTTACCAAAGTTACAAACTCTGAGCAGGGAAACGACCTCGCCCGACAAGAATAGAGGTCCTCTTGCCGAGCGTGAAAACCAGTTCCGTGACCTCGCATTTCGTGATACCTATGGTCCTCATTAGCCCTGATAATCCGGATCGATTACATGCAATTGAAGCTTACGTCGACAGCGGTGCCATCGGCAATTATGTGGATCATGAAATGGTTTTGAGGATGAATCTAACTCTTTGTCCCAAGGCTGTAAAGGACGTCATTACTACGGTGGATGGTACGGAGATAGCCTCCGGGCCAGTAACGCATACCACTCAAGAGGTGACGCTAGTAAGTCAAGATGGACACCATGAGAAGATCGTGTTCGATGTGATCAAGGCCCCTCAGTTTCAGATTATTCTAGGAATACCTTGGTTAGAGAAACACAATCCTCTGATCGATTGGCGAGCAAGAACGGTCCAGTTTCCAGAATGTGTTTCTACTTGTCACCCTCCACCTGGTGTTGCACTGGCCGCAATTTCTTCAGAGATTCCCCAGTTACCTCCCGAATACCTAGAATACCAAGATGTTTTCCGGAAGGATCAGGCTAACTCTCTACCTCCTCATAGGTCTTATGACTGCCAGATAGACCTGATACCTGGATCTACTCCTCCTTGTAGTAGAATTTATGCCCTCACCGAGCCTGAGAACCTTCACCTTCGACAATACCTGGATCAATACCTGGCAAATGGGTTTATTCGTCCTTCCAAGTCCCCTGCTTCTTCAGCTTTGTTCTTCGTTCCAAAAAAGGAAGGAGACCTTAGAACTTGTATCGATTATCGCTCCCTGAACCAGATCACCGTTAAGAATAGATATCCGTTAACTTTGATCCCTGAACTCCTGGACCAAGTCAGAAAAGCATGCATATATACAAAGCTGGATCTTAGAGGAGCTTACCACTTGGTACGAGTAAAAGAGGGCGATGAATGGAAGACGGCCTTCCGCACCAAGTATGGGCTATTTGAATATCAGGTCATGCCCTTCGGACTTTGCAATGCCCCGGCCGCCTTTCAATATTTTATGAACGATGTCCTCAGAGAGCTCATAGATGTATGTGTTGTTGTTTACATTGACGACATCCTCGTTTATTCTTCATCGGAATCTGAACATCGGAAACACGTGAAAATGGTCCTCGAAAGATTGCGTCAACACAAACTTTTCGCTAAGTTGGAAAAATGTGTTTTCAACGTGACTGAAGTTGAATTCTTGGGATTCATATTATCACCTGGCGGAGTGCGTATGGATTCAAAGAAGGTCGATGCAGTTCTCAAATGGCCATCACCATCCTCCGTAAAAGGTGTG